>NC_140591.1:1090207977-1090572977 GCF_964204655.1 Triturus cristatus | reverse complement strand
AAATACCTAATCCAAAATGGTCGCACACTGCTGACCTACCTGCGTGTTACCCCAAAGAACTGTGGTCCCTGTAGTCAGCGTCGGCGAGTACACCTATGCTCGTGTCGTGAGTGCAAGTGTGAATAGCGTGTGCCATCCCTGGACACGTGTTTCGAGGTTGTTGCCTCTCGTCAGCAGGGAGTAGGAAAGAGTGCAGGGTTGCTGTGTAGGCTGCTAAAATCATTATCAGGTATGTACCTCTCGTAGCAACGCAGGTGCGTAACCTAAGCCCGTCGGCTTCCCGGCTCAAAGAGCCACTAAATAACTAATCCAAAATGGTCGCACACTGCTGACCTACCTGCGTGTTACCCCAAAGAACTGTGGTCCCTGTAGTCAGCGTCGGCGAGTACACCTATGCTCGTGTCGTGAGTGCAAGTGTGAATAGCGTGTGCCATCCCTGGACACGTGTTTCGAGGTTGTTGCCTCTCGTCAGCAGGGAGTAGGAAAGAGTGCAGGGTTGCTGTGTAGGCTGCTAAAATCATTATCAGGTATGTACCTCTCGTAGCAACGCAGGTGCGTAACCTAAGCCCGTCGGCTTCCCGGCTCAAAGAGCCACTAAATAACTAATCCAAAATGGTCGCACACTGCTGACCTACCTGCGTGTTACCCCAAAGAACTGTGGTCCCTGTAGTCAGCGTCGGCGAGTACACCTATGCTCGTGTCGTGAGTGCAAGTGTGAATAGCGTGTGCCATCCCTGGACACGTGTTTCGAGGTTGTTGCCTCTCGTCAGCAGGGAGTAGGAAAGAGTGCAGGGTTGCTGTGTAGGCTGCTAAAATCACGCTGACTTCAGGGACCACAATTCTTTGGGGCAACACGCTGGTAGGTGGAGCAGTGTGCGACCAATTGGACTTTAGTTAATATTCAGGCTCCTTGAGCCGGTGGAGCTGACAAGCTCATGGTTATGCACCTGCGCGCTACGAGAGGTACTTTACCTGAAAACACTTATTTTAGCAGCCTACACAGCAACCCTACACACTTTCCTACTCCCTGCTGACGAGAGGCAACTACCTCGAAACACGTGTCCAGGGATGGCTAACGCTACACTTACTTGCACTCATGACTCGGGCATAGGCGTACCCGCCGACGCTGACTTCAGGGACCACAATTCTTTGGGGCAACACGCTGGTAGGTGGAGCAGTGTGCGACCAATTGGACTTTATTTAATATTCAGGCTCCTTGAGCCGGTGGAGCTGACGAGCTCATGGTTACGCACCTGCGCGCTACGAGATGTACTTTACCTGAAAACACTTATTTTAGCAGCCTACACAGCAACCCTACACACTTTCCTACTCCCTGCTGACGAGAGGCAACTACCTCGAAACACGTGTCCAGGGATGGCTAACGCTACACTTACTTGCACTCATGACTCGGGCATAGGCATACCCGCCGACGCTGACTTCAGGGACCACAATTCTTTGGGGCAACACGCTGGTAGGTGGAGCAGTGTGCGACCAATTGGACTTTAGTTAATTTTCAGGCTCCTTGAGCCGGTGGAGCTGACGAGCTCATGGTTACGCACCTGCGCGCTACGAGAGGTACTTTACCTGAAAACACTTATTTTAGCAGCCTACACAGAAACCCTACACACTTTCCTACACCCTGCTGACGAGAGGCAACTACCTCGAAACACGTGTCCAGGGATGGCTAACGCTACACTTACTTGCACTCATGACTCGGGCATAGGCGTACCCGCCGACGCTGACTTCAGGGACCACAATTCTTTGGGGCAACACGCTGGTAGGTGGAGCAGTGTGCGACCAATTGGACTTTAGTTAATATTCAGGCTCCTTGAGCCGGTGGAGCTGACGAGCTCATGGTTACGCACCTGCGCGCTACGAGAGGTACTTTACCTGAAAACACTTATTTTAGCAGCCGACACAGCAACCCTACACACTTTCCTACTCCGTGCTGACGAGAGGCAACTACCTCGAAACACGTGTCCAGGGATGGCTAACGCTACACTTACTTGCACTCATGACTCGGGCATAGGCGTACCCGCCGACGCTGACTTCAGGGACCACAATTCTTTGGGGCAACACGCTGGTAGGTGGAGCAGTGTGCGACCAATTGGACTTTAGTGTTTGGGGAGAATGTTATGGTGATCATAGTGAATCTACAAGAATTGTTTTGGCATCTTGTTCTCTCCCCTTTCAAGTCGCCCCAAGGGTTATATAGAAGCTGAGATCAGAGATCTGGTAAGACGAAAGCAGAGTCCTTCAGTAACCAGACTGTGGATCCACAAGAATTGTCTTAGCATCCTGTTCTCTGTACTCTCCATATTAAGTGTGTCCTATGGGGTTAAATGCAAACCCAGCAGACTTGTCAAGCAGTATCTGGCACCCAAGCAGAATTTGACACTGTAATGTTAAAAATAATGCCTACAGCCCCAATGATTGAGTGCCAAACCCTGTATAGTTTTTCACAATTTTAGAAATTGGGCATTTTCTTGCTTTACCATCCTGTGCCTCTGCCTGCCTGTGGACTTAACGTCTGCTTTAGACTGACAGGTGGGTTGTTTGTGCATTCACTCTAGACCAGGGGTCTTCAAACTGTGGGGCACGACCCCCAGGGGGGCCGTGGAGTGATGCAAAGGGGGTCGCGCCTTCCCAGTCACACTTCTGCCCAGGCCCAAGGGCTTCAGCCCCCCCCACACTTCCCCCGTCCTGTGTCTCAGCCCGGGCTGCTGCAGTGAAACTTGAGCTGCTGGGGGCTCAGCTGGGCAGTGTCTGGAGTCCTATCTCCAGCACCCCCGTGTTTTTCACAGGTCTTTAAAGACCATTTGCATTTCTACATGCCTTTGCAAACTGGTTACAGAGGCTTAGGTTTTTTTGCTGGTTCCAGTACCCCCTGGGTCCCCACTGTGCCTATTCCTTACATTTGGATTTTACATTCACTGCCGTAGTGTGAGAATGCATTTCATGGAAAGGAATACAAAGTTGGCTTCCTGGGGGCGCCGTGTTTGAAAGTTTATTGTGCTTTTGAAGCACCTGCTGCAGCGTTTCTTTCCCCAGCAATTACCAGGCCTCACATAAATGTCAAGATAACTTGCGTGATTAATTATCTTCCTGGAGAGAGATCAGAATTTTGTATAGTTGAGGTTTTGACTTAGGTGATGTTAGTGCAGAGGGTTAATATGCCTGCTGCAAAGAATGTGTACCAAGTAGATTACAGAGTGCGTATGATGTAAACAGATCAGCAGGTTACTGCTTTCAAAAGAGACATCCTTTTGTTACTTGCAATTTATAACTTAAAGTCCTAATATAGAATAGTGAGCTATTAACTTTCATCCTAGAACTGCATGCACACTGCAAAGAATACATTATTAGACCATTGATTAATGTTGCAAAAAAGGGTTAATTTGGCTAGAAATCAATTCTTATTATTAAAGGAAACTCCCAACTATGCTTTTTCTTTTTTGACTCTGAGTTTGTGCTTCTCCACACCAAGCACTCTTGAACTATACTGCCTACCAGTATGGATGACATGTGACTCCTATACTTTTAGTCCTTTGGCTTATGTAACATTTCCTATACACTGATTTACACACGCATGATTGATTGTCTCTGTGTAATGGGTGTGTGATGCAAAGTGCTCGGACACCCTACACTGGTATGAGTGGCACTATATAACTAATTCAACGCATCTGAGAGAGTGTGGTTATGGAGACTTGGTCACTGTTAAAGGGTGCTAGTGAGAGAATCCGTGGTGGGGGTGGTCATTGGGGGGGCAACAACAAACATTGTCGCACAGGGCACCACCAGCACTAAAGCCGGCCCTGGGAAGTATGCACAGAAAAGCGCTGAAAATACCGCTTTAGGTGACTGCTTTTTTTTGTACCGACTGGGCCATCAAAATAATCTGCTGGTAACCCTAAGCATAGGACTGGAAGTTTGTTGCAGGATCAGCACATTATTTATTTCCTTCACCCTCGATCCCCGATTAATGCCGCAATAGTTTAACTTAGATCTTAAAGTCTACGCCCCTGTCAATAACATGCTGAGTTACTTCATGGGTCTGGGAATGCACCCTGCATTCAGACAACTCATTCCTCATTCTCGCCCTTCATTGTCACGCTCACCCTGCACTCACAGTGATCACAATGCACTCACACTGATCACCATGCACTTGCACCATTCACCCGCTCACCTTGCACTCACAGTGATCACTCTGCACTCACAATGCACTTGTCCTGCTCACACTATACCTCAACCTGCGGTCACACGAGTACACTACTCATCCTGCACTCATGTGACACTTCACTCACCTGTCCCCCTCACTACTCAATATGCAACTCACTCAAACAAGCCCATCAGTAATCATACATTCATTCATCCCATTCTGAACTTGCATCCGCACCCAAAATGAGAGAGGACAGCAAGGGAGTGAGAGAATTTGATTGAAGAGGTCAGGGATGAGGAGAAATGTGAATTGCCGAAGAGAAGTGTGGACACGCAAGAAGTGAGTGTGATCCAAAGGTGAGGGCTTCTGTTAGAACAAAGGGGAGATGTGAAAGAGGAATGGGGGACTGGAGAGGTGTAAGATACAAATAGACAAAAATTTGAATGAAGAGACGAGGTGAATGAGAAGTGCTGAGGGGCACGGGAGGTGACAGGGCCAGAGAGGCCATGAGATAAATGTGAGAGACTGTTAGAGATGAGGGCAGTGAAAGGACAGAATTGCAAGAGGTGATTAAAGGTGAAGAGAGAGGTTGAATGGGGAGAGTTCAGAAGTTGTAAAAAGGGGTGAAAGAAAATGACCTGCAAAGTGAGAGAGGGATCGGGGTTAGGAGAGGAGAGAGGAATGGAAGGGAGGGGGTGAGAGGAAAGCTGCATGGGTAAACGGCTTAACTCTACACAAAACCGCCAGGGTTTTAAGGGACCCCTGCTTCTTCCGGTCAGGGCCAGGTGAGCTTCTAATGTGGCAGCACGTATTGCTGCAGAGTGGAAGGCCCTTCACAAAGGTTGACTTGAAATCTTTCTGATGATAATTGCTGTATTTTGGTTATCAATGGGTACTGATTGGGTGAAATCTTTCCTCAGCGTTACTGTGTGTAACAAATATCAAAATAATGAAGCAATGCTATCCCAAAATACGCGGCATCACATAACCTAATTTACATTTTCATCCCACGCAATTTAGTCAACAGGTTTAGACATTTTTGTCAGGAGGGGTCCTTACGCCTCAAAATGTTGACAGGGGGGTCTCGGCATCCAAAAGTTTGAAGACCTCTGCTCTAGACAGTCACACAAAGGAAACTGAGGTGTGCCCTGCCTATCCTGATGGCGCATTTGCAGGCTGATGGGCCTCCCTGAGCTAGAGTAGTGGGAGTAGTTGTCAATGACACCTGAATAGGGCTGCATCTGGCCTCTTACAATTCTGTCTCTGCCTACTTGTAGTATGTCTGAAGCCAAGGCAGGATCTTGTGAACAACAAAGACTTCCCTTTGAAGTATGCCTACTTCAAAGACTAAAAGGGGTATAAGTATTGGACATGTAACCCTATATTTTTAGAACACTTCTGGACTGGTGACTGAAGAACCAGAACCTTTTGGGTCTGGCGGCGCAGGGTGCGCCTTAATCTCCTGGGTTCTCCTGCTTCAGCTAACAGAGACACGGGGACACTCTGTCGGCGTAAAAGATCAGATTGTATTAGCTGCAGCTAGTACAGTTGTCCTAGAAGTACACACGGTATGTTCTCAGGAGACTGCCACTTCACTCCGTGGCGCACAACCTTATATAGTACATGCGTGAAATATACATTAACCAAAGACACACCTAAAACATATAGAAAGAGCCAATAAGAAAGGTTGGAAAACAGAACAGAACCAATAGGAAAGGTTTGAAAACAGAGTATCAAGTAACTCGAAGAGGCCTCTCCTCCAACTGTGTTTGTCACCCCTCCCCATGAACTAATTCATTAACAGGTTTGTAACCGACTTGCAGGTGGCGAGATACGTTTGTGTGTTTTTGGAGGCCAGTTGTGAAACGAGAGAATACGAGTAGAAGACAGTGAAGGCCAGATGATAAGATAAAGTCAGAAGAGAATAGTGTGAACCAACAGATAGTTGAGACAGGGATTAGGAAAACCAGACGGGGATTAGTGTACTCGGCCAGTCCTAACATCAGCTTTGTAAATAGAGGCAGAAGGCTTATTTTGACACGAAGCTGCAGGAAAAGCAGAAAAGACTTTGCTCGCCGTGCTGCCTGAGTGAGGGCAACACAAAATGGCGGCGGAGCACAAAATGGCGGGTCGATTCGATCACGATCGAAAATCGAATTTTCTCAGACCCTCCTTTTGCCAGAACTCAGGCAAGATACATAGACTCACGTTAATCTGAGTCAATGTCGATGGCCATGAGGTCATCGAGCTGTTGCTGTAGCATCATTCTAATATTCTCTGTTCTTTGTGATTTGGGTTTAGGGATGCACATAGTAGCACAAAGGTCGCAGACGGCGGGACCACAGTGCATACAAAGGCAACAAGAGAAAATGATGGTCAAAACAACTCCAATTTGGACAGTAGTCCCCAAAACCACTCCAATAATGACCAATCTCCTTTGTCCTGATGAATCGACTATATGTAACTTAGAGATAGCTTGGTATACTGTTGGAGCGTCATCAGGTATGAAAATACAGCAACTTGACCCGATCAATTTGCACACTCCACCACGGTCCGCAAGAACAAAGTCTAAGGCAAATCGGTTTTGTAAAGTCATAAGACGATCCGCCTGTAGTTCTGCCGTGATATTACTTAAGGCTCCTACAGTGATGTCTATAGTAGTTTCTACGACTCGAACCAGTTGCCTTATATTTCTGCTGTTGGCCATTGGACCCCAAAAAGGAAGAAATCCTTTGAGGAAATCTCCTCCCTCTTGTCCTGCTGTGTCTTTAGAGTCAATAATCCCTCTGCCATATCTGTTTCGATGATGATTTGCAGAAGCGGTGTATGTAGGGGGAAGAAGGAAAGCTATATAACAGGTACCAGAAAAACCAGTAGGCAACCACGTGTAAGCCCTATCGTGGCAGATAAAATACGTGCCTCAGATGGTACTAGAGACGGCGAGTTCTGAGAGGAGTAGACGTATGTGTGGGAACAGTTGTCTCTTTGTACGGTGTCAGTAGACTGACCATTTATTTGCAGACAGAAATTTCCCTGATGAGGAATAGTCCAAATCTGTGGAGATTTTCCTTGTTTAACCTTATCACTAAGGCTAGTGACATAATGGGTGACGTTCCAGTTAGTGTATGCTTTTTTTTCGTCAACGGAAATTTTACTATTTTCCATGATTTTAGCCATAGCTACCATTTCCTTTATCAATGAACTATGACTGAAATCCGGACCACCAATATATGAACTAACGGATCGTCTGAATTTGCTTTGATAGGCATTGGAGAAGATAACAAAATAAGCCCAAGCAGAACCCTCATAAGATAACGGAAGAACCAAATACGGCATTCCTTTTTCTGTGGTATGTGGCATAAGGACACACACCCAACAGTCAGTTGTATTGATCACTAATTGGTGTTGATGTAATAACTGGACAAATGAATTGTTGTAGTATTCGGTTCTTCTAATGAGTTCATGTTGAGGAAGGGTATGAAATAGATGTGGAGAGACAGTAGAAGAAGACGAAGAGGTAGAAGGAGAGACAACTTTTTGCTGCAGAGCATAAATAATCCAACTTATACACGCCAAAAGGATACACAATAATATAATAATACACAAAGCTATACTAAAACGACTGTACATTAATCTACAGAATTCTTTTTTCATTTTATCCTTTCTCTCTCTTTTCCCTAATGTAGTTTCCATCTTTCTAAATGGATGCTCACGGCAATCTTCCTCAATCACTTAATTATGATTATCTGCCGTCCTATGACACTGCAAGTCCTGCAGGCCTAATGCCACTACTCAGGTCACAACCAAGACTCCTACCGTGACCCTGCAACCGGGATAGAAAACTACATAGGAGAGAGAAAATCTTAAGTGTTCTTTAGTCTAGGTCTTAGGTTATAGTGTTCTTTAGCAGGTACAGTTTGGTCTCGGAACAATGTTTGCGGATTTGTCGTATTCAAGTGACGATGTGGTGTTATCGCTTCCTGAAGAATGTCGTCGTCCTCTTTCTCAGACAATGTTCCATTCAGGCGTGCATCACTAAAAGGTACAAATCGTGGAACCTTCTCACTCTCAGAGTCACTAATGCCCTTACGCACCCATTGATCGAAGGGTGGAGGCAAAGGCACTTTCTTACAATGCACGCCGTGAATCCAATTTTTCTTTCCTTCGACCTTTACTGCTGTTCTCGTCGTAAGGAGAACCAACCGAGGCTCCCTCCACCTGGGCTCCAAATTTTTCGTCCTTTGGAAATTCTTTATGCAGACCCAGTCACCTGGTCGGATGGAATGACCTGGGTCTGTGGAAGCCTCCGGCAAAGCACTCTGAACCTGTTGATGGAGAACACGCAATTTAGTTGTAAGTTCATGCAAGTAATCAAACAACATTGGATATGGCAGGTCTGAGTATTTTTTAGGGCGAGGGACTCCCCATATATTAGTTGGGCGCCTGTTAGACCTGGCATCATTGGCATGAGTCTCTCCTCCATTTTTTTCTGTTGGCCTCCTCTGTTTACGATGTTTTTGCTGGAATATTGCTTTGGGCACTGTGCCACTGCTGATCAGTGCCACAGTGCAAGTGCTCCCTATGTTAAATTGATACATTGATTGGTGTTACCATGATTGGCTGGGTTGACTTACTGTTCAGACCCTAGTCTAGTGCACCGCGTGTGCCAAGGGCATGTAAGTTAACTGCTGCTGGTGGGCTTGCAGCACTGGTTGTGCCACCCACAGAAGCAGCTTATAAAATGTGTCCCAGGCCTGCCACCACAGAGCCTGCGTGCAGTCCCTGACTGCCATGTCGACTTGGCAAGGAAACCTACTTGCCAGTCTCTACAACCTTCACTTTGCCACATTTCAGACACCTCTATGGTAGGCCCTAGGGCTGGGTGCATTGTGGGTAAAAGGTCGGTCATGCCCTGATGTGTGTGGCATGACCTAATAGTGAATTACAGCCATTTTCGTTTTTCACTATTGAAGGGCTACCTGCCTCCCTTAGGCCAGAGTGAGCAGACTGATTATTAAGTCCATTATAATCTATCTGACTCAGGGAGCATGGTAGCAGGTCGAGTTTAGTATCCCTGAACTCAGAATTTAATACCAAACCCTTTGGGATGGATGGTTTTTAAATTCTGTGTTTGGAAATAGCCCTTTTAGAAAGTGGCTATTTTCTTGTCCAACTATCCACCGGTCTCTGCTGGTTTGGTGTGTGTGTCAGGGGCTGGGTGGTTCCAGAGGTCTGAATGAGTCAGTGTGGGGTGAATGAGGCATTTACACTTAGAGTGGGGGAAGAGTAGTCCCTGATAGCCTGCCCTGCCTGACACAATGCTGGCTCCACCTCCTGCCGGGCGACTGATAGCCCTGCCCCTGCCAGTGACAATACTGGCTCCACCTCCTGCTGGGCGGCTGATGACCCTGCCCTGCTCAGTGAATAGGCCAGGTGCCTTGGCCTGGCAACACCCACAACAAACCCAGGATGGTGGGAATTTCCCTGCTTGGACAAAGGGAACAAAGCAGAAAAGGGGTATAAGAGAAGGACCCCTGAACCAAAGAACTTAGATCACTTCTGACAAGGAAACCTCTACCAAGGACAAGAAGCCTGCTGATCCAAGGACTTACCTCCCCCTTCTGCCAGTGTGCTGTTTGCTGGGGGGAACCTGAAGCTGCTTCTTTATTTTTGCCAAGGAACAAGGAGAGAGGAACTTGGTGTGTACTCTCAAGCTTGCAAGAAAATCTCCAAGGGCTGGAAGAGTGCCAGCCTCCTGTTGAAGTCACAGGGCCAAAGGACTTCACTCTCTACTGAATTGCTGGTTGCTGGAAAGTGTTATTTCCAGTGCACAGGGGAAATCTGCAGTCTCGACGTCGCCAACGCCGCCGAATCCAGCTCGACATCGTGAGTAACGGCTCCAGTGTTCCGAGCCTTCGACGCCGGCCGCCGGGCCCGATCGACGCCAGTAGCGACGCCAGTGAGTAGTGAGTTCGGCTCCAGCTCCAAGTGACCCCGTCTTGATGCCGGTATCGACGCCAGTGAGTAGTGAGTTCGGCTCCAGCTCCAAGCGACCCCGTCTTGACGCCGCTGCTGATCGCATCGACGCGACGCCCTTCTCGACGCCGTGAGCGCTGCTCCGGCCCGACACCCCTCGACGCCGCTGCGGATCGACCTGAATCCGAGGCACGATCGACGCCGACCTCGACGCCGACATCTTGACGCCGTGGATCATCGTTTTCTTCATTTCCAAAGGTACTGTGTTTGTGGGTTCTGTTGCAACTCCAGGCTCGACATAGCGCTCCTCGCGGTCGACGCCGAACCTTGGGAATATCGTAAACTCGACGTCGTGTGACTCCTGTGGGGGTCACATTGTTGCCAAGAACTGTGTTTTCAGAAGAATACTTACTTTTGTTGCTAAAGAACTATTTCCTAAGAAGAAACTTTACCTGAACTATTATTTTTCCTTCCAAAGAGTATTTATTAAGATTGTGGTATATTTTTGTTGTTATTTGGTCTTGTGCTAAGCCTTATATAAAAATACTATTTTTATAATAACTCCTGTGTTATGTCCATTTGTAGTGTATTCGCTTTATTACTGTATGTGGTCATAAATGCTTAACACACTGCCTCTGAGATAAGCCTGTCTGCTCTGCCAAGCTACCAAGGGGGTAAGCAGGGGTTATCTGAGTGTGTAATCCCCTTGCCCTTACTGGAGAAAGTGGGTCCCTATTTGTCAGAAGTGTATACCTCTGCCAACTAGAGACCGCCGGTTCTAACATTGGTGGTCAGCGGTGAGGATTGAACTTTGCAATTATGACTCATGTGCAGTGATTAGTGTACGCTACATAGTGAAAGCAGACCATAGCGCAGCCACAATCTGTTTTGGTAGGATCGTCTATTTTTGTTCTCCGCTTTCCTGGAGCTTATTTTTTAAACACTGCCAGTTTTGACCATGGAGGATGCCGGAGCTGCTACCCCTGCTGCTATTGTTGTGGAGGAATTTGATAAAAAATTTATAAATAAGTACAAGAAAAAGGAGCTAGAGCAATTTTGCAAGCAGTTTAAAGTTCCTACCACAGGTCTCAGAGTGAGAGAGGACTTCCTTAAAGCGCTGAAGGCCTGGTTTGAGGCCAGAAATCCCTCTGATCCGGGGGTGGTACCGGAAGAGGAAGAGGACATGAATGGGCACGTGGCATCTCCCGGCAGCAGTGTTTCCTCTAAGCGCCTTTCTCCTGAAGAGTTGGAAGACAGGGAGAAGGAGAGGGAGTACAAGTTAGAGATGGCAAAACTTAAATTAGGAGGGCAGTTGGTGTTAGAGAATGCAAGAAGCAAGAGAGAAGCTGAAATGGAGAGCAAAAGATTAGATTTTGAAAGAGAGAAATTAGCGTTTGAACGTGAGAAGATGTTGAGGGAGATGGAGCTTAAAACCAAGAGTTTAGAGTTGAATCCCTCTGGTGGCAGCACTCCATCTGTGCCTGCAGAAAGTAGGTTTTATTTTCCCAAAGATGTGATAAAAGATTACAGTAGAAATGAGGATATTGGTCAATGGTTCAGAGCATATGAGCTAGCATTGATGGCCCACCGGGTCCCTGAGAAAGATTGGGGAGCGGGGTTGTGGGGTCGCTTTGTCAATGAAGGGGGAAATACCTTGTTGGACATCCCTGCTGAGGACAGGCTGTCTTATACTCATATGAAAGATGCTTTAATGTTAAGGTATGGCTTAACTCCAGAAAAGTACCGACAAACCTTTAGAGAATGTAAGAAGTTGCCTGGTACTACGTGGGTTGAATATGTGTCCTTTTTTTGCAGAGCCATGGATGGTTGGGTAAAGGGTAGCAAGGTGGATAGTTATGATGCTCTTTATGATTTGTTTGCGTGGGAGCACTTGTCTAATAACTGTTTTCCAGAGCTACGCCAGCACCTTATTGATAGCAAGATATCTAACCCTAGAAAACTTGCTGAGGAGGCGGACCGCTGGGTCAGTACCAGGGTCCACAAGGGTCCAGTGGGAGACTCAGCCAAAGGTGGGCAGGGTCCCCAGCAGAAGAGTGGGGGGGACAGGGGTAAACAGAGGGAGTTTCAGAAAGGGCCCCAAAGTAATCCCCAAGGGAACCAAGGGAAGGGTTCCCAGCCTCCCCCGGTAAAGAAGACAGAGGTCCCGACAGGTAAACCTGTTCCCAGGGGCCCAATGACCTGCTATGTTTGTAAGCAGGTGGGACACCGTTATTATGATCCCCAGTGTCCCATGAAGGATTCGAATGCACCACGGCGTGCACCCCCCCCGTCAGGTAACAAATGTAGCCCTGGGAGGGAGCGAGATGGGTGCCCCCGGTGGGTGGGGTCCTGCAGAAATGTCCCTGGTCTCTTTAGGAGACGTGGAAATGGTCCCTCCAACCCCTCTGCCTAGTAACACTAAGAAATATAGGCAGTGGGTGACCATTAATGGCCATAGGGTGGAGGTTCTCAGAGACCCCGGAGCAAGTGTGTCAGCTGTCAAGTGTCACTTGGTGTCCAGAGAGCAGGTGGTCCCTCATGCATTCTACCCCGTTGTAGCTGCTGACAACTCACAGAGTAAGTGTGAGGTAGCTCAAGTTCCTTTTGAGTGTGGGGGGGGTCTCAGGTACTCTTCAGGTTGCTGTGAGGCCCGCCATGCCTGTTGATTGTCTCCTGGGCAATGATTTGGAGGACTCCCCTTGGGCTAAGGTGGAGCGAAAAGCGCATCTGGAAATGTTGGGTCTGCTGGAGTGGGTGTGTGCGACCACCCGGTCCATGTCAGATAGTAAGGGTGTTGATGGGGTCCTGGAGCCTGAAAGTATGGCCCAGGACCCAACCATGAAGAGAAGAGGCAGGGGGCGCGGGAAACCGTCCCCCATCGTTCCCACGGTCCAGGAGGGAGCAGACCCTGAGGGGGATGCCCTGGAACCTACAGGGGAACAAGTGGCTGAACTGGGAGACCTGCACGAGCTGACCCATTGGCAGCAGGATGGTGGTCCCTCCAGGGAGGAATTTTGTGCTGAACAGAAAGTGTGCCCTTCTCTTGTGGGTATGAGGCAGCAGGCCTCAGCCCAAACGACAGGTGATCAGTCAGGATCACATTGGATTTACTGGGAGAATGACCTCCTGTATAGCGAGCCTAAGGCTGCTGAGCCTGGGTCAGCCCGTGTGCTGGTGGTACCCCAGCGCTTCAGAGCCTTCCTACTGGGGTTGGCTCATGAAGTTCCGTTAGCTGGACATCTGGGGCAGGACAAGACCTATGACTGGCTTGTCACCCATTTTTATTGGCCCCAGATGAGAAGGGATTCAGACATCCATTGTAGGACCTGCCAAACTTGCCAGGCAAGTGGGAAAAGTGGGCGGAAGCAGAAGGCTCCCCTCCAACCTTTTCCCGTAGTCAGTACCCCCTTTGAGCGAGTGGGGATTGACATTGTGGGGCCACTGGACCCCAAGACAGCCATGGGCAACAGGTTTATCCTGGTCTTGGTGGACCATGCCACCCGGTACCCGAAAGCCATCCCTCTCTGCACAGTGGTGGGACGGGCACTGATGGGTGTTTTCTCCTGCATGGGGTTCCCCAGAGAGGTAGTGTCAGACCGGGGCACCAACTTTATTTCTAATTATATGAAGTCTCTGTGGAAGGAGTGTGGGGTAACCTACAAGTTTACCACTCCTTACCACCCTCAAGGTAATGGGCTGGTTGAGAGATTCAACCGGACCCTAAAAGGCATGATTATGGGTCTTGAAGAACCAATGAGGCGTAAATGTGACGTCCTCTTACCATGCCTGCTGTTTGCTTACCGTGAGGTGCCACAAAAGTCTCTTGGGTTCAGTCCCTTTGAGCTTTTGTATGGACACCCGGTAAGAGGGCCTTTGAGTCTGGTCAAAGAAGGCTGGGAGCAATCTCCCAGGAAACCTCCCTGGGATGTATACAGTTACATGCTAGCCTTTAGGAACCAGACTCGGCGCTTCAGAGATCTTGTTCAGGCAAATCTGGAGGCCAGCCAGGAAGAGATGAAGCGGTGGTACGACCAGAATGCCACTCTGGTTGAGCTTCAACCTGGTCAGAAAGTTTGGGTCATGGCCCCTGTAGAACCTTGTGCGCTCAAGGACAGGTGGACTGGACCATTTGAGGTTGTGGAGAAAAAGAGCGATGTCACCTACTTGGTGGACTTGAAGTCTCCCAGGAACCCCTTGAGGGTCCTGCATGTCAACCGGTTAAAGCCCCTCTTAGAAAGGTCCGAAGTGGGCATGCTCCTAGCCACAGATGCTGGAATGGAGGAGGAGAGTGAGCCTCTTCCTGACCTCCTGTGTGCAAAGGAGCAAGATGGGTCAGTGGATGGTGTTGTCCTCTCTGACCCACTGACCCTTGAGCAGCAGCAAGATTGTCGCCATCTGCTGGGACAATTCCCTGATCTGTTCTCCTTAATCCCTGGTGTCACTCAGTGGTGTGTCCACGATGTGGACACCGGGGACAGCACTCCTGTGAGGCACAAGGCCTACAGGGTGACTGACAAGGTCAGAGCATACATCAAGGAGGAGGTCTCCCAAGATGTTTGCCCTAGGGGTGGTTGAGTCCTCTAGCAGTCCTTGGGCCAGCCCAGTGGTCTTGGTCCCAAAGGCTGCAGCGCCTGGTGCTTCACCAGAACTTCGGTTCTGTGTGGATTACCGAGGACTCAATTCGGTCACCAAGACTGACGCGCACCCCATCCCCAGAGCTGATGAGCTCATAGATCGGATGGGGGCTGCCCGGTACCTTAGTACGTTTGATCTAACGTCTGGGTACTGGCAGATCGCCTTGACCGATGGGGCAAAAGAGAGGTCTGCATTCTCCACACCAGATGGGCACTACCAGTTCCGGGTTATGCCCTTTGGGATGAAGAATGCCCCTGCCACATTCCAGAGGTTGGTCAACCAGGTATTGGCTGGACTGGAGGATTTCAGCGCCGCCTACCTGGACGACATAGCAGTGTTCAGCGCCAGCTGGGAGGAACACTTGCGCCACCTCCAGGGAGTGTTGTTGGCCCTGCGCAGAGCAGGCCTCACAATCAAGGCCAGTAAGTGCCAGATTGGGCAGGGTTCAGTGGTGTACTTGGGGCACCAAGTAGGGAGCGGCAAGGTGGCCCCCCTGCAACCCAAGATAGATACCATCCTGGCTTGGGAACCGCCCAAAACCCAGACTCAGGTGAGAGCCTTCTTGTGTCTCACGGGTTACTACAGGAGGTTTGTCAAGGGGTATGGCAACATTGTGCACCCCTTGACCTCGCTGACCTCCAGGAAGCAGCCAAGACTTGTGATCTGGACTGACGCCTGTCAGAAAGCCTTTGACACCCTGAAAACTGCAATGTGTACAGCACCGGTCCTCCAGGCACCCAACTTTTCCAAGGAGTTCATTGTCCAGACGGACGCTTCAGAGCATGGTGTGGGGGCTGTTCTAGCACAGATAAATGAAGAGGGCCGAGACTTACCTGTAGCCTTCACCAGCCGGAGGTTACTTCCCAGGGAACAGAGGTGGAGTGCGATAGAGCATGAGGCATTTGCTGTGGTCTGGGCGCTGAAGAAGCTAAGACCCTACCTGTTTGGGACTCACTTCCGGGTTCAGACAGACCACAGGCCCCTCAGATGGTTAATGCAGATGAGGGGTGAGCACCCAAAGCTGTTGAGGTGGTCCATTTCCCTACAGGGGATGGACTTTACGGTGGAACACCGCCCTGGTACAGATCACGCCAATGCTGATGGTCTGTCCAGATTTTTCCATCTTAGTGATGAGGACTCCCTGGGTGAAGGGTAGTTTTCCCCACATTTCAGCTGGAGGGGACACGTGTTAGACCTGGCATCATTGGCATGAGTCTCTCCTCCATTTTTTTCTGTTAGCCTCCTCTGTTTACGATGTTTGTGCTGGAATATTGCTTTGGGCACTGTGCCACTGCTGATCAGTGCCACAGTGCAAGTGCTCCCTATGTTAAATTGATACATTGATTGGTGTTACCATGATTGGCTTGGTTGACTTACTGTTCAGACCCTAGTCTAGTGCACCGCGTGTGCCAAGGACATGTAAGTTAACTGCTGCTGGTGGGCTTGCAGCACTGGTTGTGCCACCCACAGAAGCAGCTTATAAAATGTGTCCCAGGCCTGCCACCGCAGAGCCTGCGTGCAGTCCCTGACTGCCATGTCGACTTGGCAAGGAAACCTACTTGCCAGTCTCTACAACCTTCACTTTGCCACATTTCAGACACCTCTATGGTAGGCCCTAGGGCTGGGTGCATTGTGGGTAAAAGGTAGGTCATTCCCTGATGTATGTGGCATGACCTAATAGTGAATTACAGCCAATTTCGTTTTTCACTATTGAAGGGCTACCTGCCTCCCTTAGGCCAGAGTGAGCAGACTGATTATTAACTCCATTATAATCTATCTGACTCAGGGAGCATGGTAGCAGGTCGAGTTTAGTATCCCTGAACTCAGAATTTAATAACACACCCTTTAGGATGGATGGTTTTTAAATTCTGTGTTTGGAAATAGCCCTTTTAGAAAGTGGCTATTTTCTTGTCCAACTATCCACCGGTCTCTGCTGGTTTGGTGTGTGTGTCAGGGGCTGGGTGGCTCCAGAGGTCTGAATGAGTCAGTGTGGGGTGAATGAGGCATCTACACTTAGAGTGGGGGAAGAGTAGTCCCTGATAGCCTGCCCTGCCTGACACAATGCTGGCTCCACCTTCTGCCGGGCGACTGATAGCCCTGCCCCTGCCAGTGACAATACTGGCTCCACCTCCTGCTGGGCGGCTGATGACCCTGCCCTGCTCAGTGAATAGGCCAGGTGCCTTGGCCTGGCAACACCCACAACAAACCCAGGATGGGGGGAATTTCCCTGCTTGGACAAAGGGAACAAAGCAGAAAAGGGGTATAAGAGAAGGACCCCTGAACCAAAGAACTTAGATCACTTCTGACAAGGAAACCTCTACCAAGGACAAGAAGCCTGCTGATCCAAGGACTTGCCTCCCCCTTCTGCCAGTGTGCTGTTTGCTGGGGGTAACCTGAAGCTCCTTCTTTATTTTTGCCAAGGAACAAGGAGAGAGGAACTTGGTGTGTACTCTCAAGCTTGCGAGAAAAACTCCAAGGGCTGGAAGAGTGCCAGCCTCCTGTTGAAGTCACAGGGCCAAAGGACTTCACCCTCTACTGAATTGCTGGTTGCTGGAAAGTGTTATTTCCAGTGCACAGGGGAAATCTGCTGTCTCGACGTCGCCAACGCCGCCGAATCCAGCTCGACATCGTGAGTAACGGCTCCAGTGTTCCGAGCCTTCGACGCCGGCCGCCGGGCCCGATCGACGCCAGTAGCGACGCCAGTGAGTAGTGAGTTCGGCTCCAGCTCCAAGTGACCCCATCTTGACGCCGGTATCGACGCCAGTGAGTAGTGAGTTCGGCTCCAGCTGCAAGCGACCCCGTCTCGACGCCGCTGCTGATCGCATCGACGCGATGCTCTTCTCGACGCCGTGAGCGCTGCTCCGGCCCGACACCCCTCGACGCCGCTGCGGATCGACCCGAATCCAAGGCACGATCGACGCCGACCTCGACGCCGACATCTCGACGCCGTGGATCATCGTTTTCTTCATTTCCAAAGGTACTGTGTTTGTGGGTTCTGTTGCAACTCCAGGCTCGACGTAGCGCTCCTCGCGGTCGACGCCGAACCTTGGGAATATCTTAAACTCGACGTCGTGTGACTCCTGTGGGGGTCACATTGTTGCCAAGAACTGTGTTTTCAGAAGAATACTTACTTTTGTTGCTAAAGAACTATTTCCTAAGAAGAAACTTTACCTGAACTATTATTTTTCCTTCCAGATAGTATTTATTAAGATTGTGGTATATTTTTGTCGTTATTTGGTCTTGTGCTAAGCCTTATATAAAAATACTATTTTTATAATAACTCCTGTGTTGTGTCCATTTGTGGTGTATTCACTTTATTACTGTATGTGGTCATAAATGCTTAACACACTGCCTCTGAGATAAGCCTGTCTGCTCTGCCAAGCTACCAAGGGGGTAAGCAGGGGTTATCTGAGTGTGTAATCCCCTTGCCCTGACTGGAGAAGGTGGGTCCCTATTTGTCAGAAGTGTACACCTCTGCCAACTAGAGACCGCTGGTTCTAACAGCGCCCAAAAACCACTTCATAAGGGCTAAGTCCCAAACGAGAGTGTACAGCAGTTCTGGTGGATAGAAGAGCCAATGGTAAAGCATCGGGCCAATTAAGTCCTGTACTAGCCTGCACTTTCGCTAGTTTAAGTTTTAAAGTTCCATTGTAGCATTCCACTAAACCCGCTGACTGTGGATGGTTTGCCGCATGGAACTTTTGCTTGATACCAAGACCCGCACAAACTCTCTGCATGATTTGGCCCACAAATTCGTTCCCATTTTCACTCCAGACAATGCGCGGCAAACCAAACCTGGGGAAAAATTATTTTAGTTGAACTTTGGCTGTGGATAAGGCTGTATTGTCTTTTAGAGGGTATGCTTCTATCCACCTAGAAAAGGCGCATACTACCACCAGAACATATTTGAGGTTGTTGCATCGTTCCATATGAATGTAATCGATCTGCAACACCTCAAATGGATATGTCGGAGGAGCAAAGTGACCCGCTGGAGTTGGGGTTCCCTTTCCCGGATTGTACATCAAACATACAATACAATGTTTCACTACATTGTCTGCACACTTTGGGATTCCTTCATTTTGCCACACTGGAGCCAGAAGCTTGCATATACCTTTCGCACTTAAGTGGGCTGGACCATGTGCCATAGTAACTACTGGGAGTACATAGGCATCTGGTAACAGCCAACGTTGGTGTTCAGATAATTCTACCCAACATCCCATCTCATCTAACATTCCTGTACTTTCTTTCCACTTGCTCAACTCTTTCTCTGTAGCCTCTTCCTGAATCGACCTTACACTTTCTACTGTATCCTCATACATTCCTCTCTCTCTAACCCAATTCGCAGGACCCGCAACATACATTCGACTTGTAGCATCTCTCGCTGTCTTTTTAGCTACTTCATCTGCAAATTCATTTCCTCGGCCAACATCATCTGTAATCTTCTTGTGTGCACTGCACTTCACAATTGCTATCTGAGCAGGAAAAGAAAGTGACTCAAGAAGATCAGTCACCAACTGACCATGTTGTATTTTAGTGCCATGTGAAGTAAGGAATCCCCTCTCTTTCCAAAGACGCCCAAAATTGAACGCTACGCCAAAGGCATATTGGCTATCGGTGTACACGTTCACTCTCTTCCCTTTTGACAACACACACGCTCTCGTTAAAGCTATCAGTTCTGCTGCCTGGGCTGAATTGTGTTTGATACGTGCTGTTTCCACAACTGTATGTAAAGTAGTAACAGCATAGGCTGAAACTGTATCTCCATTAGGAAGCTTAAAACAAGAACCATCCACCCATAGAATTCCATCCGGATTTTCTAGCGGCGTATCTTTCAAGTCAATTCTTCCTTTTGTCTCTTCCTCAGTACGGAGGAAACAATCATGTTGGTTTTGAACGTCTTTATCTACTGGAAGAGGCAACAAAGTAGCTGGATTTAAAGTGTTACATCGTTTGATGTGCACATGACTAGCCAAAAGTGTCAGCTCATATCCAGACAAACGAGCACTCGTAAGATGCTGTGTTTTTGTTCGGTTTAGTAAGGTATCCACTGCATGCGGCACCATAACAATAAGTGTGTTATCTAACACTACTCCAGCAGACTGTCGAATAGAAATTGCTGCTGCTGCTGTCGCTTTAATGCAACTAGGCAATGCTTTGGCTACTGGATCTAACGTAGCTGAAAAATAGGCACATGGTCGCTGTTTGTCTCCAAAACGCTGCGTTAAAACTGACAACGCACAACCCTCTCTCTCATGGACATAGAGCGTGAACGGCTTACTGTAATCGGGAGTACCCAATACAGGAGCAGAACATAGCGCAGCACGTAAGTCAGTGAAACTCTTCTGACATTCGTCAGTCCATGGAAGGGGCTGAGGTGTATCTTTCAAAGTGAGTGCCAACAGAGGTTTAGCTAACAAAGAAAAGTTCGGAATCCACTGCCTACAATAAGAAGTAATACCCAGAAAGGCACGTACCTCCCTTTGTGTGGATGGCACAGACATTTGCGCAATCGCCTGAATTCGTTCTGGGGTTAATCGTCGTCCCTCCTTTGATAGGAGATGACTCAAATAGGTAACCTCTCGACGAACATATTGTAGTTTGGAAGGTGAAACCTTATAATTCAGATTAAACAAATGGCGTAACAATGCAACAGTCACATTTTTGCAAATATCTTCTGAATCAGCAGCGATTAACAAGTCATCCATGTACTGAATAAGAGCAGCACCAGACAGCAAATGAAAAGTATCAAGATGACATTTTAAAGCTTGGCTGTAAATAGAGGGACTTTCACAATAGCCCTGAGGTGCGCGCTTGAACCGGAAGCTTCGGTCTCCAAGAGAGAACCCAAAAATATCCCTACTCTCTTCTGCAATGGGAATACTAAAGAAGGCTTCTTTAGATCGATAACAGAAAACCAAGTCGCTGTGGAAGGTATCATTGTCAATAGAGCAGTGATATCTGGGACAACAGGAAATTGTGGTATAACAATTTTGTTTACCTCCTGAAGATCAATTACGAAACGATATACAGGAGGCTGAGAAGGATCAGTGCGTTTAAGAACAGGAAGAATAGGACTATTGCATATGTTTCCTCTCGTTTCTTCAACCACACCCTTCTGAATCAAATCATGAATGATTTCCAAAAGCGCTTTTTCACCTTCAGTGGAAATTCTATACTGCGGAATACGTGGCAATTCAACATTAGGTTTGAGAGTGACAACATAAGGTGGAATCTCAAGACAGCCCACATCGTTCGGACCCGTGGCCCAAAGCGTTGCCGGAAGAGAAAGCAATTCAGGTGGAATCTGATCTTTGGAAAAATACATTGGAGAAGTAAATTTCTGTCCTAAAGTAAGATGTACACCAGAAGGAGAACAATATATCGTAGCATGCATTCTTTTCAATAAGTCCAAACCCAACAGATTCTCACCGCAACCATTCGTCAAAAGAAGCGGAGCTTCCAAATCATAAGGGCCAATTGAAATGGGCAAAGGGCAAGAAAACGGATTACGAACAGGGGCGCCAGAAAATCCTACAGATACATTCGTTAAGCCAGACAAAGGTGCCCCAGGGAGTTTAGAATGAATGAAAGAACTTCTCATCGCTCCAGTATCTAAAAGAATTGGCTCTGAAACACCCATTGTAGTGACATTAACATAAGGTCCATTCTGATCTACTGGAATCGACACAACTCCCTTACTTTGTCCATGGCTGTCCTAGTTAGCATGAAGACTTTCATTCCCGTCTTCAATATAACAATCCTCATTGTAGTACTGTGTAGACCGAGTGTTTTGCTGATCAAATTAATTCACGGAATTAGGAGGAGGACGGGAACGCTGTTCTTGGGTCAACATACCTCGACCTCTACCTCTGTTTGCTGACTGGAGGCCAGCACGACCTCGTGGAGCAGATAGTGTCCCATTTCGCTGCAATAAAACCAGACAACTATTCTTGAAATGACCTTCCTCTCTACAATAGGCACATTGATTAGGACCTAACAAAGGTCACGGAATATATGGCTCCGGCTTTTGATACACCCTCTGAAACTGCGGAGGCTGTTGAAACTGGGGCTGAGCATAACGAGGTGGATAAGCCTGTTGCAAGAGAACCTTAGTTTTCAATTCTTTAGTCTTTTTCTCTTGCTTATCTCTTTCTTCTTTATCTCTATTTTCATAATATTGAGCAGTAGCCAATATCTGGGCTGAAGAAGAAACAGCCCATGAACTTTCGGAGTCTTTCAACTTATGTGACAACTCGGGAAGCAAATTAAATACGAACTTATCTACAAATAACCGCTGTCCACCCTCCGTAGTCATGTCCTGACCACTGTGATCAATGAATGTCTCCTCGAAACGAGTGAAGAAATCGGAGACACTCTCATCTTTCTTCTGTTTACACGCGGCTAATTTATCCCAGTTAACTCTCAAGGCAGGCATCATCGTTTTCATTAATGTAATAATCCTACCAGGGAGTTCTGAAATCAAAGCATCAGGCTTCGCATCACCCACTTGGTTTCTATCTGCAGGGATTATAGCATCCCAGTCTCCACCTAATTCTTGGGCATGATTTTCTTTACGAATCCTAGCCCATAATGCTTGTGGAACTACATTCCCCATCAACATATCAATATCTGCTAAATTCATGATGCAGGCTTCAACAGTTTGTGACAATTCTTTATAATAACCTGCAGGGTTCTTACGAGGATCCGGTAGAGACTGTTTAAGGGCTAAAACTTCAGATCTTTTCCAGGGGACATGTACCCATATTCGCTGGAAGTGAGCAGGAATAAGTGGAACGTTACCTGCTGCTGCAACCTCTTCTCTCCATACCGGAGGAACCTCTCTCATTGGATAATTTTTCAGTGTTAACCTAAATGAAGGATCGGAATCTAGAAAAGTCTGTGAGGTAAATAAGGTTCTAAAGGAAACAAGTGTCTTTACAGCGTCCTCAACCTTAGAACCCACAATGAGTCCCTTATCAAAATCAGCCTGAATGTCTAACAGACCCTGAGGAACCGAACCCAAGTCCATATCCTCCCATCCTTTAATAAGAGTATCACACATAGCATTGAAAACATATCTCTGCGTAGGCGCATTCCACTGTGAGAAGGTAGGCATAATATCGGGCACACTATACCGAGGACCCTTTTCAATCCATTTACGAGCAAGAGAGTCCAACATTTCTCGTTCTTCGGAAGCTGGGAACTGACTACGAGACTGTCTTCGAGAAAATGCAGGAGACACATTTAACGCCTCAAAGAAAGGTGATAAAAGTCCAGAGACCGTATCTGTGAGTCATTTACGCATAGACGGCGAATTGGACATAAGAATAGGGGACAAGTTATTAGGCGAACTAATTGAAAAGGAGTCGGTAATTACCGGAGGAGCAGAGGGCAAAGAAGACGAAGGCAAAGGGGTCGAAGGCAAAACCGGCAGAGGCGGCAATGCTTGAGGGGGCAAATGTGGAAGAGCAGGCGGAGGCGCAACTGGCGGCTGAACAGGCTGTAACAACTGGGGTGCATTAGCACCTTGTGCATAGGGCGGAGGCAATCTCAATAGGTGAGACATCAAGGAATCTTCTTCTAAATCCTTTCTTTTATCAGAGGGGGAAGCTGGCAACATCGGATAGCATTTATCTATCGCCATACGATGCTGTCTCTCTGAAATTTCCATCGCATTATCTACTTCATCATCTTTAAACTGTTGAGCAGCCTGTATAATGGTCATACCCTGTGCTTTCTTATCTCGTTTTTCTTGCTTAATTTTCCTCTGTTTGGCTTCCTTACGCCAAAGGCGGAAAGAGTCAAACATTGCCGGACGGGCTTTTCTTTTGAATAAAACTGCTTCCAAATTATCTAATATGTCAGGCTCAAAACTACCATTTTCTGGCCATTTTACAACACCATCATTCTTCGTGTATCGGATCCATGCCTCGTTAAAGGCAATGGGGCCAACACCATGTTTAGAATAGAGCTCATAAGTGGGAGTTCCAACCGAAGGAATCGGACAAGAGTCCTCAAGCCGGGAATCCCTATTACAACCAAAGCAACAAAGCTTTCCAAACTTAGTCAGACCAGGCATCTCGTGATTTCACCGGACTGTTCACAAACATCAAGGGGGCAAACTCAGTTTACGAAGCACAAATGCACTTAACCCTCGGCTTTGGCTATTGCAATAGTCAAATCTAAGGACCAAAGAAACAAAGGAACAAAGAAACAAAGGACCAAAATTGTGGGTGCGACCCACCAAATACTTAACTAAGGATGTCTTCTTACGCCAACAGATGCCCCGTCTATCGTCTCGCTTTACCATACATCATCGAAAGAGGGCCAAGGCAGGGCGGCAGTCAGGGCAGCAGTCGTCAGTAGCCGTCAGGAAGGAGTAACCATGCTGCAAAAGACCTTCGGACCACTTTCGACATACAGGGGTCGCTTAACGTGGCTCGCGATTCCTCCAGAATTTTCTTGCGGGGTTCCTCACGACCTTCAGGCAGAACCACTACCTCTGAAGCCGCCCCACGTTGGGCGCCAGTTGAAGAACCAGAACCTTTTGGGTCTGGTGGTGCAGGGTACGCCTTAATCTCCTGGGTTCTCCTGCTTCAGCTAACAGAGACACGGAGACACTCTGTCGGCGTAAAAGATCAGATTTTATTAGCTGCAGCTAGTACAGTTGTCCTAGAAGTACACACGGTATGTTCTCAGGAGACTTCCACTTCACTCCGTGGCGCACAACCTTATATAGTACATGCGTGAAATATACATTAACCAAAGACACACCTAAAACATATAGAAAGAGCCAATAAGAAAGGTTGGAAAACAGAACAGAACCAATAGGATAGGTTTGAAAACAAAGTATCAAGTAACTCGAAGAGGCCTCTCCTCCAACTGTGTTTGTCACCCCTCCCCACAAACTAATTCATTAACAGGTTTGTAACCGACTTGCAGGTGGCGAGATACATTTGTGTGTTTTTGGAGGACAGTTGTGAAACGAGAGAATACGAGTAGAAGACAGTGAAGGCCAGACGATAAGATAAAGTCAGAAAAGAATAGTGTGAACCAACAGATAGTTGAGACAGGGATTAGGAAAACCAGACGGGGATTAGCTTTGTAAATAGAGGCAGAAGGCTTATTTTGACACGAAGCTGCAGGAAATGTAGAAAAGACTTTGCTCGCCGTGCTGCCTGAGTGAGGGCAACACAAAATGGCGGCGGAGCATAAAATGGCGGGTCGATTCGATCACGATCGAAAATCGAATTTTCTCATGACCCTGCCCAGAAGAAGAGCTGAAGAGCTGACAAGAGCAGTACTGCCCCCTTTCTATGTGTTGCTTTGCTGGGTTGGCCTGCAGTTGCTGCTTCTGTCTATGGGCAGTGAAATAACTGGACTTTGCTTTCTTGTATCCTGCTTTTCCAAGGGTCTCCAAGGGCTTGTGTGTGCTTGATTCCTGTTGGAAGTCTCAGGGTCACCAAAGACTTCATCTGCAGCATCTCTGAACTCCACTGCTGTGAGTTGTGACCTGCCAAGTGGTGACAATTCCAGTTATGGACCCTTGGAGGTGGTTCTGCTGCTTCAAAATATGAAAACCTACACATCGCCCTTCCTGCGGCGTTTTTCCTGCCTCAAGCGTGCCATGTGGTTGAAAAACCAACGCATTGCCATGGTGCGGCTGAAAAATCAATGCAGCCTGTTTGTGGCCCGAAGAACTGCAGCAGCCAAAATCCAGAGCACTGAGTCTCCGAAGATTGAGAACCCCTCTCCGTCTACGATGCAGGCCCTGCTGTGTGACTGAAGGAATCAACGCATCACCTGTCTGTGGAAATCAATGCAGCGCCGGTTTTCCCTTCGCATCGACCTGCAATGCCTGGATTTTCTCAGGCATCACACCTGTACTCCAAGTCTACATTGATGCTGGGCTTCAGTAAGGAACCGAGGTCATGCTAATGGAGAAATGACACATCACCTCCCTGTGCAGTAAGAAACCAAAGCATCACCTCATCTCACAGTAAGGAACCAACGCATCACCTCCCCTCCATAGCAGTAAGGAACCAATGCATCACCTCCCCTGGGAGCAAGGAATCGATACATCACCTTACTTGCGTGTAAGGAACTGACGTATCGCTTTGCTTTCTGGCGCCTCACCTCCCCTGCGCCTGTTTTCGATTGTGATTCTGACGGATTCCCAGGTACTTTGTGCTGAAAGTGACACATCCATACTTCTATATAGACTGAACTGTTTTAAGCCTTTTTAAAGTGATATCTTGATCTGTGTATTTTGGATTTTTGGTCTTGTTTGGTTTAGATAAAGATTTTTTTTTTGTTTTTAACGGTGTGTTGTCCATTTGTGGTGTTTTCACTGTGTTACTGTGTGATTATCTACATATGCTTTACACATTGCCTCTGAGTTAAGCCTGACTGCTCATGCCAGGCTACCAAGGGTGTGAGCAGGGGTAATCTTAACTGTGTGATCCCCTTACCTGACTAGAAAGAAGTGTCCCTACTTGGACAGGGTGCATACCACTGCCAACTGGAGACCTCCATTTCCAACAGACATGTTAAATTGCAGCTGTTACATTGCTGCAGTCAAGCCACAGTGGTGGGCCTAAAGCCATGTTTGCACTGCCACTGTAGCAGATGGCACAATAGGTGCAGAAGTCCATTAGTGGAATTTAACTTACAGCTTCTGGGTACACTTTGTGTCATGTACTGGGGAGGACAAGATGGTAAATATACCAACTATGAGTATGCCAACTCGACCATGTTTTAAGGAGGCGCACAGACACTTTACTACTGGTCAGCAGGGATAAAGTGCATAGAGTTCTAAAGCGAACAAAAATATTGGGTTCAAAAGAAGGAGAAGAATCCGGGGTGACCAGGCAGAAAAGTCAGAATCCCTACAGCAATGGATTGCGAGGTGCAAAGTCTACATTCAGAGTGAGTTCGGAAGAGTGGGCAGGGAAAAGGAATTTGTATTGCTCGATGCCCTGGACATGAGTATTACCATCTGGAACAAGAAGTTTAACTGCCAATTTAGTCTGTGGGACAAATAGACATTCACTTTGGACCTCCTAATATAGCCGCGAAGTGAGTTTTCAAATTGCAGTCTATTTTAATGCGCCTTATTCAGCTGTGAGTATGGCAGTCACAATAAACATACAATTTGTGGCCATGCAGGTGGATTTAAGTTGTACAGAGCGACGAGACAAGGGGTCAGTAGTCCCTAGGGTCACAGTCTGTTTCTTTTTGCTGGTGCAGGCAGTGGTAGAATCAAACTGCCCCATAAAATGCCCTTCCCTGTCAGCTGATGGCAAGACACAGGGAGTCTGAGTTGCAAAATTGTTTTTAAATGCTTTGTGGTCCTTTACCACTTTGTCCAAGAGTGTTGCAGAGCTGTAAGCAGCTTCCCTCACTGACAGCTCCTTGATGTTATTCCAAGCTCACAGTGTTTCTGCAAATCAATACCTGCTCCTCACCTTCCTCCAGTGTCTGTTGAGGACCATCATTCTGAGCTGATTCCTGATCAGCTCTTGCACTTTGTACATCACTCCCAACCTATGCTACCTTTGTCTTTAGCCTGTTGAGTCACTGGCAGATTCCTGCTGCCATCTTACTGAAGCATCTTGCTTTCTCTGCCTGATCTCTGCATTCACCCTGTGGTGTACAAACAGGAGACCACACGTTGATGTAGTAGGTAAGTAAAGCTTTAATTAATCACACCTCATCCAACAGCACCGGCTCAGCAACTGCCGTTCACAGAGTTATCTTTCTTCAAGAATACTCGTACTAACATTCCATTTCTGATCTCATTGCTCATGAGGTTCCACTTCACAATTATCCCCCATACAACAAAATGCACAGAAAAAAGTAGGAACAGTGATAAACAAAATGTGAACACCCAACCCCGCTAAAGATTGATACATAACAAACCCCAAAATAATTCAGACTAAACAATGTACATAAAATGAAAATTGTCTTATACAATAAAATCCTTCAGATATGTAGGTTTCTTGATCTCTCTTCCACTCCTCCTGCGAACAGTTGGAACACCTCTGCAAAAACCCTGTAAGCCAGAATCACAGACTCTACCCTCACTTGGTTGAGGAGTAAGCGCCATTTTGGAAGAATTAATATGTGGTTGTCTAAACACTGCAATCCTACTTTTGTTCCAAATATGAGCATCATGAGTCTTAACAGCGTTCTTAAAACATTTTATCACTTTCAATCTCCTCGTAAATTTTGACCAATTCGCACATCCTTTTGGAGCTTTTCTTTTGAGTTGAATGGATATTTCTTTCTCTCTCTATTCACCTGGCGTGTTGTCAACACATCCTTTATTCCAGTGCATCCACCCTGGACACACATTTGTAGACGGAAATCTCCCTTTAAACAATTCAAAAGAAGACTTTCCAGTAGAACAATGTGAGGACAAACGATAACCCATCAACCTGTTTGACAACTCTTTCTTCCTATCTAAACCATTCACTCTAGCTAGTTGTATGCCCTCCTTTAAGGTCTCAATAACTCTTTCTATTGCACCATTTGTTTCAGGGTGATATAAAGCTGACATCTTATGCTCAATTCCACACTTCATCAAATAAGAGTCAGTCTCATGAGAGCAAAATTGCACTCCATCATCGGTGAGAAGATACCTTGGAAAACTCTCTTTTGAACACACCTTCAAGAAATCTGATCACAGCCGAAGAGGAAATATCTTGCACACACGGTACCTCCACCCATCTAGAATACAAGTCCATCAGAACTATAATGTAGGGAGTGGAATGTTCACCTTTTATAGGCCCCAAAATATCAATCGCAACCTCCTCCCAGGGATATTTTGGTACAGTTCTGCAAACCATGGGCAACTGTTTAGACTTGAGTCCTTTATCAGAAATTAGACACTCCATATAATCTCTAATCAAACACTCTACATCATGATCAAGAGAAGGCCTGCAAAAATCTCTCTGAAGTCTCCCTTTTGTTTTCACAATGCCCATGTGATCCTCATGAGCAAGCTGTAGCACTTTAAGTCTGAGCTTTGGCGGTGGAACCAATCTTGTCCCTCTTAATAAAAATCCTTTGTCAACTGCCAATTCTTCCAAAATATTTCTCCACTTCCCTTTGTGAGTGCCCAAGTCTGCTGCGCACACTTTGCCCGAACTCACTACTCGCATGACGCAAGCCAATTCTTCATCCTGCTGTAATTAATCTAACCATTCCTTCTCAGAAATGTTCCCATCAGTGACTTCACAAACACTTACAACATCCCCTTCCTCACAATCATCACCATTAATCAAATCAGTTTGAGTGACACCCACCTTCTAATGCGGTAAGATATAGAATCAAGATCTTTCCTTGAAAATACTTCAACCAATGGTTTGTGGCCAGCATGAACGGTAAATCTTGTCCCCCACAAAAATTGTCTGAATCTGTTAATAGATCAATGTACAGCTAATGATTCTCTTTCAATCACAGAATAGTTGCATTCTGCATCTCTCAACGACCGAGACATACATGCTATTAACCCCTTCGCTGCTAGGTCTTTTCCCCCCCTGTGCTGAGCCTTTTTTGGGCTATTTGGGGTAGTGCGCAGTTAGGCCCCTGTAACTTTATGACCACATAAGGTATCCATGCCAAATTTGCGTCCTTTTCTTCCAACATCATGGGGATTCTAAAGGTACCCAGGGTTTGTGGATTCCCCTGGAGGGGTCCCAGAAATTAGCCAAAATACAGCAAATCTTTTTTTTTTTGTGGCAAAAATGGGAAAAACGAGCTGCAAATGAAAGCGTCTGGGTTTTTCTCTGCAAATGGTATCAAAAAAGGGTTTGTGGGGCTGAAATCACCATTTCACAGCTTTTAGGGAATGACAGACTTTTGTCAGAAAACCAACATTTTTTACACAGTTTGGCATTTTTCTGGGACATAGACTATTTTTGCTATTTTTTGTGCTTTCAACCTCCTTCCAGTTAATGGTTCTGAAAGCAATAATGGATCCTGGAAAGCTATACATTTTTGAAAAGTAGACAATATTCTGAATTCAGCAAGGGGTCATTTGTGTAGATCCATCAAGGTTTCCTTATAGAAACTAACAGTTAAATATAGGAAAAAATGAAAATTAGTTGAAAAAAACAGCCTTTTGTGTCAACATTTTTACCTGTAACTTCTTCTAATTATGACAGCTCTTTGAAAGCAATATACCGTTACATCTGCTGAACCTTCCTGGTTGTGGGGATATATAGGACTTGTAGGTTCACCAAGAACCCGACGAACCCAGAGTCAAAAACTGAGCAGCAATTTGCAATGGTTTTCTATTATGTTCCGGGTATATAGAAATTATTGTGCGAAAATGTATACATGGAAACATCGGTATGAAAGACACCTAAGTATTTCTGAAATGGGAACAAATTATAGAGTTTAGAAACAGTACATATTTGCACATTTTCAAAATTGGGAACACTCGTATTAGCATGAGAATTATCGGCCATTTTTCAAAATGACTTATTTTTTACACAAAGTCTTTCATTTGGAAGGCAGAAATGCATCAAAAATCAATAGGTAATAACAGTTGCTTTACAAATTTTAATTACCCCAAGTCTCCCAATAAAAATGGTACCTCACTTGTGTGGGTAGGCATAGTGCCCACAACAGGAAATGGCTCAAAACCCAACGTGAACACACCACATTTTCGCAATGAAAATGTAACCTTTTTTTGCGAAGTGCCTAGCTGTAGTTTTTTAACACTAGCTCTGCCGGCACCTAGTGAAATGTTGCACACCTATAAATGTTTGAAAACTAGCCACCCAGGGGAATCCAGGATGGGGTGACTTGACTGCCTCCCACCAGGTTCTGTTACCCAAAATCCCTTGCAAACCTAAAAAATTGTCAAAAAACCACATTTTCCCCACATTTCTGTGGTGGAAAGTTCTGGAATCTGCGTGGATTCACAAATTTCTACCCACCCCGCGTTCCCCAAAGTCTTATGAGAAAAATGGTACCTCACGTGTGCTGGTCGGCCTAGTGCCCGTGATCCAGCGCAGAGTGCAAAATCCCTCCCTACTGCCACGGACTTAAAAGATCTCACACACACGCACACTATCTATACATTTGCTGGTGGGGCCCATAACACCAACGCACACTTACCATTAGCCGTGCGAGAGGCGATCTATCCTTCCAAGCACTGGATAAATGAGGGAGGAAGATACCTCTTTACCCTAATGAACACCTACAAACCCTTCTAATACTCATTAGGCCCTAGACTTCCACATTTGGTATTATCCTCCCAACATCTGGGGGATGGATCTGTTAGTTGATGTATTAGTGAAGCCCTGATTCCCTAATCAACCTTTACATTAACACATTTCAAAGAATAAATAACCCAACTCCTTTCTGAAGTTATTCAAATTCAAATTTATATTAATATTGCAGATTAAATCATTCATTTGATCAAGTTGCCATTCATATTTACCTATTCTGGCTAAAGTCATCCTCTATGTCAAATCTGGCAGTCTCGCAAATCTATGCCCATCAATTTAGCAGATAAAGTTCATCAGGAGTTTGGGCATTAATTCAGTCCGTCACAGAATTGGGCTAACAGCTGTCCTGCAGTGTCACCGTCCTCTCCGTCAGCATATCATCAGGTAATGGAAGGAGCGACCACTCTAATTACCTCTCTATTCTATCATAATTTATAGTAAAATTGATGATAAAAAGTAACAAATTTTGGACATCCGAGTTCGCTGATTGGACAATCGGGGATCATCCTCTCTGTTCCCATAAGGTTTAGTCCATGATGTCAGCATACTTGCTGGTTCTGGTTCTTTTGCAAAGTCTTTTGTTTGTAACGTTGGCACCGCTCCCAGTGGCCTTGATAAGTACTTCTTGCCTGGGGTCAGGACGGGGCCATTGTTGCTCATCTTTAGCGCAGGCGCACTTCACCCAAGCCTTGTTCAGCGTTGGCAGTCGGGTTAGGCACCACAGGCAGCCATCTTTTGGCAGGCCAAAATGGACAACTTAAGCAAAGAAAAAACAAAACGTAATTAATACATCAAAATGACGAATTAAATGTTATTCCCTCGCTAATACCCATATGTGTGTGTATTTATCTAGCAAAAGCAACAGTCATTGCGGGTTATACTTACAAAATAAAGCACGAATCACAATTGCATCACTAAAGCAACATATAACATGCAACATTCTATTTATCTATCATTAATATGCATACGAAAATTAGTTTACGTCATTAATTAAGCCATGCAGAGGCAAATCCCACGTGTATTTTGGTCATTAATAAGGTTGGTTAATTATTTCAACATCACTCCAAAACATTAGTACGATTATAATTAATTAATTAATCTAATTAATAAAATGACATGCAAAATGGGGTGGGTATACAAAATTTTGCATTACCCGCTCCAGCAATCCCCCCTTTGGTGATTTTATCACCACACCACCTAAAATTTTGTTCTGTCTTTACGGAATCTTTAAAATGTTTTCTTGCTCTTGATCATAGTTCAGTTTCGCCTTCGTCTTCTCTTTTAACTGATTCATACATACTCTCCTTCCACACCTCCAATTCTATTTCTTCAATTTCTCTTTCTTGTTTCTTATCTTTTTTTTTTTTAATTTTCTCTTTTCATTCTTTTCTTCTCTTTCTTGTTTCTACAGCACATACAACATAATCTTATCATTAAAACTATGCATATTACACATGTTAATGGAAATAATATTTTACCTATAAGTTTACTACCCAATCTTACTAAGAAATTCTTGATAGCAGCTATTTTCTTACCAATTCTATCCCAAACAATTTCAACCTCCAGTGGTGCAAGTTCATCATGCAAGTAATATTCTTAATATAAGTTTTCAGATCTTTGCTTTCGTCAGGAATGTAAGTACAGCAATGTTGAACTTTCAGCATTCCACAGATTCCACCCTCCTTTGCCAATAAAATATCAAGGGCAAGTCGATTTTGCATGTCCATAGCACGCATGGCAACCATTTCAGTGTTAACCAATAAAAATCCTCCAGCGGTGCTTGTTGACAAGCGATCCACTACTGTTGACAATTTCCTAATTTTGTTTGCATTCAGAGTTATTCCCACTGCTGGTATCAATGCCTGAAAAATGTCACCTACAATTTCTGCCCAAGATTCTCTCTTGGTTCTAGCTAAATGATTACTTAAGCTATGTACACCATCTTCTCCTCTATCCATATGAAAGATTTGTGGAAAGACCAGGCCTACGTAACATGTGCCATACCAATGGTCTGGCAAACGATAATATGCCCTGTTCCCACAAATAAAATATAATCCAGGAAAGACTGGATCTCTTCCACCTTTGAATCCCCATCCACCCATGATTCGATATGTATCATGGCACTCACTATTACCTAGAAAATAATTAGCATACGCCGTTTGATTCCTTCGAATGCAAAATTTCCCTTTCTGAGGCCAATCTAAAGCTATAGTTGGACTAGCTTCTCCTTTCAAATATTTTTCTTTCTCTATATCCCAGATTGTTTTCTCCACTTTCCCTTCTGCTGCTTTCTTTTGCATTTTCAATCTCCTTTCCTCATCCATGTCTAGGAATGTCTTTTCCTCCTTCTTCAAACTGCATGTTAAATTGTTTCTAAAAATATACTCTAATGTTAATTCATTAGTTTCCAAAAAGAATTCACCTAATACCTTAGCAGGTTTTACTTTGTTCAACTTATTATAAGAAGGCACTTGCGCAAAAATGTTATCTACATCTGAAAAATAATATTCTAATTTCCCTGTCTCATAAAACAAACTAGCTATCACACTACATGTTATACCATACGTTGCTGGAAGGTGATGATATGTCACTCCCTCAAACAGATGCAGGTAATGGAGGAGTGTGGCTAAATGGTTAGAACGGCAGACCCTGAGGCAGAATTCTGGCCAGGGACCAGGGTTTGATTCCCACCTCGGCAGGGCTTGGGCTCAATTTCCACGGACCTGTCTATTCTTGCCTTGGTGCCTATTCTAATCACGGGCCCCACGCTGCAACTCTGGGCAATAACTTACTTAGCCTCCACACCGGCCCCAACAGTGCTAAGGATGCCTGGCTTCACCCTGGGGGTGCCCAGGAGTGGACACTTCACAGGGAAAGCCAGGAGGGGTTCCACGGCGGTATGAGTATCAGCACCAGGAAACCGCAAAAGGCGACACCGCAAGGTGGCCGTCTGGTGACAGTGCGCTCTATAAGTACCTTGACATTTTTAACTGCATACATACGTAGCAGTCCCGTACGTCCATTGTCTTTAAATATTCGTACAATAATTTTGAAAACACATTATTAGAAAAATCTGTTATTGACCTGTCTTTATGCAAATAATTTTTATCTATTCTAGTTGGAACTACCTTTCATATTTTCCCTATATTAGTTTTGTTCTCAATATGTCCTTCTAATGTGTCTATAGTAGCATTGAAAGAAATGACAAGAGCAAGGATGCTCCATAAAAGCATTAATAATCCTGTACAACAACAACACATTTTACACCATCTTTTCATGAATGTACATCTACTTTTACTACTTGATATGTTAGCCATCTTGTTAAAATGAACCATGTCTTTTGACTTAGCCTCTTCTACTTCACAACTAGTTTTCTAACCTAAGGTTCTAACACCTATTTGGTTCTACCAGTCACTATTTTCAATTCAATATCTTGGTTTCTTCATCAATAATTTTCTTAACTTATTCAGTTTGGCATCTCATCGTTCTTCACTCCCCTCTCGTCTTTCAAATATGGATTTTCCTGAACTTCCGTTTCTTCTTCTCCAATATTGGACAAGAGAACTCTCAGGATTTCCGATTCAATTTCATCCTCAACCACTCTCAGTACAGTCTCCTCTGGATTTCCTTGACTATCTGCCTCTTCTCCCTGTTCAGGCAGAGCCACATACGTCCATTCTGGTGACTTATACTTCTGGTTAGGTTTCCTTGTTCTTCTACTCTCTTTGTCTTCAGTTAATTCGTCTTCTTTTGATTTCTCTTGACTTGTCACTTCATTCACCTGTTCAGCTCTTGGTGAATTTAATCGTGTCAGTCTGTATCTCAGTTTCCTTATTTTATTTGGCCAAACATCATCTCTTGCAACTCTTTTTACTTTACTTCCTTTGTCATTCTTTTCATTCCTCCTAGCTCTCTTTCTTAGGACTCGACTTTCAGGTATTTCGTTCTCACTCTCTTCAGACTCTGTCTCAACTTGCTTTGTCTTTTCAGCAATTTCCTTTTCCACCACTTGTTTTGTTTTCCCTACTTCTGTCCCTCCTCGGGTCTCCGGCACGCAATCTTCCTGCTGACTACTTGTCCCTTCACCTAACTGGATGTTGCAGTTCCCTACACCTCCTCGGGGGTCTGCCGCAATCTGTCCCACTCTCTCTGTACATGTCCCTTGTTCACTTAGATTTGTTACTTCAGGTGGAATTTCTCTCAGTCTCTCATCTGGTACTTCCTTTTCACGTATTTCTTTTGTTGCATTTTCAGTACTCTTTCCTCTTTTCTTCCTGTGTTCCTTCTTGGAACTTTGCGCTTCCTGCTCGTTCTCAGAATCGCTGGATTCGGAAATCTGCAATCTTCTTCTCAGAGCAACACTTCTGGGGACTAAAGCTGATCTTTGTTCTGTTTCCCCCCTTTCACAGTTTCCTTGTGTCTTTGACCCTTCGTCATCTGATTCAGTGCTTGATTCTGATTCATCAAAGTATTCTTTTCCTGTGCTGTCCACTGGATTTGGAATTCTCAAGGTATGACTGGCATGGATCCAGTTTTTCAGTCCAGCACACTTCACAGCTGTTGTCATGGTCAAAATGACTTGTCGTGGTTTTCCCCACCTTGGAACCAGACAATGACTTCTTCTGTGGACTTTTATCCTTACCCAATCACCTGGGCTCAGATCATGGGCTTGCTTCTTTTCAAGTGTGGTGGCATCTGGTCCAACCTGATGAAACACAGAATGAACTGCGTCAGCCAGGCCTTTACAGTATTCCAACACCATGTCATCAGAAATTGTCATCAGCTTGTTGACTGGTATAAACACATGCCTCATTGCACGTCCCATAATTATTTCATGAGGACTCAATCCTGTGGTTCTGTCTGGAATGGCCCTAATTGTCATGAGTACAAGAAGCAAGACATCAGGCCATTTCATACCTGTAGCCAAACACATTTTCCCTATTCTATTTTTAATAGTACCATTCATCTGTTCAACCACACCAGAAGCCTCTGGTCGGTAGGCACAATGTAGTTTTTGTTGTACATTCAATGCTTCACAAATTAATCCTACAATCTCATTATGGAAATGTCCTCCTCGGTCTGACTCAATTGTCACTGGGAACCCGAACCTGGGGATGAATTCTCTCAACAGTAGCTTGGCTACTGTTAACCCATCATTTCTTCTTGTTGGGAATGCTTCCACCCACCTGGAGAATAGGCAGACCACTACCAAAACATACCTCAATCTGTTACAGGGAGGCATCGCAATAAAATCTACTTGCATTCTGGTGAAAGGCCCTCCTTCTCGACCTATTGTTCCCAGACTCACTACTGTCTTCCTGCCAGGATTGTACTGCTGACATATTAAGCATCTCTGACAAAGACTCTCTGCCACAAGTCTGAATTTTGCATTGTACCAGGTCTGCTTAAATGACCTGGTCATAGCATCTCTCCCAATATGTCCTTGGCCATGATACATCCGTGCCATGGTAGACATCATGCTATCAGGCATAACTGGTCTTCCATCTCGATAGACCCACACATGATCCTTTTCCCTTGGGGCACATCCTGCTTTTACCCACTGTCTCATTTCCTCATCTCCTGCCTCATCCTGCAATTGTTTTACCTCTTCCCAAGTTCCCACAATGTTAGTGAACATCAATGAGCAAGAAGACATTTCTCTTTCCTTAGCCCGATTGGCCGAATTCTGATTTTGTGCACAATACTGCGCCATGTCATTGGCGTACCTATCTCCAGTGGCAATATAATCAACACTTTGACTATGTGCAGCACATTTTACAACAGCCAATTGTTTAGGCAGCTGTATCGCCTCAAGCAATTTTCCAACCACTTCTGCATTCTTAATGGGAGTTCCACTCGAGGTCAGAAAACCTCTTTGTAGCCATAGTTGGCCAAAGTCGTGGACGACTCCGAAGCCATACTGGCTGTCAGTTATCACAGTCACTCTCACACTCTTCCCAATCTTGCATGCTCTAGTCAAAGACACAAGTTCAGCTACCTGGGCTGATCTCACTCCTTTCAAATATGAGGCTTCAATTACTGCTGCTACTGTACATACTGCGTACGCTGCACTCAGCACTCCTTTATCTGTTCTCAAACATGACCCATCAACGAACATCACAAAATCACTTTCTGGCAAAGGTACATCTTTTATGTCTGGTCGTGGTTTGGTACAGAAATCAAGTACATCCAGACAATCATGATCAACTTCATCTCTCACCTTCACAATCTCATTATCAGGCAACAATGTTGCTGGATTCACATTCACATATCTTGCAAGACTCACATTTGTTGCACCCAATATGACCTTTTCATACTTAGTCAGCCGACTGTGTGTCATATACTGAGTCCGACTCCTTGTCAACAGAATTGCTACATCAAGGGGTACAAACACTTTCAATGGATAACCCATCACAATTCCTTCACTCTGCTCCAAACTTCGACATGTTGCAGCCACTGCTTTCAGACATCCAGGTAAACCTACAGCTACTGGATCTAGCATTGATGAAAAATATGCAATTGGTCTTCTCAATTTTCCATGTTTCTGGGTCAACACAGAAAGTGCACATCCATTTCTCTCACTGCAGTACAACTCAAATTCTTTTTCATAGTCAGGCATGCCTAATGCTGGTGCTTCACACAAACCATCTCTCAATTGTCTAAATGCTGCCAATTCTTCTCTGCTTAATTCAAGGGGATCTTTTACATCACTTCTCGTTAATCGCACCAAAGGCTTTGCAATCAAGGAGAAGTTCCCTATCCACTGACGGCAATACCCTACCATTCCCAAAAACAGTCTTACTTCTCTTTGTGTCATGGGAGCTCTCATTCCTTTTATTATTCTGATTCTGTCTATGGTTATTTTCCTTAGTCCTTTCTCAATGTTGTGTCCCAGATACTGCACTTCCTTCTTGCAAAACTGTAGTTTTGCAGGTGACACTTTAAGTCCTCCATCTGCCAAATGATTCAGTAAGGCTATTGTATCTACCTCACAGGCTTCACGTGTCTTTGACGCCACCAAAAGGTCATCAATATATTGCACTAATACAGAATTTTCTGGCATTTCTAGACTCTCCAAAGATCTTTTTAACAACTGATTGAATATTGAAGGGCTCTCTGTATACCCCTGTGGGATTCGGCACCATGCCAAAATACGCTCACCAAAACGAAATGCAAAAATTGCTGACTGTCATGGTGCAATGGGTTGGAAAAGAAAGCATGACACAGATCAATTACTGTGTACCATTCTGCATCATGGGGAATCTGATACAAAATCACTGATGGATTTGGTACAATGGGACAACATGATACCACACTTTTGGACACCTTTCTCAAATCTTGCACTATCCTGAATTTCCCATTAGGCTTTTTCAGTCCTATTATTGGTGAATTACATGGACTACTCATTATTTCTCTCAAGATTCCTTGCCTGATCATTTTCTCTATTATAGGAGTTACACCTTCAATTATTTCAGGTGTCAATCTGTACTGTGGAACATTTGGATACATTACTCCTTCTTTTACAGTTATTTTAACTAGATCTACATTTCTTATTAGTCCAACATCGTCTCCAGTGAGATCCCAAACCTCTGCCATTACAGAGTTTCTCAGTTCTTTTGGTAATTCATCAGGGTTGAATACAGCATATGTTTCAGTAACTTCACTTTCTCTGTTAGCTAGGGTCATCTTATACAATACATCATCGTCTGGCGTTTCAAAAGCTATTCCATCCGGAGTACGAAATATAGTGCAATTCATTTTGCACAACAGGTCCCTACCTAATAAATTCACAGGACTGGTGTCTCACACCACAAATCGGTGTATTTCTGAACATTTCCCTATGCTCACCTTCACTGGTTCTGTAAGGTAGGTCTTAATTTGCCTGTTGGACACACCAACTACTTGGATCGTTTCATCCGAGAGAGGAAGATTCTTTACATCAGCTGATCTAACAGTTGATCGAGTAGCACCAGTATCCACTAGGAAAGTAATATTTTCATCATTAACCCTCCCATCTACAAAAGGTCCTGTCTGGTCTACTTCTAGAGTTGCGTCAAGTACGCACTCTTCTTCCTCCCTTCGGCACCGTCAATAGCCCTCTTCTGCGTCACTCTCATCACATTGCAGCCAATACTGCGAAACAGCGCTAGCGCGCGGCATTTTATTTACCTGTTCTTCATTGTAGAATCCCGATTCACTACTATACTTCTGTGTGTTTCTGCTCTGTAGGAAAGGCGGCTTTGGCACCTGATTCTGTGGGGGAACAACTTGCTGCTGTTGTTGCAGTTGACCACTCACCTCATGCTGCACCTGTGGGTTCAATGATGGATTTTCATTGTTAGTACTCGGAGGAAATTTACACTCGGATTTCCAATGCCCTATCCTGCCACAATTATGACACGGAAATTTCTTTTTAGCTTCTTCAATGTTCCCTTTGTACTTCCCATTATTAAATTTTGGCTTGGTCCCTGCTTGTTCCACCAATTGTGCTTCCTGTCTTTCCGCTACCTTTACCTGTGCCCACATTGCCTTCTCCTTTAACTTTCGCTGTTTTGCTTCAATTTCATCACTGAATTATTTAGCATGTCTCAATACTTCATCTATTTTCTTGTTTTGCCAATCTACCGTATGCTGTTTAATCATATCACCAATTTCTGGTCGTAGACCATATACAAATCTGTATACAAAATGGCTCAGATCCTTTTCACTCAGATTCTTATCTCTGCTAAACTGCTTAAAAGCTTGTATTAGCCTCTCATAGTACGCATGAACTGACTCTTTACTTTCTTGGTGTGTTCGATCAATTTTTACCCAGTCTGTTTCTTTGGGGGGCACTTTATTTTTTGAAAATACCATAACCTGCTCATACTTCTTCATTACCTCGGGGTCTGGTGCTCCTGTTTTAGGATCCCTAGGGTATTCCTTGGTTAGCCAATTAATCATTAACTTACACTCTGACCATAGGTCTGCTGGTACTATTATGTCAAATTGAGTATTCAAATCAATCCATAATACTTTAGACAATTTTACAAATCTGTCTCACTGTCTGTACCACTCGACGGGCTTTTCGCGTAGTCGAGGGAAGTCATTCGTAAATGACAAAATATCCTGTCTTGTCCATGGGACAAGTACATATCCTCCTCCTGGAATCTCTCTCATAGGGTACTCTGTCACTACCTTCTCCTTTTCTCTTACAGGAAAAGCTGAAAATGTCTTATCTGAGGCATCATCGTGTTTTCTATACCACCTGCTTCTCCATTTATCCACGTCTCCCCATATTCTCAGCAAAATGATTATGTCCTTAATTTGACTTATTCGTCCTGTAGTGTTCATGTTTCCAATGTCCTTTTCAGTGAATTCTACTCGATAAGGTTTCTGCAAAGCTTTCACCTTTTCAATGTCAATGCCCATTTCATTTGCTACTTCTTCTAGCCTTTCATGCAAGTTTTTCGCTCGCCATGTTGCACTTTTACATAAAAATAACAATTCTTCATCCTGATAGGTTTTCAATTATTCTGTTGGGATAGTCCCTACGATTAACTCTTCCAATACCATTCGTAACTTGGCCACATCAATTGATTGGGATTCTTTGTCTTTCCTCTGCAAGCTTCTCAACCATTCACTTAACTCGTCTGTTGATGGTCCTACTGGTTTTTCTACGCTTCCGTGTCCAAAATCATTTTGTGTTTCTGACACTGTCTCTATCATTGTCATGCGTCTCTCTGCACAATTCTGATCTACAAATGGATTATTTGTAAAATTCGGTTCCATTACACTCATAGTCTGTCTCCATGGATTCTCATTCTGTCTCACTTTTGGTTGTTCTACAGGGTTACTATTTCTGTAAGGGACTGTCAAACAATGCTCACTGTCCTTCTGTTTTTCAACAATAGGCATTACTGGACCTATTGTTACTGGAACAGTTACTGCTTCTAGATTCTTGGTCAATTCTCTTATTTTCTCAGTCAATTCCAGGGTTGTTTTTGCTAATTCTACAGAATTTTCTCCATCTTTTCTTCCTTCTGATCTTTTTTCTATTTCCCCGGTATCACTGTTTTTTCTCAAGCTTAGGGACTCTGGTTCTGTTTTAATAATTCGTACTGTTTCTCTCATTGGGGCACTTGGACTTAATATTTCTGGTTCTGGTCTATACGGTGGTGGATTTTTGTGAAACATATCATCAAGAACATCATCCTCAGACTCATTCGCTCCATACCCTCTCGACTCCAAATTATGCCTCTTTTCTGCACACTTTCGACCCTCATTCTCTCCTACAGTTCTTACAGGGAACACACCCTCAGTCATGCTCGCATCTCGCCATCTTTTCATTCGGTCACTATGCGTTTCATGTCCGTATGGTCTTCCAAACCAATACCTATAGCCTCTACCGCTTCTGTTTCTTTCTCGTTCATGCATCTCGTCTTCCCATTCGGTTAAAGCCTCAAACTGTGTCGGTCGAGGTCCAAATTTGTCATTTTTTCCCTCAAGTTTCTTAAAACAGCCAAATTAAATGAACCATGCTCTGGAAAAGCTAGTACTCCGTCGTCCTTGGTGTATCTCACCCAGTTATCCAACCAAATACAAGTATGATACCCATATTTCGCAATCATAAAGGATGCAGGGGTTTTCGGTGGAGGAAGTAACTGTCCTTCCCTAGTCTTAACTGGTTTGTCTTTCTTAAACCATTTCGTAATTCTCCCTAACCAGGTCATTTTCTCCTTTTCTGGAGGGTCGTAATACATTTTCTTGTCTTTTGCGCAACGCTAGTCCCCCTTACAACTGTACCGCTAGCTTAACAAATCACAGTGCGACTTCACACTAACGCACCTATTCAGAGCGTCCACGTCACTGTCTCAGTCCTCGAATCCTAGCGCGACTCACACTGACGCACCAATAAGGAGCGTCTACGTCATCCTGTTTCCTGTTTCTTCTCCAATCCCAGCGTGGCGCACACCAACGCACCAATCCGGGGCGCTTCACAATTCTGACCGACTGTCCAATCCCAGCGTGGTCGTTCTGACGTCAGCAGCCGCTGCGGCAGCTCCTGCTCCTGCTTCTGTCTACCCCTCCTTTACAAATCCGCTCAGTAAGTTTTTGTTTCAATTTCTACACTTCTGTTAGTAACAACATAGAAACATCTCCATTGTCCGCTTCGCTAACCAAAGAACAGCAAAAAGACCTTTCTCACGAGAATTCCGTCCTTCCCGAGAGCAGCGCTTACCTCTGCCCTACTACGGAATCATTACTTCCGTTGATAAAGTAGCACATCCCTCTACTTCACCCTTATAACAAGCATTAGCTAATTGTTTCTCTAGTATTGAAGACACATAGTTGGAGACCCAATGCTCCTGAGAAATAAACCTAGAGTTTCGCAACCAACCCAAATGCCTTTACATTCACACTCGTTCACACCAAAAAATATAGTACATTCACACAGAATCCTGTCTTTCCCGAGAACAGCGAGCAGTCTGTCCTACTACAGAATTGTGACATACGTTAACAAAGCAGCGCTTACCTCTCCTTTGTCCTTCTAACAAGCTCAGAGAGTACCTATTACCTTTCCAGTGATAAGCGTTATCAGAATGCCAGTTGGATCCCTGGTACCTAAGACCAGAACTTCACAGGTAACCTTCGCTATCATACACACTTCTTTCACACAGAAAATGTCTCTAATGGCAACACACGACGATGTCACCGAATCGAACCCAGACAATGTGCCGTGCAACTTCACTTGCCACACGTTTCCCCTGTGTACCTACAGGGCAACAACAATTCTGTCTTTCCCGAGAGAAATGCTTACCTCTGCTCTACTACGGAACCGTTACAAACTTCCGACTTCCTACATCCCAGAAGCCGTGCATACAATGTATAACTCAACGTAACTCAACATAGCGTGTTAGTACATAAAGCAATACCAATCAATAACCAAAATCAATAAGCAATATACAAGCAATAATCACTAAACCAAACAATAAAAAACCATCATACTGCTACCAGAAAAACTGATCCAGCGCAGAGTGCAAAATCCCTCCCTACTGCCACAGACTTAAAAGATCTCACACACACGCACACTATCTATACATTCGCTGGTGGGGCCCATAACACCAACGCACACTTACCATTAGTCCGTGCGAGAGGCGATCTATCCTTCCAAGCGCTGGATAAATGAGGGAGGAAGTTACCTCTTTACCCTAATGAGCAACACACCTACAAACCCTTCTGAAACTCATTAGGCCCTAGACTTCCACATTTGGTATTATCCTCCCAACATCCGGGGGATGGATCTGTTAGTTGATGTATTAGTGAAGCCCTAATTCCCTAATGAACGTTTACATTAACACATTTCAAAGAATAAACAACCCAACTCATTTCTGAAGTTATTCAAATTCAAATTTATATTAATATTGCAGATTAAATCATTCATTTGATCAAGTTGCCATTCATATTTACCTATTCTGGCTAAAGTCGTCCTCTATGTCAAATCTGGCAGTCTCGCAAATCTATGCCCATCAATTTAGCAGGTAAAGTTCATCAGGAGTTTGGGCATTAATTCAGTCCGTCACAGAATTGGGCTAACAGCTGTCCTGCAGTGTCACCGTCCTCTCCGTCAGCATATCATCAGGTAATCGAAGGAGCGACCACTCTAATTACCTCTCTATTCTATCATAATTTATAGTAAAATTGATGATAAAAAGTTTCAAATTTTGGACATCCGAGTTCGCTGATTGGACAATCGGGTATCATCCTCTCTGTTCCCATAAGGTTTAGTCCATGATGTCAGCATACTTGCTGGTTCTGGTTCTTTTGTAAAGTCTTTTGTTTGTAACGTTGGCACCGCTCCCAGTGGCCTTGATAACTACATCTTGCCTGGGGCCATTGTTGCTCATCTTTAGCACAGGCTCACTTCACCCAAGCCTTGTTCAGCGTTGGCAGTCGGGTTAGGCACCACAGGCAGCCATCTTTTGGCAGGCCAAAATGGACAACTTAAGCAAAGAAAACACAAAACGTAATTAATACATGAAAATGACTAATTAAATGTTATTCCCTCGCTAATACCTATATGTGTGTGTATTTATCTAGCAAAAGCAACACTCATTGCGGGTTATACTTACAAAATAAAGCACAAATCACAATTACCTCACTAAAGCAACATATAACATGCAACATTCTATTTATCTATCATTAATATGCGTACGAAAATTAGTTTACGTCATTAATTAAGCCATGCAGATGCAAATCCCACGTGTATTTCGGTCATTAATAAGGTTGGTTAATTATTTCCACATCACTCGAAATCATTAGTACGATTATAATTAATTAATTAATCTAATTAATAAAATGACATGCAAAATGGGGTGGGTATACAAAATTTTGCATTACCCGCTCCAGCACCCGCGACAGGAAACGGCACAAAACGCAACGTGGTCACACCTCAATTTCGCAGTGAAAAATGAACCTTTTTTGGCAAAGTGCCTAGCTGTAGTTTTTTAACCCTAGCTCTGCGGGCACCTTGGGAAACCTAGCAAACCTATACATTTTTGAAAACTAGACACCCAGGGGAATCCAGGATTGGGTGACTAGACTGCCTCCCACCAGGGTCTGTTGCCCAGAATCCCTTGCAAACCTAAAAAATTGTAAAAAAAAACACATTTTCCCCACATTTCTGTGGTGGAACGTTCTGGAATCTGCATGGGTCCACAAATTTCCACCCACCCTGCGTTCCCCAAAGTCTTACGAGAAAAATGGTACCTCACTTGTGCAGGTAGGCCTAGTGCTCGCGACAGGAAACGGCACAAAACACAACGTGGTGACACATCAATTTCGCAGTGAAAAATTACCCTTTTTTGGCAAAGTGCCTAGCTGTAGTTTTTTAACCCTAGCTCTGCGGCCACCTTGGGAAACCTAGTAAACCTATACATTTTTTACAACTGGACACCCAGGGGAATCCAGGATGGGGTGACTGGACTGCCCCCCACCAGGGTCTGTTACCCAGAATCCCTTGCAATCTAAAAATATTGTCCAAAAAAACACATTTCCCCCACATTTCTGTGGTGGAAAGTTCCGGAATCTGTGTGGATCCACAATTTTCCACCCACCCCGCGTTCCCCAAAGTCTTACGAGAAATATGGTACCTCACTTGTGTGGGTCAGCCTAGTGCCCGCGACAGGAAATGGCGCAAAACGCAACGTGGTCACACCTCAATTTCGCAGTGAAAAATGACCCTTTTTTGGCAAAGTGCCTAGCTGTAGTTTTTGAACCCTGGCTCTGCGGTCACCTTGGGAAACCTAGCAAACCTGTACATTTTTGAAAACTAGACACCCAGGGTAATCCAGGATTGGGTGACTTGACTGCCTCCCACCAGGGTCTTTTACCCAGAATCCCTTGCAAACCTAAAATATTGTTAAAAAAAACACATTTCCCCACATTTCTGTGGTGGAACGTTCCGGAATCTGCATGGGTCCACAAATTTCCACTCACACTGCGTTCCCCAAAGTCTTACGAGAAAAATGGTACCTAACTTGTGCAGGTAGGCCTAGTGCTCGTGACAGGAAACGGCACAAAACAAAACGTGGTCACACATCAATTTCTCAGTGAAAAATGAACCTTTTTTGGCAAAGTGCCTAGCTGTAGTTTTTGAACCCTAGCTCTGCGGGCACCTTGGGAAACCTAGCAATCCTATACATTTTTTAAAACTAGACACCCAGGGAAATCCAGGATGGGGTGACTTGACTGCCTCCACCAGGGTCTGTTACCCAGAATCCCTTGCAAACCTAAAAAATTGTCAAAAAAACACATTTTCCCCACATTTCTGTGGTGGAAATTTCCAGAATCTGCGTGGATCCACAAATTTCCACCCACCCCGCGTCCCCCAAAGTCTTACGAGAAAAACGGTACCTCACTTGTGCGGGTCGGCCTAGTGCCCGCGACAGGAAACGGCGCAAAACGCAACGTAGTCACACCTCAATTTTGCAGTGAAAAATTACCCTTTTTTGGCAAAGTGCCTAGCTGTAGTTTTTGAACCCTAGCTCTGCGGGCACCTTGGGAAACCTAGCAAACCTATACATTTTTAAAACTGGACACCCAGGGGAATCCAGGATGGGGTGACTGGACTGCCTCCCACCAGGGTCTGTTACCCAGAATCCCTTGCAAACCTAAAATATTGTCCAAAAAAACAAATTTTCCCCATATTTCTGTGGTGGAAAGTTCCGGAATCTGCGTGGATCCACAATTTTCCACCCACCCCGCGTTCCCCAAAGTCTTGCGAGAAATATGGTACCTCACTTGTGCGGGTCGGCCTAGTGCCCGTGACAGGAAATGGCGCAAAACGCAACGTGGTCACACCTCAATTTCGCAGTGAAAAATTACCCTTTTTTGGCAAAGTGCCTAGCTGTAGTTTTTGAACCCTAGCTCTGCGGGCACCTTGGGAAACCTAGCAATCCTATACATTTTTTAAAACTAGACACCCAGGGAAATCCAGGATGGGGTGACTTGACTGCCTCCACCAGGGTCTGTTACCCAGAATCCCTTCCAAACCTAAAAAATTGTCAAAAAAACACATTTTCCCCACATTTCTGTGGTGGAAATTTCCAGAATCTGCGTGGATCCACAAATTTCCACCCACCCCGCGTCCCCCAAAGTCTTACGAGAAAAACGGTACCTCACTTGTGCGGGTCGGCCTAGTGCCCGCGACAGGAAACGGCGCAAAACGCAACGTGGTCACACCTCAATTTTGCAGTGAAAAATTACCCTTTTTTGGCAAAGTGCCTAGCTGTAGTTTTTGAACCCTAGCTCTGCGGGCACCTTGGGAAACCTAGCAAACCTATACATTTTTAAAACTGGACACCCAGGGGAATCCAGGATGGGGTGACTGGACTGCCTCCCACCAGGGTCTGTTACCCAGAATCCCTTGCAAACCTAAAATATTGTCCAAAAAAACAAATTTTCCCCATATTTCTGTGGTGGAAAGTTCCGGAATCTGCGTGGATCCACAATTTTCCACCCACCCCGCGTTCCCCAAAGTCTTGCGAGAAATATGGTACCTCACTTGTGCGGGTCGGCCTAGTGCCCGTGACAGGAAATGGCGCAAAACGCAACGTGGTCACACCTCAATTTCGCAGTGAAAAATTACCCTTTTTTGGCAAAGTGCCTAGCTGTAGTTTTTGAACCCTAGCTCTGCGGGCACCTTGGGAAACCTAGCAAACTTATACATTTTTGAAAACTAGACACCCGTGGGCTTCCTGGGAGGTATGGCTTGCATGGATCCCCCAATGTTTCCTCACCCAGAATCCCCTGCAAACCTCAATTTTAGCTAAAAAAAATACAATTATTCACATTTCTTTGTGGGAAAGTTGTGGCATCACCGAGCTCACACAAATTTCCCACCAACCAGCGTTCCCCCAGGTCTCCTGGTAAAAATGGTCGCTCACTTGTGTGTGTGAGGCCCAAGTACCCGCGACAGGCAAGGGCCCAAAATGTAGTGAGGCGAAATCAACATTGCCTATCAAAAAATGTTTTGGGCTCTTGACTGTCGCAGGTACTTGGGCAAGTGAGGCACCATTTTTACCAGGAGACCTGCGGGAACGCTGGGTGGTGGTACATTTGTGTGAGCCCGGTGATGCCACAACTTTCCCACACAATAATGTGTGAAAATAAGTGATTTTTTCAGCTAAAATTGAGGTTTGCAGGGGATTCTGGGTAAGGAAACGTTGGGGGATCCACGCAAGCTATACCTCCCTGGAAGCCCCCGGGTGTCTAGTTTTCAGAAATGTATGGGTTTGGTAGGCTTCCTTTGATGGCCGCCGAGCACCGGGCCAAAAACCCAGGTGACCCCCCTTGCAAAACCAGGTGGTTTTGCGATAGGCAATTTTGATGTTGCCTCACTATGTTTTGGGCCCTTGCCTGTCGCGGGTACTTGGGCCTCCCACACAAGTGAGGTACCATTTTTACCGGGAGACCTGGGGGAACACTGGGTGGTGGTAAATTTGTGTGAGCCCGGTGATGCCACAACTTTCCCACACAAAAATGTGTGAAAAAAGTGATTTTTTCAGCTAAAATTGAGGTTTGCAGGGGATTCTGGGTAAGGAAACGTTGGGGGATCCACGCAAGCCATACCTCCCTGAAATCCCCTGGGTGTCTAGTCTTCAGAAATGTGTGGGTTTGGTAGGTTTCCCTAGGTGCCGGCAGAGCTAGGTTTCAAAAACTACAGCTAGGCACTTTGCCAGCATAATTGTTGGCTTCTCATTGGCTTCTTGCCCCCTGGGGGGGCACATTGGGAGCTACTGCCCCCATCTTTCCCCCGGGGGGGGGGGCAGAAAGGCTGTAATTGTTGCGGGTGGGGGTGGGGGTGGGGGCATTGGCATGCCCGTTTTGGGCAGCCCCCACCCTAATTAAAATTTGCCCAAAAAAATCAATGGTGTATAGTGGGCTTTTAGCCCCCCGGGGGGGGGGGCAGATTGCGGGCTGATGCCCGCATCTGCCCCCAGGGGGGGCTGACAGTCTACTAGATGCCAGGGAGTTTTTTGGGAAAATTTTAATTATGGTGGGGGCTTCCCAATAACGGGCAAGCCAATGCCCCCACCCTAATTAAAATTTGCCCAAAATATCCCTAGAGTCTACTGGGCTTTTTGCCCCTCCGGGGGGCAGATTGGGGGCTAATGCCTCGATCTGCCCCCCAGGGTTGTCAGGAAGGCTGCAATTGTTGCAGGGGGGGGCGTGGGCATGCCTGTTTTGGGCTGCCCCCACCCTAATTCAAATTTGACCCAAAAAAATCCCTGGCGACTAGTGGGATTTTTGCCCCCTCGGGTGCAGATTGGGGGCTAAAGCCCCCATCTGCCCCCCAGGAGGGGGCAGAAAGCCTACTAGATGCCAGGGATTTTTTTGAGCAAATTTTAATTAGGGTGGCAGTTGCCAAAAACGGGCATGCCAATGCCCCCACCCTAATAAAAATTTGCCCCCCAAAATCCCTGGCGTCTAGTGGGCTTTTTGCCCCCCCTGGGGGGCAGATTGGGGGCTACTGCCCCATCTGCCCCCCAGGGGGGGGCAGAAAGGCTGTCATTTTTGTGGGGGAAGGGGTGGGGGCATGGGCATGCCCGTTTTGGGCTGCCCCACTCTAATTCAAATTTGCCCCAAAAAGAATCCTGGCATCTAGAGGGCTTTTTGCCCCCCAGGGGAGCTGAAAGTCCACTAGACGCCAGGGAGTTTTTTGGGCAAATTTTAATTAGGGTGGGGGCTGCCCAAAACGGGCAAGCCAATGCCCCCACCCTAATTAAAATTTTCCCCAACAAATCCCTGGCGTCTGCTTGCTTTTTTGCCCCCTCCCCGTGGGGGCAGATGGGGGCTGATTGGGGCTAATGCCCCCATCTGCCCCCCAGGGGGGCAGGAAGGCTGTAATTGTTGCGGGGGAGGGGGTGGGGCATGGGCATGCCTGTTTTGGGCAGCCCCCACCCTAATTCAATTTTGCCTAAAAAAATCCCTGGCGACTAGTGGGCTTTTTGCCCCCCCGGGATGCAGATTGGGGGCTAATGCCCCCATCTGCCCCCCCCGGGGGGCAAAAAGCCCAGTAGATGCCGGGAATTTTTTTGGGCAAATATTAATTAGGGTGGGGGCAGCCCAAAATGGGCATGCCAATGCCCTCACCCCAATTAAAATTTGCCCAAAAAAATCCCTGGCGTCTACTGGGCTTTTTGCCCCCCGGGGGGCGGATTGGGGGTAATGCCCCAATCTGCCCCCCAGGGGGGCAGAAAGGCTGTCATTTTTGTGGGGCAGGGGTGGGGGCCTTGGCATGCCCATTTTGGGCAGCCCTCACCCTAATTCCGATTCACCCCAAAAAATCCCTGGCATGTAGTGGGATTTTGCTACCCCTGGGGGGCATATTGGGGGCTCCTGCCCCCATCTGCCCCCCAGGGGGGGCAGGAAGGCTGTCATTTTTGTGGGGGGCATGGGCATTCCCATATAGGGCAGCCCCCACCCCAAATTATAATTTTTTTTTAAATCCCTGATATCTAGTGGGCTTTCTGCCCCCCGGGGGCAGAAAGTCTGAGATGTTGTGGCCGGGGGGTGGGGGCATTGGCATGCCCATATTGGGCAGCCCCCACCCCTAATGATATTTATTTTGTAATTCCCTGGTATCTAGTGGGCTTTCTGGGGGGGCAGAAAGTCTATATTGGCCCATATTTACATGGGGGGAATAAAGGCCCTTGCCCAAGGGGCCGCTCCCCCCTCCCTGGTGTCTAGTGGGTGGATCCCTGCTTGAGGATCGCCCTCCTGGGTGCATATTGGGGGCTAATGCCCCCATCTGCCCCTCAGGTGGAGCAGAAAGCCTACTAGACGCCAGGGATTTTTTTGAGCAAATTTTAATTAGGGTGGGGGTTGCCAAAAATGGGCATGCTAATGCCCCCACCCTAAAAAAAATTTGCCCCAAAAAATCCCTGGCGTCTAGTGGGCTTTTTGCCCCCCCTGGGGGGCAGATGGGGGCTACTGCCCCATCTATCCCCCGGGGGGGCAGGAAGGCTGTAATTTTTGCGGGGGAGGGGGTGGGGGCATGGGCATGCCCGTTTTGGGCTGCCCCACTCTAATTCAAATTTGCCCCAACAAGAATCCTGGCATCTAGAGGGCTTTTTGCCCCCCAGGGGGGCTAAAAGTCCACTAGACGCCAGGGAGTTTTTTGGGCAAATTTTAATTAGGGTGGGGGCTGCCCACCACGGGCATGCCAATGCCCCCACCCTAATTAAAATTTTCCCCAACACATCCCTGGCGTCTGCTTGCCTTTTTGGCCCCCCGTGGGGGCAGATGGGGGCAGATTGGGGGCTGTAATTGTTGCGGGGGAGGGGGTGGGGCATGGGCATGCCTGTTTTGGGCAGCCCCCACCCTAATTCAATTTTGCCTAAAAAAATCCCTGGCGACTAGTGGGCTTTTTGCCCCCCCGGGATGCAGATTGGGGGCTGATGCCCCCATCTGCCCCCCAGGGGGGCAGAAAGGCTGTCATTTTTGTGGGGCAGGGGTGGGGGCCTTGGCATGCCCATTTTGGGCAGCTCTCACCCTAATTCCGATTCGCCCCAAAAAATCCCTGGCATGTAGTGGGATTTTGCGGCCCCGGGGGGTAGAAAGGCTGTCATTTTTGCCGGGGGGGGGGGTGGGGGCATTGGCATGTCAATATTGGGCAGCCCCCACCCCTAATTATATATTTTTTTTAATTCCCTGGTATCTAGTGGGATTTCTGGGGGGGCAGAAAGTCTATATTGGCCCATATTTACATGGGGGAGCAAAGGCCTTTGCCCAAGGGGCCTCTCCCCTCTCCCTGGTGTCTAGTGGGTGGATCCGTGCATGGGCATCACCCTCCTTTCCAATGATGCCTCTCCCGTCTTTCTACGTGCTCAGGGGGCTGAGATAGCCCCCTGAGCAGGTAGAAAGTGAAACTGAAATGAACCTAAAGGTTCACTTTAGTTTCGGTTTCTGTGGAATGACGACAGCGCGAGGTGCGCGCTGATCGTCCTTTCACAGAAACCAGGGAGGGTGCCTCGGGAGCTGGGGAAGCTCTTCCCCAGCTCCTGAGGCTCTGGGGGAGAAAAGGAAATCCCTCTGCTGTCTGCAGCAGAGGGATTTCGTGCCCCTGTCCTCATGACGGAATGGTTCCGTCATGAGCACAAGAGCACCGATGCTCATGACGGAACCATTCCGTCATGAGCATCGAAGGGATTAACTGCTCCTTTCCATCTTTAATCTGGATCAAAGTGCACCCAAACCCTTTGCACTTGCGTCACATACTACTCTTGTATCACACAAAGGATCATAAGCACTCAAACAGGGTGCATCACTCAACTCCCGTTCAACCTCTGAAAACTCTCTTACACATTGCATGTCCCACACACGCTACATTTTTCTTTGAAAATGTCCTCAAATTAAATGTTTTGCTTGCAAAGTCTCTAATGAACTTGCTGTAGTATTCTAACATCCCTAGAAATGATCCAAGTTCTTCTTTAGATTTTGGAGTCGCTAACGATTTGATTGTTTCCACAAGTTCTCTTCACGGTTTGATTCCAACTTCAGTGATCTTATATCCAAGGTAACTTACTTCAGTAACTCCAAATTTACATTTTTCAGCTTTTAGTGTGATGCTGCTTCTTGTAATCTACTCAACACACTTCTAACTCTGTGATCATGCTCAGATACATTTGCTCCAAAAATGATAATGTCATCCTGGTAGCACTTCACACCAGGTAGGCCTTTCAAAATTCAACTCGTGATGCGCTGAAAAACAGCAGCTGCTGAAATAAGTCCAAAGGACATCCTTCCAAATCGAAAAGTACCAAATGGAGTAATGAACGCTGTGAGATCTTGTGAGTCTTCATGAAGTTCAATTTGATGGTAAGCTGAAACCAAATCACGTTTAAAAAAATCTTAGCTCCAGCAAACGTTGTTATCATTTCCTCAATGTTGGGCAAAGGAAATTTATCAACAATCACCTCTTTGTTAAGAGCTCTTAAGTCCATGCAAAGACGAATGTCACCATTGCCTTTACGTGCTACTACAATGGGAGCAAGCCATTCAGTAGCTTCAACAGGTTCTATAACTCCACAATCACACAGCCTCTCCAACTCTTTTTCAACTGCAGCTCGCATGTGGAGAGGAATCCTTCAAACTTTTGCCACTGAGGGACATGCACTCAACCTAAGATTAATCTTATGTTTGTACCCTGACAGCATGCCAAGTCAATTTTGAAATAAGCTTTTAAATTCCATTATAAATTTCTCTTTAGAGATAGACATTAACTTGGACCTGAGGAGTTTTATTAGGATGTAAATTAACACCTAACTTACTCCGGTGAACCCATCCCAAAAAATCATCACCTTGACAGGATATATATACCTTTCCAACAGTCAACTTATCACCTAATCTTATGTCAGCCACAAAATAACCAAGCATCTCTATCTTTGCTCCACCGTGCCCTTCAGGCTGTATATTAATGGGTAGCATGTTTTTTTTAATAGAAAAGATTTCCTGAAATGTCTTACTGGAGATAATGGTAATACGTGAGCAGGAATCAAACTTCATTGAAAAAAGATTCCCATCAATGTCAACCATCTCAGAGGGAAACAATTTGTTAGAATCTCTGACATGGAGTATGATTTCCTGACATATTTCATGTGTCTTAGTTTTAAAACCTCTTCTGATCTTGTTGCAACAACACCTACTAAAATGTCCTTTAACAGCACAGTTGTTGGACATCTGTGATAAAGCAGGACAAGACCTGCCATTAGCTTTGTGGCCATCCATTCCACACCTGAAGCATATAACTTTAAATTCCTGATCTAACTTCTTCTTACTTTTCACATCAGATTCCCCTTTCTTTACCCATCCTTTTTGTGTTTTGTGTCTTAACCTCACTCACTTCCGTCACTTCTTCCTTTTCTGTTATTTTTTGTTCTTTACTCGTTTTCAACTCCCCTACACATATCATCATATGCTCCACACGTTTTGCAACAATTAATACTTCATCTAGTGGTGGCTCATCTTTCATCCATAACTCTTCACGTATTTTGTCACTATTGTATCGTAACAAAAATTGATCCCTGATCCTCTCCTCAATTGAAGCCCCAAATTTACAATTAGATGCCAATTTTCTCAGACTAGTCACACATTTTTCAACAGTTTCAGTTTGACCTTGAGACCTCAATCCAAAATGATACCTTTCCAAAATTGTGCTGACTTTAGGAAGATAATGTCGATCCAATCTAGCAATTGCAATCTCAAATTCATTCAAATCACGTGCATCACATTGGGGTAGTTCAGGGAGATCCTCTAAAATATCTTGTCCCTCTGCTCCTAAACAATGTAGCAAAAAAGCATGCTTCCTTTCAGCACTTAAATTTGTGCCACAAACACGAGCATAATTGAAAAATACTTTTTTCCATTTTGCCCACTTAATAAGTGGTTCACCAGACGATGTCATTAAGAAAAGTGGTGCAGTTACATTTTGCTTAATGCAGATTAATAACAAATAATCCTCTGTCAAAACACAAATATATAATCTATGTATATATAGATCTTACACTTTTGTTATTACAACAAGGCACACCATTAAAAACCAAATAAATGCTGTAAAAATGCAAATATCAAAATGGTTGATTATGCATTAAACTTACAAGTTTGACAAGTACCTCATATAATAATCTTTCCTCCTTGAAATGTCTCTAAATCACTTGTTCAAATGTACTTGACATTTTTTTTGGTGCTAAGTAAAACTGTGTACCTCCGTTTAAAAAAAAATTGATTATCAATGTTTCAGTTTAAAGCTCTTCTACATATCTCACATTCCTGTTATGCAAAGTGACTGGTATCGCAAAACTAACAGACAAGTGCGCAGTCTAGATGTTGCCTGAAAATAGATCTCCACCTTTTAAAACGTCACCGACATGCGCAGAACGTAGCTCAACAAACTCCGGTACTAGAGGGCGAAATGTCGTTCCTCTGAGCACCTAGTAGTGTGTTGAGATGAAGGAGAAGGAGTTAGAGGGCGAAGAGTCGTTCCTCTAAGCTCTTTACTGAAACATTAAACGTACCTCGAGTGAGCGCCGCCTGAAGCCGCGGCCCGCACAGATTCTCCGTGACAGTAACGGTAGGAGATGCGTAACCGCTCACTCTCGATTCAAACCAGATGACATGCCCCAAGTCTCCCGCAAGCAGGAAATGCACAGGATTCGAGCCACAAGGCTGTCATGGTGCTAGTGTAATCTTCTTCAATGACTAGACCGCCAGCACTCGGGTATAACTCTGGCTCAACCTGAGAGCTTTCTGTAGAGACACAGATCTGCTTCCTGCCTTGTTGAGGTGTGTCATGCTGCTCAACACCACGCCGTGAATTTAGATCCCATCCAGCGTCACTAAAATATGTGGTGTACAAACAGGAGACCACACGTTGATGTAGGAGGTAAGTGAAGCTTTAATTATTCACACCTCATCCAACGGCACCGGCTCAGCAACTGCCGTTCACAGAGTTCTCTTCCTTCAAGGACCCTAGTAATAACATTCCATATCTGACCTCATTGCTCATGAGGTTCCACTCCACACACCCCTCCTTGCTCCTTGTGTCATACACAATATACTTACAGATGCCTGTCATGTGCTCTTCAACTGATTTGCTTCATATCCTCTGTCGTTGAGTCTAGTCCTTCTCACCTCCATTGTTTCTTTCCTCCCACTGCTCACTTCCCATGTACTGCCTCAATTCCATTCCACACTCCTCACGCCTCCCTCGCTCTCCTTAAAAATCCTCCCTGTCTTCTTACAGAATACTTCTCTACTATAACCTTCAGCCCACATGACCCTAGAAGAATGCACTTTTCCCTCTTGCTACTTTTCCAAACCGTGCACTTCTCCATCTTTCATCTTTACTGCCCTGTGCCAATCAGCTGTGGCTTCCTTCCTTTACCCTTTTGTACTCTTCCTCAACAAGTACAGCCCTGCCAAGTACCACACATCAGGAGTTAGACTAATGCATTTTAGTGCAGATGACCGCATCACCGGAATAAAATGCATTAGTCATGCATAATTAGGGTTCCTACGACTTTCTGCAATGAGGAGGAGCTGCAATTTAATTGAACAAAAGAAGCCTGCATGCGCGGCTGCTACTGCTGCTTCCTACCTGCCACAGGCAATTTTATGAATGTGGCCAGGATTGGACCTTGTTACTATGAACTCATAGTCAAAAAACACAGTTGAGAAGTTAGTATCTTGAGCGCAGAGTGGGGTAAGTTCCTTTAAAAACACAAAGCAATGGTTAGCCGGGGCCGGCCTCCCAGACCGCATGAATCCGGTGACCCTTGAGTCAGTATAAAACAGCAAACAAGGTACTCCGCTTCTCATGTGGATTTGGCACCTTCTGCTAGTTAGGTCTCGCCTAGGCAGCCTATGTGCTGTCTCTCGAAACATGCTGTAGCTACTGTTAGTGCATTCAGCATGCTTTTGATGGGCTCCTTCATGTGCTTTTGAAAAATCCTTTCGTTTCATTGCTCAATAGCTTACATTTTTCCCTCCTTTTGCTCTTTTGGTTACACCCCTGTTACATTCAATAGTTCACTATGTTCCGTATAAGTTACTGTTGCACTCTACTTTTTCTTTTGCCTCGGCTTCTTATGTTAATTTCCTGCTCATGTTCCCAGCTCCTAGCCTGCCTGGCGTCCCACATTTCATTCACTGTGTCCCGCTTTTCATTCACCCGGTGTCAATGTCATGTTGCCTTTAGCCCCTCCCTCTCCTCCTCACGCTGTTCAAGTTGTAAATTCCCCTCTCCCCTCCTGTTGTCAATGTTTCCCTGCTCCTAGCTCCAATCCCGCCCCAAATTTCATTCAATGTATCCCGCTATTCATTCATCTGGTGTCCGTGTTGTGTTGCCTTTAGCCCCTCCCTCCCATCCTCATGCCGTTCAAGTTGTAAATTCCCCACTCCCCTCCCAGTGCAGAGCACCATACTGTGCATTATCACCCCCAGAGCAACACGGCAACCAGTCCTGCGGCCATGTGAATCAACTCATACACTTGTGAGAATGCAGGCCAGAATAGTTCTACACTATTTTGCTGCTTCTGCAACATGAAATGAAACAATTATTTTTTGCAGATGTCCATAACATATAACCCCTTTTGTGCCAGCCCAAAACAGAAGGACAGCACTGTTGCCAAATTCATGCAAGCATGCAAAGTAGAGATTCAGGACTCTACAGCCACAGTATTTCTGAAACCTATCTTGCAGTAGTCCAATAAGCATGACTCTTGTGTGAAACTGGGCCTTGCTTTCATCAGCAACAAAAATACAGAAGACTGTGTCATTGAGGAAAAATTCTTCCAGTCCATTTATTCCTTCTGCAACCATTTTTGATTTACGATGTTTGTCCTACTGAGGCAGATCAGAACTACAACTCCCAGAATACACTTGTTAACTCAAAGCCATCGACTGGACTTTAATGTTCTGGTGACATGGCCTTATCTGCCTGCACTGTGGAAAATCACTACCGGAGGCCACTAGGCCATGCACTGGATATTCCCAAGGCACTCCTGCTTTGTAGTGCTCAGTAGTGATCGAGCAAGGACTCGTAGAAAAGAGACTTGCTCAGAAGCAAACCTCTCATTTAACTTCTAACCTTGTATTAACTATGTATTGTGTAAATTAAAATGCACCACATTTGACGTAAAAGACAGAGAAGCTTGCCTATGTGTCTTACTAATAAGTAACTCGAGCGAAATTCTAAAATGGCCGCTAACGGGAAATCTTTATTGTGCATGCGTCAACTGCATCTACGCAGTATGACGAGCTGTCGCTTGAAGGGAATTTCTTGTGCCTGCACAGATGCTATTAAAATGGCTGCTAGAAAGCTCACATGCTTAGCATCTGCTCGGCTGAAACTAAACAAAGCTGTTTTACTAATGCTTATGCGGGGAAAGCGTTTATAAGTAAATGGGGTTAGAGTAGCGATAGGTGGTATACAGTGAAACCATTTTATTTTGAAATTAATATTTGTCTTTTTGACTTTCCTATTAGTATGTATTTGGGCCTCTCGTATGAATCCAGAGTCTATAACCCACCTGACCTCCGCACATGCGTGGTGTGATTGAGCTGGAAGAAGTGATATGACTCTTGAACACAGTCCAAGGACGCTAAAGATACATACCCTGGGAACCAGCACCGAAGTCCTCTGAAATGAATGGGAACACATGAAAATTATACTTTTGTGTCTAATAAGATGTGAATCCGGGTGGGAATAAAGATTTATGAATAAAAATTAAGGGGTGGTATATTTGAAAAATGGACTGAAAGACTAAATTGAGAAATAAGCATGGTGTGGTGATCACCCCCCCCTTGCCTGTCCAATCAGAGTTAGTATTTTTGTGATAATGAAACATTAATGGGTGGTAAATGAATGTCAAAGAGTATAATTGAGGTAGTCTTAGTTAGTTAGTCAGATGGAGACGGAGATTTGCTGAATGCTGCAGATCTCAGGATGCTGTCGGAGTGATGAAGAATCGAATCCAGAACCATCTATCCTATAATTAATTTAGAAGAAGATCGCGGAAAAATCTTGAGGCGGAAGAGAGTGTCAGAGAGGGGTGCTACGCAAGCGTCGGTGTTAGAGAGGTCATCTATCCTGTCCTGATTCCTGTCCTGAAGTCTTTGTCGCCTGATCTTTCCTGGGGGACTCTTCCCAGCTCCTTGGCCAGGGGGTTGGTTTTTACACCATCCTAGGTACATATATTTTCATTGATGTGCAGATGTGCTTCTCTCTCTATCCTCTCCTTTCTGAGCAATATCATTGCAGAGTATGATTTATTTGTTTGATTGATTGATAATTGAACCTTCCTTCGTATGAGTGACGGAGACTGTACTGTACTTTGAAAGTGGTTCACATGAAATTAATTTAGATAAACACTTTAAAAATCTTCCTGAGTCTGTGGTCATTTCATTGCAAAGAGAAATAATTCATGTCATTTCACCATCAACTGGTTCAACTAATGGTCCATTGACCAGAGGAAATAACTTTTTGATCAGTGAAAGATTAGTTAGGATGATGGGTAAATAATTTTGAAGTAAGAAACACCATAAACTTTGACTCCAGCGGTTTTACTGGCCTGTGTGTGTGTATGTGTGTTTATGGGCCCAGGTGAGTATATGGTATTGGAGTATCTGTTGTTGGTTCACCGCTGGATCAGTTTTAGGGTAGCAGAGCTATGGTTATTATTGACTAGTTTGGTGATACGTATTGATTATTGATTTATGTCTAACAAAAGGAGTGAACGTCTTGTTTTATGTCGTCTGGAAAATTCCCTGGAAATGAATAGCGGGTGGTGATAGAAGCCATACTGCAGTGAGGTTACTCGTCTGTTGGAATAGCACTGAGAAGCTACGTAAGGCTGGCAGTGTTAAATTAGGTACTATTTCATATAAAAGTGAGTGTGAATGGTGGCAAAAAGGGTTTGCTAGAGAAACTTTGGTTTTATATCACCTAGAAAGGGTAATACTGAAGGAGTAACAGGTTCTCTTGAGCTTAAATGAATTGTAAACGGAAGGTCTTACTCGCAGTGTATGAAGAGTAAGCGGATGGTTTTTACTCGCAGTGGAAAGAAATAATCTATCCTTTGGTTTTAGTGGAACAGGCAGAGTAGCAAATGTTTTTATGTTGTTATTAACGAAAATTTTATGCAAAGCATTAAGAAAATAAGTTTTCGTATTACCTTGTAAAGGGAGGGTCAGTCGCCGGAGTTGCACTGACGTCACAGAGAGCTGCGATGGGTAGGTTAAACAGCGGCCGTGTGACTGACGCGGATTTGTAAAGGAGGAGTCAGTAGTAAGGAGCAGAACTGACGACATTGAGAAGGCAGCGCTGGTCGGACCACGAGTGTGAGCCGCAATCGGAATAGGTGATTGGATGAAAGCTGTTTTTAGATTGGTTGGCGAAAATTTGTATGTTTGATTCTCATTTGTCTTTTGCTGCGAGTCGCCCTGACAGAAAAGCTCGAGGGCTTGCAGATTATTGTCTTATCTATTCAGGGTATAGAATGTATGGTGAAAAGAGGAAAATGTCACTAATAAAGAGAATAATTTCTTTAAAAAAGATAAGCCATTATGGACTAGTGAGGGAATTCCTATACCGCCGCTAAAAACGCCTGCTTCATTTATGATGATGGAAAGAGGATATCATACATGTGTATGGATGGAGAATTGGTTAGAGTACATGAAAGGTGATGGTGTTTTAGCTTTTCCAGAACATGGTACGTTTAATGGGAGAATTCTTCAGAATTTGAGAATGCGAATGAATGATTTAGATCCGAGACCCAGGATAACACCGTATGAGGCATTAGAAGAATGAGAGACTGAATCTTTTGAGCGAGAGAAGAACAGGAGTGGAAGAAACATGGGTAATTTCCCTAGGTATTCGAGTGAGTCATGTGATGGTCAGATGAAGCAGTGGAGAAAAGCAATGATATCAGAAGGATTATATCCAGTATTGATGGCTGAAGAACAGTCAGGGGGCAAGTGTAAGGAAAAAACTAAACACATGAAAGTGACAGGTTATGGTGAATCAGATGATGAATTTATGGAGGACATTTCAACTAAAAACCCTCCACTGCATCCAGAAAGACCCAGTAGAGTCACTCCGAGTGCACCAGTCCACAGATTTTACATGATCCATCAGTTAATAGAGTACTTCATGATAAAGAAAAGGAAGCGTTGAATAAAAACAGAGATGAATTAATACAGAAAATAAATCAATTAAATTTAAACCCTGAAGCATTGACAATACCCGTAACTATAGGTCCCGTTGTTCCATTATATGGGGACAAGGTAAATTATCTAAATCCACAGGCTGTAACAACTCCTTTGAGTCATCCTAGAAAAGAAATTATAATAACTGATGACCAAGCCAGTGAGTGCGATTCAGTAATTTCATTAATGGATCTGCCGATAAGGGAATCGGTAAATGAAACCCTGAAAAGAGTTACACCCAGTATTTCAAAAGAAGGAAGGTCAGTGACATCCTCAGTAGTCAGAAGTGCAACAGCGGTAACTCCAGAAGATCTAGGGAGATGGGCACAGGGAATAGAAAAACAAGGCTCAACCCCAAAGGTTTTAGATATTTACAAACTAAAAGTGGAATTGGAAGAGATGATAGCTGGAAATGTGGGAATAGATAGATTAAACACCTTCAATGAGGAAGAGTTGTTTTTTATATGTTGGAGTATAACTAGAAATGCAAGATTATTTCATGAGAAATTGACAGAACTTGCTTCTGAAATGGGGATAGACATAGGGAGATGAAAGGTGTTACAGAAACCATATTGAGTTGAGTTTACTGACAAAGATTTAGAAAATATGAATGTGTCTGGAGAGAAATTACAAGTAAAGGAGTTGATGAATATTTAGCAAAAATGGGGAGACACTGACAAGTGGAGAATAAGGTGGACAAAGAAAAAGGAGGAAGCACAGGCAAAAGAAGCTTTTACTGCATATATGTTGAAAGAGTCAGGGAAAGTAAAAAGATTGTGTCCCATGAGAGAGGTACCTGGTGGTGTATATGTTCATGTTCCATGGAGTCAACAAGATATTTTGTCATTTACAAACTATTTCCCTAAACTGAGAGAGAAACCAGTTGAATGATACAAACAGGTTGAAAGGTTTGTGAAAGTTTCGAAGGTTTTGTTGAAAGATTTGGATGGTCTGTTTGACATAATGGGGGAGCCTGTTCTTTGTGTCCTTCGTGACTGCACTGCTGCCACTGCCGCCTTACATCCTACAACTTTGCCGACCTTCCCCTGGTGGGACAGGAGTCCCAGGGCCACAGGAACTCAGCGCTGTCATTTTCACACCCTGGTTGGAGACTACATCTCCCAGGGTGCAACGAGAGTCACACAGGTGCTGCGAGTGACGGGGGAGGCACCAGAGCTTCCAGGGCGCTCAAAGCACAGCCTCTCCCCCCGCGGCGCGGGAGCCTGTTCTTTGTGTCCTTTGTGCCTGCACTGCTGCCACTGCCGACTTCCATTCTACAACTTCACCGACCTTCCCCTGGTGGGATAGGAGTCCCAGGGCCACAGGAACCCAGTGCTGTCATTATCACATCCTGGTTGGAGACTACATCTCCCAGGGTGCAACGAGAGTCACACAGGTGCCGCAAGTGAGGGGGGAGGCACCAGAGCTTCCAGGGCGCTCAAAGCACAGCCTCTACCCCCGCGGCGCGGGCCCCTCCGCGCCCGTCATAGCCAGGAAGAGACTGGGCTGGGCCACGCCATTTGAGTCTTCACTTGGAGTTGCTTTTTCCTGCCCTCAGGACGAACAGTGAATCGAGGTGAGCACGGATATGTTCTGAACAACCAATTAATTGTGTGGACTGTGAAGGATTGTTACAGCATTGACTATTTGACTATTTTATTTACTGTGCTGACCCGGGTCACTACAACCGTACTATCGATATTAGTATTGGCTTCTCCTCTCTTCTTGTTTAGTCTGGGAGCGTAACGTAATTTAAGTCTCAAACAATGTGGGGTAGAGAAAAAATATCACAACTCGGAAGAATAGTCCCTGGGGGACCTCACAACAATCGTTATTGAATTACTTGACAGGTGCAATGGGGGCAATTGAACAACAGATTAGCTCGGTGGAGGAAGCATTGAACTCGGAAAAGACAATCTCTAGTGGGGATAGTGGAGAGAAACGCTTACTTTTGGTGTCTTCAGGCCTAAGGGCACCCTCTTCACCCCAGAATCAGGTCACAACAAATACGGGAATAAGCAATGTTTGTGTTTTTAACGAGTCTGACCATATCTCCGTAAGCGGTCTTGATAGTACATCCCATCCCCCAATTAAGCATGCAAGAAGCTTTGACTGCTCTAAAGGCACCACTGAGTCTATGATTAAAAATCAGAGAGAAATAACAAAAACTAGAAAACCACTGAAAAAACCAAGCTTATACCCCAGCCCGCCCTCACAGATAGATCCAAAGAGAAACCCCCAGTACGAGCCCAGTCCAATATTTCCCTAGAGCTGGATAAATTAAACAACAGACTTAATAAGTTAGACCCATACCTCAGAGAAACGTTGACAGCTATAATAAATAGAATAGAGTCCCTAGAGACTACGCTGTTAAAACGTCTTCTTCCCCCCCATTTAGTAACCTCACTCCCATCAATTGGTAGAACAGTCTGCGCCGAAAACACGACCAGTCAGCAATTACCTAGCAGGCCCGACCGTAGAAACGAGCAGTCGGAGAAACGGGAGACCACCCGTGCAAAGGACCCTCTGAATCCCCATTCAGGTCGGAATTTTGAGCTCGCTTCCCAACCAACACCTATGGATTTTCCAGCTAGTGTTACCACGCATTACCTGGATGAAGCATCTGGGCCTGATATTGTTAAAGCAACCCCTCCAGGGTTTCTCTGCCATACTATGAGTAGACCAGTCAGGAAAGGTGGGGGTTTAGCAATAATCTTTCACAACTCTTTGAAGACAGGTTTTTGTGCGGTGGTGAATTCTTCTTGTGAGGCGCTCTCTTTTAGCCTCTCCCTGTCGGATCACTACACTTTTAAAGGTATTTTACTTTACACACCCCCTGGGCCCAGAAATAACTTTCTTGGGTCCATTGGGAATCTGCCTGAAGTGGGCTTATGCCTCAATTCCTTTACGATCTTGGGTGATTACAATTACCATCTAGAGGCCTTTGATGATCCCGATACTAGGACTCTCATGGAAACAATGAAGAGCGGGGATCTGCCCAAAGAGTGATTGAGCCTACTCATTCAGCAGGCCATACATTGGGCGAAATTTTCTCTAATGATCCTCAGCTGATATGTACAGGCGTGCTTCCTCTTACATGGACTGATCACTGTGCTGTGTTTTTTTAACTCACCTGTCCAAATCACGGGCTCAACACGGGGGACTCCAAGAGACCATATGAGAGCAGATTGTGGAATAAAATTGAGGGTAAAGATCTAGAGGAAGAACTGGTAGCAACGTTGCGTCCGCTTCCCACGGGAATAGAGGAGGCAACAACCTTTTATACGAATTGGCTGGTAGCAGCCTGTGAGAAACTAGCCCCAAAAAAACTTTGCACTCCTAAAAGACTGCATCCAACAGCCCCCTGGTACACGAAGGAGCTGAAAAACCAGAAACGTATATGTAAATCGTTAGAACGTAGCTGGAGAACAAAATATGAGGAGTCAGACAGAAGAATAAATGAACAGAGTTTGGCATTATATAAGGGTCTAACTTTTAATGCCAAGAAATGTTTCTTCACAAATAAAATTGACCTGGCAAAAAACTCGGCAAAGAAATCTTTCAAAGAGTATCTGAGCTGGTCTCCCCTCGGTCAGGGAAAATTGAATCAAGTCAGGAACTCTGCAAGGATATTGCGAGTTTCTTTCTGAACAAGGTGGAGTTAATTTTTTCCGCTTTCACGCATTTTATTAGTACAGACCAGATACGCCGTCAGGAGGGAGTAGAATTTTTAAAGGATTCCTCCCAGGTTTTTAATAAATGTACCGATATATCCCCAACAGACACTGATAAACTCCTCATGGCAGTAATATCAGGCTCGCCCTTTGATCCTTGCCCGGTGGCAGTAATTAAATCCGCCCCAAACCCGGTAGTTCAAGTCCTCACCCCCCTTTTTAACAGTATTTTTGACATAGGACACTTCCCAAAAACGTGGAAAATCGCTTCAGTTTTACCCTTGCTAAAAAAGGCAAATCTTGATTGCAAGGACCCAAACAATTTTCGCCCGATCTCTCGCCTTCCTTTTCCAGCCAAGATCTTGGAGAAGGAAATGAATAGGCAACTAAGTGTTTTCCTACGGGATAACAAAGTGCTGGACCCCACGCAATATGGTTTTAGAGAGGGTCACAGCACGGAGTCAGCACTTATAAAATCAACAGAAGAGATCAGGGAAGCCTTAGATGGGGGAGGGAAGGCTGCTCTGGTATTGCTTGACCTATCAGCAGCTTTTGATACGGTCCATCATGGCTTATTGATGGACCGTTTGCTAGATTGTGATGTTCAAGGTAAAGCCTGGCTGCTCTTAAAGTCCTTTTTATCAGAGCGCTCACAGACAGTAGCACTGGATAATTTTCATTCTAAGCCTTTCTCCCTGCTCTGTGGAGTGCCCCAGGGGTCATCTCTTAGTCCCCTACTTTTTAATGTTTATGTTTCTTCACTTGGTTCACTGATCAGTTCTTTTGGTTTTAAATTGACTTCTTATGCCGATGATACACAGATTGTTGTGTCACCAGGGCCAGGTCAGGATATGGAAGCTGGAAATCAGTTCCATGATTGCATGGAAGCTGTGGGAATGTGTATGTCACAATATTGCCTTAAGTTGAATTCAGGCAAAACTGAGGTTATCCTGTTTGGGAATGATGTAAACTTGTGGACCCCAAATTTGTGGCCTACCACCCTTGGTACTCTTCCCACGCCGTCAAAAAAACCAAAAAACTTAGGAATCCTGATAGATGACAAGCTTAATTTTGGTGACCAGATTAACTCTATCTCATCGGCCACCTTTTTTGTCCTTAGGATGATTAAAAAGATCCTCCCTTTTTTACCGCCTGACAGTCAACGTACAGTGGTTACTTCACTTCTGATGTCCAAGATTGACTACTGTTATGGTCTCTATGTGAGCCTACAGGAATGTTATATGAATAGATTGCAAATGCTTCAAAACGCGGCAGCTAGGCTAGTGTCAGGCAGAGCCAAATTTGCGTCCATTCAGTAAACTGCATTGGCTTCCCGTTAGGAAGCGGGTTTGTTTTAAAGCCCTTTGTATTGTTTTTAAGGCCATTCAGGGCATCGGCCCGGAGTTCCAGAAACAAAACATCCAATGGTATCGGCCTAAAAGCAGACCACCCAGGATATAGCAGGAATGGAATAGGAAATTTAGCGGCACAAATATGGAAATTTAGCGGCACAAATATGGGAATTTAGCGGCATTTTTGCGGCACTTTATTTTACTTATAATTTTGTTTTAGCAGAGTATTCCACTTTGAAATAGGCATGTTTAAAGGGTCTGCAGCTCTACGGAAGCACAGCTTATGTTTTATAGTCTACACTATGTAGTTTCTGGGACACAGGTCAAAGAAATTAGCATTCTGAAGATCGTACGGGTGTAAATTTACTCATCTCCGGAATTCACCCAAAAAATAGTTTCAAACTACAGTGGGACACCAGACTTAGCTTTGCAAGCATTACCCGTGAAAACATTTGTCGATTCCATTTTCTCGTGCAAAAATGTACACACTTTTCTCATGAGAGACCCTGCAGAAGCAATGAAAACGCACTTGCTAATCATGAAAAACTGCTCTCCCTCCAATGCACCCAACTAATCTTCTTCCCTATTCCATTTTTTTTTGCAATTTTATATAGCGTGAGCGCGACTCGAAGACTTTTGAGTGCTCTACATGGGCATCAGTTACATTACAGAAGGTGATATATATAAATAATTTGCCCAGAATCACATGACGTTGTGCCGACGCCGAGACTTGAACTTGGTTCCCAGTTCCAAAATCGGCAGCTTTCGCCCTAATGCCACGTCCTCTCCCCCACTATGAAAAGGGAACACCTTTCCCATTGACGTAAGCAATTCACTGATAAGGAGTGGGTTTACCAAAATGGAAATTTCAGGGAGAGTATATGAGAGGAAAACCAGAATTCTTTCAAAATACATATGAGCATTTGCATGTGTAAGTCTGTCCTACGCACACATGTGGTTCTCAGATAAATGACATATGTTTTCACGTGCTACGTTAGGCTGCCCACAACAACTTCTAGGGGTAAGTAAAATGTATTCTGCTAAGTAATCTCCCATTACAGTCCAAGTGGAACAATTCTCTCTTCAAGGCGCTAGAATTGTTGGATTTCCAGTAAGCATGCCGCCTCGCCACTAGTCTGTTCACTGACTTTGTCTTGTCATGATGTTATTCTGGTTGGGAGCAGGTCCAATGATTCACTGAAGGCTGTTCTTTTATCAGTCTTATGTATTGCTGCCGTGTAATTGTGTTCTGACGCTGCGCCCAGACTGCAGTCACCCGGAAGAGTTGCTCTCCGTTTACATCAGCTCACAGGCAATTTGTGAACCGCACAACTCAGAGTAGGAGTTTTCATTAGAGAGCTGAAAGCAAGAGAACGGCACACTCTGCACGCTCCCCTCCTTCAGGTACATGTCCTTATTTAACTTACTTATCTACTATTGTAAACGTGCTGAAAATGAAACAAACCAGTCCTGTCTCATATTACAAAATGACATTTTAGAAAGCTGTGTACTGGGCCGAAGTGCGCTGAGCACCCATCGGGCAGGAAGTTCAATTCACTTATTCGACCTTTTAGGCTCAACAGAATCCAAATAATGGGCACGTGCACACATTCACTACCGGCACAGTACTAAGCACACCTCCCAGGATCACATTTTCGAAATTTCGCGGGCAGTTTTGTAAAATCGCTGCATTTTTACAAAACTGCCGATTTCGTGATTTTTTTGCAAATCGCGAAATCCTGGAGTGTCTGTAAAAGGACGATACGCTCTATGGAAGCCAAGTTGGTTATAGTACCACGGATAAGGGGGAAGAAGTTTCATTCTGCGAGCCACAAAGGCATGGAACACCCTTCCGCCCTACCTAAGAATGTGCCCTGATCTCTTGGCCTTCAGGAAGAGCATGAAGACCTGGCTGTTTAATGTGTAATGGCAAACTTCCGTCCCCCCGCTCAGGAATAATGGGTAGTGCCAGGACACCCTCGGGTAATCGCACGCTATATAAATCTCCGTAACATAACAGTTTGTGAAAAGATTCAATATTATCAGTCTCCAGGAGACCGAACCGATCCATATTAATGGTTACAAAACATTCCATACCCCTGCCATAATCTCATCCCACGGCCGCTCGAAGGGGGGTCTGTGTGTTTATGTTTCAAATTGTTTGAATCACAACAGAATAGAGCGGATAAATAATAATCAGTTTGTACAAATTCTGCTACTGCATTCAGACAAATTAATATGCAAAGCTCTAGTGAATTTCTATAACAACATTCCCTCTGATCAGATTGATGGGTTCTTAAGGTCACTAAGGCATATTTTACAGAATATCCAGGCCTCTGTGGGAAAGGATCTGATTATTGTCTGGGGTGGGGATTTTAATTGCACGTTATGTAATAATGTGGATGGGGGCCCTTGTGGTATTGGTTTAGATAAAAACTGCTATTTCTCTCATTTTGTTCATACCCGTTTTGGCGAGTTGGTGAATGACATTTTGTTCGAGTTAGATTTAAACTTTGAGAATGATTTATGCCCCTTCCCAGTCCCCTTTAAACCAACATTTAACGGGAGGGGTTCCTTCTCGACAATCGACTTTATTCTAGTGACTAGTAGGCACGCTTCCAGAGTGGCAGATTTTCACACCCATAATATTGCTTTAAGCGATCACTTTGCCTTGAGTTTGGGCTTAATCAAAAAAGATAAGGCTAGGTGTGTGAGGGATTGTTCATGCAAGCCACACAAAGAGGGTTCCAGACCCTGATGAAGAAAGACCGCAACTGACCCTAACAGTTGAGGCCGCTGAAGGTTGTGCAGTCGAAGAATCTAGAATAAAATATTCTGAAGAGGCTGACAAATAACAACCGAGCACAAGTCAGGAGGACTGGATACCAGTGGTTGACATACCTGAGGTGATTATTCAAACAAGAAGCAGAACCAGATTAGAAAGACAAGAAACTAGAGAGGACCAGATAGGTGTAGAAGAACATGCTCAGGAAAAGGTGAATAAAGCTACTAGAGACCCTGAGCAGGACCAGACAAGGAAAGAAAAACGTACTCAGGCAAGCAAACCAACAAAAGGGCCTGAGCAGGGACAGACAGGTATAGAAGAATACGTCCAGGCTGCAGAAGAACAAATTGTAGTAAGACCTGAACAGGACCAGTTAGGAGAAGAGGAACAAGTTTGGGTGGAAGAAGAAAAATTTGAAAGAAGGCCCAAATACGAACAGATAGAGGAAGAAGAACAAGTTCAGGCAGATGAAGCCACAATAAAAAGACCTGAAGAGGAACAGATAGAGGAAGAAGAACAAGTTCAGGCAGATGAACCCACAATAAAAAGACCTGAACAGGGACAGATAGAGAGTGACTCTGAAGGAGAGGAAAATCAGATTGTGCCACAACATAATGAGAATAAAAGAGCACTTGAAAGATACCAAGAAGGTGAAAGTGAAGTGGAAGCTAAAAGGGTCAGAAAAGGTGACAACTGGCCAGGTGGAGTCAAAAGGTTAAAATATCATTTGAGGAAAACAAGTGAAATGAGGTTACTAGTCAGTCTGGTCAGTCGAATGTGAAAAACAGTCGAAGAAGCCAAAGACTGAGAATCTTGAACAATAAGTTCAAGGGTCCTGAATGGACCTACGTGATTCTTGAAGAATTCGAGAATCTAGATTTAAATGAAGAGACTGATGAAGAAGTAAATGCAGAACAGATTGACGAAGGGGAAGTGAGGCCTCCTTGAAGTAACAAAGAAATACAATTCATAAAGTAAAGTAAAGAAAAGAAGAGGAATCTTCTTAGACTAAAATGGCTGAAGATAGGGTTGCTGATAGACCAAAACGAAATTGTGCAAAGAGATGTTGTAGGGCTTGCATATGTAGCATTATATTAGTGGTCATAGTATGGCTATTTCTAACAATAGCAGTTCCTGATCTTAAGATAACAGACAAGAATAATGACACAGACACTAGTGAAAAGATAGCTAACATGAAAGGAGATAGAGTAGAATTAGAAGCAGCAGACGAAACAGACTTACATCACACAGTAACAGATAATGACACATCTTTAAACGTATTCACAAAGTTATTGTTTCAATATGTAGACACTATGGTGATTAGTGATTGTTACGTTTGTATGAAATTACCAGCTTCAGTAGCAGATGGAGTCACATATCATCATTTACCATTAACATATGGAATTTCATGTAGCATACTGATAAGTCTATTCTATAGAACGGGAAAACTTCAATATTATTATTCAAACTTAGATGTAGTATTTTCAGAAATTCCTATTTGAAAGAATATGAATCCAGTACTTAGTAGTACAGATGCACAGATTATGGGGGAATTTTTCTTAACTATGAAATCAATAGATATAGCATAAACACACAAGACTAACCTAACATGCTCATTACGTGAAGAAGAGAAAGTGTTTTTTGAATTTAGTTGAAGAAAGGAGACAGGATTTCCAAAGAAGGGCTACAGCACAGAAAACCCATGTTCCACCATGGGCTGAGAAAGAGGGAATTTATACAGCTGACAAAGCTCATGCTGCGATATCCCTAGACTTTGTAAAGACAGGGAAAACCTGCCTCCGTAGATTAAAGACAGATTATAACAATGTATTTATTGGTTCCAGTGAGTGTGAACATAACGTCCTAATTCTGGGAGGTTGGGGACTAAAAGGAGGAACAGATCCAGTATTTCCTGGTGTTTACTACGCGTGTGGGAATAATGCTTATTATAAGCTACCTGCACGGTGGTACGGGAGTTGCTACTTCGGAATAGTATTTCCGAAGATATATCATGTAAAAAGAATCACTGGAAGCAATGAAAACACTAATAAACTAACACAAAGAAAGAGAGCTAGTTTTTCAGAAATAATAGGTGACATATTTGGTGCATTGATACCTTCAGTGGGAGTCATTCTGAATTCGCATAGAATCTGTCAATTGTCAACAGTAGTTGATCGTCTATCGACTGATACTGATGGAGGTTTCTTGATGATAAATACAGAAATGGTTGCAATTAGGTCTATGGTTTTACAAATTTGACTTGCACTTGATATATTATTAGCAAAAGATGGCGGAGTCTGTAAAATGTTGAAAGTGCAACATTGTTGTACTTACATACCGGATAAAAGCACAGAAATTAAAGGATATGTTAAGAATAATACTTAACTTCAAGAAGAATTGAAACCACTGGAGGTTGACAGTGTATGGGAAAGACTAACACAAGGTGTTTCTTCAATAGGGACTTGGTTTACTAATCTTGGGAAAGGTATTATAGTTCAAATAGTATTTCCATTAGTTGGTATAACAATAATAGTCTTTGCAATAATGATATGGTTCAAATGTTGCAAAAATGGATGGACATATGAAGTAAATGGAAAGGGAAAGAAATGATAATTTGAAGAGATACAGCTAGAAGAGATGAAAGGGGTATTATATAAAAAGATGAACGATTTGAAAATTAAAGATGAGGATAAGAACGAAAAGAATGGAAAGGGAACTGAGATGTGCTAAAGTTGGCATCTGGTTGGGATGGGTGATTTTGTGATGGCTCAAAAATGCCATCAGAGAGGGGATTGATGGAGCAAGGACTCGTAGAAAAGAGACTTGCTCAGAAGCAAACCTCTCCTTTAACTTCTAACCTTGTATTAACTATGTATTGTGTAAATTAATACGCACCACATTTGACATAAAAGACAGAGAAGCTTGCCTACGTGTCTTACTAATAAGTAACTCAAGCGAAATTCCAAAATGGCCGCTAACGGGAAATCTTTAGTGCTCGTGCGTCAACTGCATCTACGCAGTATGACGAGCTATCGCTTGGAGGGAATTTCTTGCGCTTGCACAGACGCTATTAAAATGGCTGCTAGAAAGCTCACATGCTTAGCATCTGCTCTGCTGAAACTAAACCAAGTTGTTTTACTAATGCTAATGCAGGGAAAGCCTTTATAAGTAGATGGGGTTAGAGTGGCAATAGGTGGTATACAGTGAAACCATTTTATTTTGAAATTAGTATTTGTCTTTTTGTTTTTCCTAATAGTATGTATTTGGGAATCTCGTACGAATCCAAAGTCTATAACCCACCTGACCTCCGCACATGCGTGGTGTGATTGAGCCGGAAGAAGTGATGTGACTCTTGTACACAGTCCAAGGACGCAAAAGATACATACCCTAGGAACCAGCACCAAAGTCCTCTGAAATGAATGAGAACACATGAAAATTATACTTTTGTGTCTAATAAGATGTGACTACGGGTGGGAATAACGATTTATGAATAAAACTTAAGGGGTGGGATCTTTGAACAATAGACTGAAAGACTAAATTGAGAAATAAGCATGGGGTGATGATCATCCCCCCTGAACTGTCCAATCAGAGTTAGTATTTTTGCGATAATTAAACATTAATGGGTGGTACATGAATGTCGAAGAGTATAATTAAGATAGTCTTAGTTAGTTAGTCAGATGGAGACGAAGATTTGCTGAATGCTGCAGAGCTCAGGATGCTGTCGGAGTGATGAAGAATCGAATGCAGAACCATCTATCCTATAATCAATTTAGAAGAAGATCGCAGAAGAATCTGGAGGAGGAAGAGAGTGTCATAGAGGGGTGCTACGCAAGCGTCGGTGTTAGAGAGGTCATATATCCTGTCCTGATTCCTGTCCTGAAGCCTTTGTCGCCCAGCTCCTTGTCCAGGGGGTTGGTTTTCACACCATCCTAGGTAAATATATTTTCATGAATATGCAGATGTGCTTCTCTCTCTATCCTCTCCTTTCTGAGCAACGTCATTGCAGAGTATGATGTATTTGTTTAATTGATTGATAATTGAATCTTCCGTCCTATGAGTGACGTAGACTGTACTGTACTTTGAAAGTGGTTCACATGAAATTAATTTCGATAAACCCTTTAAAAATGTTCACGAGTCTGTGGTCATTTCATTGCAAAGAGAAATAATTCATGTCATTTCACCATCAACTAGTTCAACTAATGGTCCATTGACCAGAGGAAAGAACTTTTTGATCAGTGAAAGATTAGTTAGGAATGATAGGTAGCTTATCTTGAAGTAAGAAACAACACAAACTTTGACTCCAGTGGTTTATCTGTTGCTGGTTCACCGCTGGATCAGTAGCCCCCAGCGATGCCAAGCATTGCCCAGCTTATGCCCTGTTTTCTGCCAGGTTATGCTTCCTGGTACGGTGTCCAGATGGCTCTGTGTCACCAGGACCCCACTTTTTGACTCCCAGACTATGCTTTTATAGAGGTTGATCCGACTGGCTCGATTAAAATGAATCAAGACTACAACTATCAAAATACACTGATGTGTAAAAGCATAGTACATGAACAGAAAAGTGGTGTCCCTGTGACATGGAACCGTCTTGTCATCCTATTTCCCAGTGCACTGCGAGCAGTCAGCAGATGCAAAGTTACATCACTAAATCCACTAGACGTGGATACTTGGCACTCAAGAATCACAGATCGAGGCAAGGAGGAGATCTAGTGCTGGTTTTAAAGTTTACATTCTGGTGCATGCCCTCATGTTATGACTGTTTGAGTAAACAGTGCCACAAGCAGAAGTTATTACCTCCCAACCACATGGTAGCTCTTAAGTTTCACACATTCACGGTTTTATATCCCATCTAGTCCAGATTTTAACTGTGCATACTTGTCATCCTCTTTGTGTTATTCTAAAACAAGGACTACAGGACTTTATTAAAAAAAAAGCCTGTATCTGCTACTTACACATAGACCTGCTGATCTCAAAGCTCTTCCCTGCACCCCTGTTTACAACATTTCAGACCACAATTTGGTATAGTTCATTAGGTGGTGTTCATCTCCCCAATAAGCATCATGTCACTAACCGGGCCTCTGCAATGAGTGTCTTGGTGTCCAGTTTTACCGCGGGCTTCAGGTGAAGTTTAAGAGTCTGCTATAACCAGGGCCAATGGCATTATGCAACAGGAGTGATTACACTCCATGCAACACAATTCCACTCCAGATAATTCCACTACACATAATTATACTCCAAAATGCATAATTACACTTCACACCACATAATTACTCTCCACATACATCAACTCAGCTCCAAAACACATAATTCCACTCAACAAAATTCAACTCCACAACATGCCTCATATTTGCACTCCACATAATTCCACACCATGCCACACAATGCCACATTACACTAGTCAACACCACACAATTCAATACCACACAACGTAATTACACCCCGCTTCATACCACATAATTACACTCCACATAAATCTTCTCCATGCCACACACAAACACTCCACACCATGGCACATAATTCCGCTCAACATAATTTCACTCAGTGCCACACAATTACACACAACACAATTCAACTCCACAAAATTCCATTCCAACGTACAAATTTCTGCTCCACTACGCATAATTCCACTACATGCCACATACATCCAATCCACATTACACAATTTCACATCATGCCACATAATTCAACACCACGCCACATAATTGCACTCAATACATGCCACTCCACGACACACAATACCACTGCACATAACTCCACTACACTTAATACTATATCATTACTATCCACATAATTCCATTCCACGCGCATGCACTGATCCAGCTTTTCTCATAATGGTTCACTTCAAGTCTTTCAGAACAGTCTCTTTACCATAACATTTTAAAAAATCAAACCCACAAACACTCACTCTCCTTTCTCTCCCCCACTTCTTTCTGTGTCTTCTGCGTACACAAGCGCAGACTCTTTATGCATCTATAACTTTCCCTCCCCTTCAATCTTTCTTTCTCACACACTCTTTCTACTGATCGAGCTAGAGTTCATTCTCTACATCATAAACAAATTACCCAGGGCTTTAAGTGGGATGAAAAAACTGGGCTGTCTCTCAAAGGGGCGTGGCCAATGTAATGATGGGTGTGGCTTAAAAAAGACATAAACTAAAAATCTGTGCTTAGCATAGTATGCCGCCTGACTTGTATTTTACTGTTTCTGTCATTGCATCCAGATATATGATACAAGTAACATCATACCTACAACAAGTCACGACTATTGGCTTTGTCAATGGTTGTTAGTTGCATAAGCTAAATAAGCAGCAACTATGACTTGTATATAATATTGAAAAAGCTTCCACTTAAAGACCTGGTGACACCACGACAATGTTGCTGCTCCTGAGTTTTAAAAAGAGAAGGGAAATCCAGAGAGAAAATGACTCTCTTTAAAGGATTTCCCTTTACCTACAATGCTCACCTGGCATGACGTCATGCCCTAACTTCTCCACTAGTGAGAAGTGAGCAGTGTGAGCACATTCACATCAATGTGCCTGCTGTCACTGCAGTTCGGGGAAAAACGGACCGCCTGTGCCAGGGCACAAAACAGAGCCTGATAGAGAGCCGTTTCAAGGCCTCCTTTAAAAAACTGCTGGTGCTCAGCACCGGTGAGACCCGGCCCACTTAAAGCCTTGAAATTACCTATCACTCTCAATCGTACTTTCTATCTATTTTACACACCTCTCACCTTATCTATTCACCATGCCACATATTTCCAATACACAAATACACTACACACCACACAATTCCACCCTACACAATTCCACAACTAACAATTCGAATTCAAACCACATAATCCCACTGCAAAACACATGCATCCACTCCACTCCACTGCAAACAAATAACATAAAATAGCTCTAACCTTCACAAATGCGAGACCGATTGCATAGCAAATGCTTGATTTATTGGCGCGTCTGCTCCGCTGAGGATAGCAGCAGCTCTTGAGAGGAGCCCTCACAGCATACTGTGTAGGTGTAAAGGTGGTGACCATCCACAGTGGGCGGAATGGGGCAGGTGTGAGCACTGCCGGCAGGATATTATTATGGCCCGGCCGACGCCACTTCCAGGGAGCCCAGTTATCACTCTGCTCTCCCCTCGCTCAGGAGCCTCTGGGCGACTGATGATTACTTGTCACATTAGTCGCTGTCAAATCGCTGCTGCAGTTCCAGATTGGTGTGTTGTTGACACTTTAATGTCAACAACTTTGAACTCCGCGCTACACAGCAGCCCACACAACAAAATGCAAGTGTTGCAACCAGCAAGCCAGCCTGGCCTCCCGAGCAGTACAGAAGACGGGCACCTAAACTACAGCCCTGCCGACCTCTCAGTGGCCCCCTGCTCCCCCAAGAACCCAGCCAAAGTTGCACTCTGGCTCAGCCTGGCACTGCAGTGAAGTTGAGAATCCAGCTGCCTACTGGAGATGACGTCTAGCAGTGTGGAGTGGGGTCATAGACATTACAGTTTAAAGGTCAAATTATTCCGTAAACTCTTTTGGTCTTTAAAGTTCTTTGTTTAATTAATTTCATGGTGATATAATTGATTTTCAGAAAGATTATTTTAGAAAGGGGTAGTAGGTTAGTGACCTTCCATTTCAGATGTTTTGCAGCACTTTCAAGATCTTTTTTGAGTTTGTAATTGCTGAAAAGAGTGTAACTATTGATATTAAATAATTTTTATGCACGTCATTGCTTGGTTCTACTCACAAAAAGTGTCACTCTAGGTGGCGCACATTTGGTCAGTGAATGTCACTCATAAGGACCCTGAAACCATGGAAATGTCACAAATAGGCATTCTGAAAACTTGGTAGCAGCAAACATGAACCGCTGCACTATACTGTTCAATACACTTCACTTACATTCCTTAAGTTCCACTTTAAAAATTGAACTTTTTACCATTTCTAAGAGCTATAAATCACAGATGTTGCGTTTGCACATTTTATCAGCCTTCATTTTGCAACCTCGAAAGGATGGAAAGTTGAGTTTGCCTCGGCGGGATTTCATCTCATGACCACCATTTCACATTGTTGGCTTTGTTGACCCTGAACCCACTGAGATATTGTTGATTCTGCCTTTTCTAGTCGTATCTGTTGTCCACAAGGAGCACGTGATCTCTCCTTTGAGCCGGCCCTTATTAAGTCTCGCCTGGCGTTAGCAGTGCGCATGCGCTGCCCTCGCCATGCCAGGACTTCTTGAAATCAATACAGATACCAAAGTCGTGTTTCTGCTCTGCCTTCAGTTTTCATTCGTGCGCGTTGTTTGGCGTCACAAATTAGGCAAAAGACCCTGTCCGCTGTTGGCCCCGCCCACCGGGAATGGATATTTTACTTGCGAAGTTAGACTCTTTCCTTCAAATTAGTTGGTAGGCACTTTCTTTTTCTCATTTGTCCAAGAAGCGCGATGCTGCAGCATGCGATGCTGCAGCACTAGGCCCTTTAAACTGTATTTTTTTCTTTTCTTTATTTTTTTAATGAGCGAGGCGCCCGCTAGGTACACCGCGCTCACTTTTTTATTTATTTATCTTTTCGCGGCGTCCACTTCAGGGACAGTGCGCTCTGTTAGTTTTTATTTTACTTTAACACTGAGTGCAGCACACGCATGAAGGACACCGTGCTTGGTGTTAAAGTTACACCGTGCTCACTTTTTTATTTATTTGTCTCTTCGCGGCGTCCACTTCGGGGACACCGTGCTCTGTTTTTTTTGTGTGTTTTTTTTAAACTTTAACACTGAGTGCAGCGCCCACATAAAGGACACCGCGCTCGGTGTTAAAGTTACATTGCGCTCACATTTTTTATTTATTTGTCTTTTTGCGGCCTCCACTTCAGGGACACCGCGCTCTGTTTTTTTTTTGCTTTTTAACTTTAACACTGAGCGCAGTGCCCGCATAAAGGACACCATACTCGGTGTTAAAGTTAGAAAAAACGAGCGCGGTGTCCTTCAAGTGGCACCGCGCTCTGTTTTAAACTGAAGCATTTCAAGGCAGCGCCCGCATAAAGGACACCGCGCTCGGTGTTAAAGTTAGAAAAAAAACGAGCGCGGTGTCCTTCAAAACTGTGGAATACTTTCACCAGGGAGAAACTGATGGCAATAATCCAAGAAAAGCTGGTAAGATTTAAAGGCTTTCACAGCCCATGTTAAAAATGACCCCTGATGTGGCTGCTTAGTATATCCCGGAGATGATCAAATGCTCCAGATAAGCAGCAATGCCCCCTACCCTTAATAGTGGAGGACTGACAGAGGCGCTTGTATTATCTGAATATTATGGTATTTATGTTTGTCTACAGCAACATAATATTACAATTAAGGTGCCGATTCCGATCCTGGAAAAAGCGGGTACGAACCGTCGGTCGGAGGGTTTTCTCCGTCCGACTCGTACCCGGTAAAAAAACATTACAAACATGGAAGTACGATTCGCACGGAAACACCATTTCCGTATGAATCATCAAAAACACCGACCGACGAAAATATACATACAAATGTGATCCGGGAAAGCGCGGATGTGACGTCGGGACGCAGTCAGGCTCCGTTTCACGAACAAGGAAGTACGATTCGAACCGATACCAGTCCGGACGGCAATATTTTTACGGCACCCAAAAAGTGCCGGAAAAGCGAAGTACGGCGCGATGCGAGCGGAATTGGGGGCCCGGTACGCGCTGAACCCCCCCCCAGACCCCGCGGATGTACGTGCCGTACCCCCACCCGTGTATGTACACCCGTGTATGTACGAGTCGAACCCCCACCCGTGTATGTACGAGTTGAACCCCCACCCGTGTATGTACACCGTGTATGTACGGTGCGTACCCCCAGCTACGCGCTGGGGGTACGCACCGTACATACACGGGTGGGGGTACGACTCGTACATACACAGGTGTACATACACAGGTGGGGGTTCGACTCGTAGATACACGGGTGTACATACACAGGTGGGGGTTCGACTTGTACATACACGGGTGTACATACACGGGTGGGGGTTCGACTCGTACATACACGGGTGGGGGTTCGACTCTTACATACACGGGTGTACATACACGGGTGGGGGTTCGACTCGTACATACACGGGTGTACATACACAGGTGGGGGTTCGACTCATACATACACGGGTGTACATACACGGGTGGGGGTTCGACTCGTACATACACGGGTGTACATACACGGGTGGGGGTTCGACTCGTACATACATGGGTGTACATACACAGGTGGGGGTTCGACTCGTACATACACGGGTGTACATACACAGGTGAGGGTTCGACTCGTACATACACGGGTGTACATACACGGGTGGGGGTTCGACTCGTACATACACGGGTGGGGGTTCAACTCGTACATACACGGGTATACATACACGGGTGGGGGTTCGACTTGTACATACACGGGTGTACATACACGGGTGGGGGTTCGACTCGTACATACACGGGTGGGGGTTCGACCTGTACATACACGGGTGGGGGTACGGCACGTACATCCGCGGGGTCTGGGGGGGGTTCGGCGCGTATGCGGGCACATGTCTCCATGGTTGCTATTGCAGTTCGGTCCGTACGGTGTATTTTCCATACGGTTGTAAAATTGGAAGGACGGGACGGATCGTACTTGCGCGGTCGGACTTCATTTTTCCGCTTCGTAGGGTAAATCGTCCGAGGATGTGTCGGACACATTTTCCGACCCGAGGACGTGTGGGGATATTTTCCCAATGCGATTCGTATGGACTTTTTCCCATACGAATCGTACTTGGCAGTTTGTACGCTACTTGTACGATTCGTACGGTAAAAATCCCGGATACGATTCATATGGGGAAATTTTTTCCAGGATCCGAATCGGCACCTAAGTGTGACATTTCTGACTGTTGTGGCTGCTGTCATTCTGTCCACAGACAAATTATTTCTGGCGATATTAAAGGCCATTTGACAAATTTTCCATAACAGCTGCTGCTTTGTTTGTGCTACTCCTATTCTTGCGCCCACAGTTCATAGATGTTGGCCTCATCAGGATGTTCTGTGCTCATAGCTTAAATATACTGCTCTGTTGGTAGTGTTCTGCTCACTGTGGCTCAGATCTTGCTGGTTAGTGACATTCTGTACAATATTCCCAGCCTCACGAGTGGTTGAGAACTGCTAGAAAAACAAGCATTAAAAATGCAATAGGTCTCGCCTTTTATTAAGTTAAAGCCATTTGCTTTGCTATACAATACCATTAGCAAAGCAAATGGCTTTAACTTAATAAAAGGCGAGACCTATTGCATTTTCAATGCTTGTTATTATCTGCTCTCACTGTGTTCTGGAATTTTCTACACTCATGCATGTGTGTGTATTTTTATTTCTAGCATTCTTTCCTCGATGAATTGTTGGGTTTCTGGCAAGGATTTTCCCTCACCACTGTTCCAAGGCCCTCAGCTTGATACATGCTTTCTTAATCCTCAAATTCAGTGCTCCATATAGTAGTTCTGTCGTTTTCAAGAGCTGTAAATAACATGCACAGCCCCTCAATGTACTGGTACTTTATCTACTGGTCCCAGAAGGATGGAATGTGAGTCTGCTGTGCTTGGATTTTATTGTGACTAGTATATCAGACCGCATGTCAGCAGCAAGCCTTAGCACACTGAGAAACATTGCCAGCAGGCCGTGTCTGCCTCTTCTACTCTCCATCCATGGGCCGCATGCAGTGAGTAAGGACTCTTCTTTTCTGCCCAAGTCTAGTCACCTGAACTCACTGTGTCCTGAGATTTCCCTTCCTCCTGCACTACTCCCTGGCCTCCACCATCTGCATGTTTTTTGTCTTGCTAGCTTTGTTCCCTCCACGAACGGTGTTATTTTTTCTCCATTCCTTGACGCTGCACTTCTCCTTACTATAGGTTTTCTGTCATTCCTACCTGTGTGTCCTTGTCCTACGCCTGATCCCCCTTTTCCACCCTTCTCCCGCTAATAACTTGTTTTTAGCATAGCGCTTTATAACACATTTGTGAGGTTTCTATGCACTATAGTTAACGGATTACCTGTAATTCGTTTGCTGATATTGGAAAGAGGGAACATTGAGCCTGCCTTGCTGGAATCTAGCCTGTTGTCATGTACATTGCACCAGATGTCAGTCGTGTTTGAACATTCGTGTTCGCCCTCCTTGTCTTCCAGAAGCTCTGTTCCAGTGGTGATCTGTCAAAAGTGGCATAGTGAGTAAAAAACATGATGGACTGAGGTACAGCCCCAAGTGATTATCAGTGGCTAAGATTAATTCAAGCATTCCACCATTCACTTTTTTGTTTCCTCACTCCATGTGAGAGAGCAGTTTGCATGGCTGTTGGGTCTCAAGGGTAGGAAAGAAAGGGGGCCAAGGAAAGGAAGAGGGCGATGCTGAAAGTTCTTCTGTTAGCTATGTACAAATCAACCACAGCTGCCTGTGGTGAAATCGAAGAGGGCGAGGGAGTTGACAAGAGTGGAAGGGAGGGCTTGTTAGTCTAAGGTAAGGTATTTGAGAGGATGCAGGATGGAGCCTTTTTGAAAGTTGAGAGGGATATGGAATCTATGATGAGGGAAGGAGACAGGAACAATGATGGGACATGCAGTGGGGAAATGGTCACACCTGCGGTGTGAAAGAGTGTAGGAAATGAGATGTGGAACCTGTAGTTAAAAAGGTGGGGCTGAAGCCTCTCATGAGACAATAGAAGGCACATGGACCCTATGATGAGCCAGTTGAAGTGATATGAAGCCTATGGAGAAGAGAGGAAAGGAAATAGGTTTAGCATCTGTGGTTAGAGAGCAGTGAAGGTAATCAGTTGCTGTAAGAGCTTTGTATGGCTGCTCACTTCTGTGGAGCAAACAGGCAGAGGAGGACAAGTTTACTTGAGATCCTGAATTTGTCTTGTGCACATATGCCAGCCCTTTTAACTAATGCAGGCAGTAGGTTGGACATGTGGATTTCTTAACAGGGCAAGTAGATGTATGTAGCATTTTGAAAGGACATTTTTTTAAACATTCCACACCCCTGAGTGGACATAGCCCGATAGCAGCTGGTGAAGGTTTAATGCTTCTAGGTTAGATACTAGAGATCAGTGTTGAGCAAGAACATGTTCATCAAGCTAGATTAAGAGGGCCCCCAGAATGCAGTTGCTGTGGTCAAGAGCAGTGGTGGCGACAAGTCAAGGAGTACATGTGTGAAGGCTGACATTACTGGTGGGGGAGTGCAATAGGGAAAGAATGAAGCTGCATTGGATGGGACCACCTGACAAATGTAGATTTACACACAACGGCAAGGAACTCTGGAAAGTTGGTGCATGAGCATCTCAATAAATCTTCAACTAATTTGCTTCCTCTTAGCTAACAAATGTTATTGTGCTCAGATAACTTTCCTTTCCAACCATCAAGCACAGAGTCCTCTCTCCCTTGATAGTCAATCTCTGATTATGACCTTTAGGATTCCTTCTTGCCAAGCAAGACACTGCCCTAAATTAGCTTTCTGATGACACTCAAGTGCACTACTAGAGTTTGTCAGCAGCTGACATCTTGTGCCGAAAGACATTACCTGTCAACATTCGCTCTTTGGTGTCCACATCAATAGTCTAAGCTAAACTCAATTGAAGTTGAGGGGCAAGTCGGAACATCAGACTGAATATTATCACATCATGCTGCTCAACATAAGCCTCATGTCACTGAGTTCTCACATCAGCTCCTGCCTCTCCATCAAAAAGCAGCAACAAATTAAGTTTGAGGCACCGTGGTACCAGGCCATCCTCTTTTGACGATGATACTGCTTACACCTAAATATTTTCATTAACGTCAATATAATCTGTTTACCTGTGAAACAGAACACACTGAAAGGTAATCTATCTAATAAATGGTTTGCAAGTTTTTACTGACAGTTCATAAAGGAAAATATAGTAATATTGATCAATAACTTCATGAACCCATCTCCGGATTGCATGACAACCTGTGGGTGAACTCAATGGTTATTGTATGTACAAAGCCATACACAATTGCAAACAATTTACACATGAGATTATCGCACCTTCTTCATTTTTAATGCTCCTGCCGGGTGGGAGCACACTTGCTTTCCCTTCCTGCGTTCCTGCAGGCAGGAAAACGACTGTGCCCTTAGGGTGGGCTCCCTGGCTCACAGTGTAAGAGCTGAGTGCTCCCTCCCCTATACGTACTAGTTGGCCCAAGGGAATTGGGTCCCCCGAGGCCCATTTCTGGCTCGGGGAGGGTGCTGGTACATTTACAATGTATTTTGGCCCAAGGGGATGGGGTCCTCAGTGCCTATAAAGGATTGGGGCGTTGGGCCACATGCCATCATCAGTGATGTCATGAATGATGTCACTGACCATGTCATGAGTGATGTAATATGTGACGTCATCAGCAGTGGATTGCGGTCGCGCGAGTTATAGTTAGCTGAACTAACTATAACGGGGGAATTTCAATGGTTTTGTACAAGTGAAATGTCCAGCTAACTATAACATGTGTGAAACCTATGGTTTTTTCAGTGAATTTGCAAGGTTTTTTAAATGCTAATTCCTAACTATAACGTGTGTGAAACCTATGGTTTTTTCAGTGAATTTGCAAGGTTTTTTAAATGCTAATTCCTAACTATAACGTGTGTGAAACCTATGGTTTTTTCAGTGAATTTGCAAGGTTTTTTAAATGCTAATTCCTAACTATAACGTGTGTGAAACATATGGTTTTTTAAGTGAATTTGCAAGGTTTTTTAAATGCTAATTTCTAACTATAACGTGTGTGAAACCTATCGTTTTTTTAGTGAATTTGTAAGGTTTTTAAATGCTAATTTATGTATGTATTATTATATTTTTTATATATTTATTTTACAATAAACTACCTATGTATATAGTTATAGATTGACTGTATCCTGTAATATGGGATAGCTCAGCTCTTTTTATTTGAATTTGGATAAAGTTGAACAGCATAGTTAAGTCTTCTATAAACTTATAAACAGTTTAAAATGTTTGTTTTTTTTAAGGGTTTTTCACGGTGAGCACACCAGCAATTTTTTTTATTAAACAAAATGTTTTTTTTTTTATTTACGAGGTCCTTTAGGGACCCCCTGAGAAGGTCTAGGGGGTCAGGGAGTGTCTTCCCTGCCTCCTTTTCATGTTTTAGAAATCGGGTTAAAAGTAATTCATTTTTGATGCGTGCGTGCACCGTGCGCACATACGTGCGAGCACCGTGCGCGCACGTATGCGCGTGCGTGCACCGTGCGTGCATACATGCGAGCACCGTGCGCGCATGGCAAGTCATGTGATTACGAAACCACACTTTTCATTGGTTCATAGTAGTTTTTGTTCCAGAATCTTCAAACACCACACCCACTCCCCTCACTATTTCTTCTTATTTCCTGGGACAAGAAGCTGAACAGCTATTCTAGTACAATTTTACTTGAAAATGGCAGAACAGCAGTCTGATTCAGGGAGTGAGGAGGAGACCTTTGTGGTACCACCAAGGCAGACCAAACAAAAAGACTCTTTTATCTGGAAATTCTTCAGCTTTCCAGAGGGCCAAAAGAAGGTCAATGCCCCGAAGGTGACATGCACTATTTGTGGAAGTGTGTTATCCAGAGGAGATCACACCAAGAAATACTCGTTTAGTATTTATTCAATGTTGAGACACTTCAAGACAGTGCATCCTGTACCTTATGCTCGAGAGTCAACTAGAGCCCTAAGAGACAACCCTCCACCTGCTCAGCCGAGCACATCATCTGCGGCCGCAGATTCTCCGTGTACCAGGTCACTGGACATCTGCCCACTTTTCCAGAAGGTGCACATACATTGTAATGTGTGCAATGCTGTTCTTTGCTATGCTGAGAGCAGTATTAACTTGATCGAAAACAAAATACAGCAGCACACATGCTCCAGCCCATAATTTTTTTCATTTATTGTTTTTGTTCCTGTTGAACAGTTTTTCATTACCAGTTTTTTTTTGGTGCTCTAAAAAAATAAAAAAAAATACAAAATCATTAAAAAACTAAAAAAAAATACAAAACAAAAACGACAAAAAAACCAGTTCTTTTCAGAACTCACTTCACTTCTCCAAGAAGAGCTATATTCCTAATATACTGTGTTGTAATTTTATTGAATGAATGTGTAGTTTATACATGAATGATTGAAATGATTGAAATGACTGAGTGAAGAGGAGGAAAGGACAGACAGAATGAGTGAGAAAAGGAAAGTATGATCAGTCATGAAAGGGAAGTGAAAGACTGACTGCAACAAAAGGACTAAGGGTAGAGGATACAGGTAAGAAGAGTGAATGAGTAAGGGAATGGCAGTGAGTAATGGAGAGTGATGGAGGGGGAGTGAGAAAAGGGGAGTAAGGGACGGAGATAGGAAAAGGGAGTAACAGATGAAGCGGATGAAGTACAGCAGGGTAAAGGGATTGAAAGTAAGAGAAGTGGAGTGATGGTGAGATAAGGGGTATGAGGATTAGACAAGGGGGTAAGGAAAAGTGAGAGATGGGGAGTGAGGGGATGGAGGGATTTAGGAAACTGGAGTGAGAGAAAGGGAGTCAGGATTTCAATGAGCAAAGGAGAGTGAGGGAGAGTGAAGGAAAGAATGCGAAAAGGTGAAGGGGTGTGAGATACAGACAGGAGGAAGTGAAGTAGGAGAATAGGAGTGACTATGAGTAAAGGATAGTGACAGTTAGGGAAGATGAGGGAAGGAGAATGACGGAGAAGGTTAAAAAATTAACATAGATGGAAAATTAGTGATGGAGAGAGGAGGAGTGGTAGAAACAGAGATGTTAAGGAAATTAAGGGTAAGACAGACAAATGAAGAGAGACAGAAACAGAGACAGAGAGCAAGGAACTGAGAAGGAGTAAGGCAGTTAGAATGACTGAGACATATGGAGACAGGGAGAGAAACATGGTTGAAAAAATAGTGATGGAGGCAGTAAACCTAGGTGGGTAGTAGAGAAGGAGTGAGGGAGTTACGAAAGAGCAGTAAAGGAAGAAGAGAGAGGGAAGGGGAATGAGAAAAGCAGAGTGAGGAGAAGTGAAGAAAAGGGAGCATGAAAGTGAAGGGGTGAGTAATACAGATATTTTAAACTTACCTGACCAACAAAATAACTTAATTAGAAATAAATGGGTTTTTTTAATTACAAGAAAAATGGATTCAATTTCCTAAATTTTCTTTCTAGATCTGAAAAAAAAGAAAAACAGTAGTAATATTTAACAATACATTTTAGAATACAGTAAACATATTTTCATATTTAACAAAGTAATTTTTTGCCCTTTTTTTGCTGTTTTCAGAATATATTGAATTTCACTGAAAATGGTGATATCAATTGTATTCATCACTTAACAGCGGGCAAAAAAATAAACAATCTGAAAGATTGTTTAAAAAAGCCCTGAATCTATCCTCAGTAAAACTTACCTTGATAGAAATGTAACATATATATTAAAAATATCTTCTAAGAACAAAAACTATTTGCAATAAATAACGTCTGTAAATCTTGTTGCTTAAGCATATACACCAAAATAATATCTGTCAAAGAAGTCCACAATAGAAACATTTACCTTTCCATGAGGCCAAATGGTAATTTTTAAATCCTTTTTAGGTGAAATATCCAATGGTAATCCTATAAAATCGAAATAATGGTTTCTTCAGATGCTGCAATTTGTATCTAAAATATTGGTTTTAGAAAAATTAAGTAGGAATTTGGTAATTCTGCAGGCAAACGTTGCTTGAAAATCAATTGAGAATCATTACACAGTGTCCAGCCTTTTTCACATTTTAGATAAACTGTGTAATGACGAGAAGTTATAGAAGGTCCATCATGGAAAATTATTGCAACTGCAACAAAAGTCTTTCCTGATATTGATAATTGATTTCCTACAAACTTCTTTATTAAAGTGTCCAATATTGTTCCATCAGCTCTACAACGTTGCATCATTAAAATTATATACTGTCCATATTTCTTTAAAAATAACGTTGATAACATTTCTGATTTACATTGAGAACATTCCATGTTGTGATTTGCATCTTTAACTAATTTACTAAAAGTCACTGATTTACTCTCTGGTAATGTTAAATGTATGAACCTTTCAGAATCAACATTAGTGCTGCATGTGTTCATACAGTTTTCACAACAATGTTCCCATTTATAAGAGAGACCAAACATATTTTCTATTTCTACCCTTTCATCTTCCAGTACCATAAGCATATACATTAAGAATCCCTGTACATCTTGCTGGACATTTTGGGTAAACTGTGTACATCCAGAACATACATCTAAAAGATTTCTAACATCAGAAGCACTTTCTATTTTAGTTTTATCATTACTCAACTTCTCATAAAGGAAACTCAGCAGAGAACAAAATCTTTTTTCATGATTTAGTATTATCTGCTCTTGCAAACTTTCAAGATAAAATACAACATTTAGAACTACAATAGCGTAGCAGTTGACACCAGAGCTATTTTCAAAATGACAACCAACAACCTCTTCAACATTGTCCTTTTTCTTTTTGCTTGCAATCACATCACTCTCTTTTTGTTTTCTCTTCTGTACATCCTCATTACAGATATTCTCAATTCTCCTTTTCCGACAAACAACACGTTTTTCAAACACAGGATACTGACCTAAATGAGGAGCATAGCGTCTTCTTAATCTATTATACTCCTTTACACAATTTGCATCAGCACTAACTTTTGAGTCATCAAAGTCTATCATGAATAAACCAGATAATGTTTTCACTTGTGACAAAGCAACATATGCCATACCTTCTTTAAACACACTAGATTCAATGTTTACAAAAGCACTATCTACAGTTAATCCTTGTGATTTGTGAATAGTTACAGCATATGCTAGAGAAAACGGAAACTGCTTCCTACGTACATATAAGTCTTTCACAAGCAAAAAACGAACTGAACAACGACTAATGTCTTTAACCTCTTCAATCTGATCAAATTTTATTTTTAAAAATTCAATTCCATCTTTTTTCTGGTAATTAACAAAACCCACAACTTTACCCATAGCTCCATTCACTAAACCTTTTTCTACATTCAAATTACGTCTTAAAATTACTCAACAGTTCAGACATACATAAATATTCTTTTCTAAACCAGCTGTTTTCGATATGTTTTTCTCTAGAGAATCCAATTTAGTTTTCAATTTTCCTGTCAATACAATAGTTATTCCTTCATGCTGTATTTTATCCACGGCTTCCATTTTCATAATCTCTTCATTTTCCAATTTCAAAAGTTCTTCATTGAATATAGAGCATTCATGTAGTGTTGGCATTAAGCAGATTACAGTATTTTTTTCTGCAATTTTCTTGTATATTTTCTCTGGAACTATTTGTTCTGTTGGAAACAAATTACATAGCAATCGACTCTGTAAAGCTTTTCTGCCATGTTCTGTGAGTAGTCCAATTCTGATATCTTTGAGAATTCTTGCATAATCATCATTATTTGCTTGCCGCATATTGGTAATGAGTTCTTTGTACTCAAAGTATGACCAAATATTCACATTACCTATACTTCCTAATGACTTTTTCGTGTCTTCATGTGCAAGAGTATTACATACTGGTTGTCCTTTAACTGGAGTGAGCTGCAGTAGATCCCCAAAAACTATAACATGTTTTATTCCAAATAACACGTCCTAGTCTGTCTTTAGAATTTGCTCATTCTTAAATGCACAAAGGCAAGCATTAAGTTTGATACCATGCTTACCTCATCAATAATGAGAACTTTCATTTTCTTCAACACTCTTGAAACTTCAAAACATGCTTCTCCTGTTAGCTTGTGGTATTCTATTTTGTATTCATGCTCTACTGGTAACATTAGCAAACGATGTAAGGTAATTCCTTTTATGTTATATGCTGCTAACCCAGTTGGAGCAGTAACAACACAAGACAAAGTTGAATCAGTTTTTTTCTGTAGGTAACTTCTAATTACTTTAATTAAGAAACTTTTTCCAGTTCCAGCTTGTCCACTCACATACATTCTGATTGGTTCAAATGATGTGCATGAGCACTTTTTATTTTCATGTAGTAATCCATGTTCAATTTGTTTTGTGACTTCTTCATAAATTTGTTGTTGTTCATCATTCAGTTGTTGTTCCAAATTTGGTAAGTCTATTAAATCTTCCTGAGCTTGATTCATAGCTGTTTCCACTTCAGTCATGGCTATTGCAGCTTCATTTTCTACGATTGGTTGTCCTAGGGGATCTTGACTGAGCGTACCAGAACTTTGACTGTCTTGAGAACTGTCTCTAGCTACTTCAGCTGCAATTGTAGCTTCTTGTTCAATTTCTTCATTTAACATTTGTACATCATTTGTGAAAGTACTGCATTCTATGCTATCTTTACATGCATTAAAGAAATCTTCATGGCTCTGAAAATCTCCAAGTAATCCATCCTCTGAACGCCATGGTTTAAACAGCTGTTAGTAAAATTCCTTTTTGTCAGTAGTGTCGCAACTCAGGTTCCTGTGATTAATCAAACTTCCTTTTGTTTGTTTCACCAAACATCCTTCCTCACCAATGACTTTATATTTTCCATTGTTGATGTCTTCTGTGGTATTCCGTGTAAAAATGTAGTTCTGCAGCACTTCATAGAGACACATGATCTCAAGATGATGACTTCTGTTTGGGTAATATGTGTCCAACATATTTGTTTTCAAAATGTCTGTACTTTCTGGTTCGTTCTCTGCTAAATATTGAATTTCTCGAATATATTTCAGTACCCGATTTCGCATTCCTGCAAGGCCTAAACTTACCCAAATAATTCTTCTGGATTTGGAGTACAGACTTGCAGATGATAACCTATCTGAGCATTCGTATGACCCAATTTCTCGATGCGATAACATCTTTAAACTGAATCTGTATAGCTTTTTACTGACAGTCTTCTTGTGAGAAATCTCTTCCCACATTTCTTTCAATTCCGTTTTCTCAGATTTAGTGATGTAAGATGTGACATACCGAGCAACAGCAATAGAATTGTCAGCTACATACTGAATATCCATGTTAGCATTCCACATGGATAAAATGACTGGGTTGTAGTCATTTATATATTTTGACTCTTCTTTTCTTCTTAGGTTGTAGGTATTTTTCGGAGATTTTCTTGTAATGGTATGTCGCACAGCTGACATAAAACTGTTTACTCTTCCTTTTGAAAGAACAGCTCGTGGAAATCCAAATCGACATTTTGTGTAGAATTTATCTTTACTCTTGTACTTTCGTCGACAGTATTTTCCACACCGATGACTTTGGAAACGTAAAACTTGCTCTTTTAAGTTTTTTTCTTCTGTGCTTTTAGGTATAGCACATGTTGCATATTCTTCAATGAAAGATAAAACTGCATCATCAGAATCTGTTCCAAATTTTGGGACATCCTTGATCCACAACAGCATATGAATATGAGGAGCACCTCTTGCTTGGTACTCTTTTCTCCAAAAGAAATCCACAACTTCTCCAAGAGGTGGATTTTTTTTATTGCAGATGAAGGACATCATAGCCTCAAATCTATGATTGAAATATCTGCAAACATTAACCGGATACAATGAGCACAATTCTCCTGCTGTCTTGTATTGGATGTTTTCAATATTTGAATTTGCCTCTCGAAGAAAATCCAGTAAATCATCCCAAGCGTACTCAGCACAGATTAGGGTAAGGAACCATGTAGGAGTTCCTAAATTCCGTAACATACATTTCAATTCTCCATGGCGTCGGTACCAATATTCATTACTTCCACGCTGACAAGCAATCAGATTAATCAATTGAGATTCCAAATGATCATCTCGCTGTTGCACTTTGTTCATAAAATCCTTTGCAGACACATTATGTAGATGTACTCCAGTTTTTAAAATGTGATTTACTGCATAAGATAGTGCAGACAAGTCCCTTTCAAATAAAAGATGGAACAAATAAGGAATACTTTGACGAAATCTTGGATCTTCTGCATATAATCTTGTAGTCCGATACTCAGAAGCAGGAATCTGTACTGGACGTTCATCATATCATCCACCTTTTCCTGTAGGAAACAGCTGGGGGAAACAATGAGCTTCCAAGCTCTCCTCCCATACACTCACGGGAGTTCCTTTTGCTTTTTTCATCTGAAACAGATCAATAGTGTTTCCAATAACTTCTTTAGAATGAAGAAGATGTATGCTGAAATGTTCATAAATTTCTTCTTCTTTTGACTTATCCACTTTTTCAATTTGTCCAGTTGGTATTCCTGTGTCTGCTAGTAAAACTTCTTCATCCATATAAATTGATTCATAGTACTTATTATTTCTTTTCAAATATAAATTTGCTCTTTGTACTTTTCGTACATCTACTAGCTCCTGCCAAATTTTCTTATTCTTTGTAGGTACACCATTAGCTAGAATAACTAATGGTTCAGTTTCCAAACTATCTGCATCAATTGTTTCAATATATTTTTTCAAATCTAATGGCAAATAGGCAACTCTTCCTTTTAAACCTCTTTGTAAATCTGAAGGAGGTAATTTACCTGTTTTGGGCTCCATACGAACTATAGTCTGAAATGGATGGACACATTGAATGAGTATAGACTCATACGTATTTAAATCACTAAGTTTTGCAGGAATATCAACCAATTCTAAATTATTATGTACAGCTCTAGCTGGCATTTTATTTTCTTCTAACTTGTTATAACAGTATTTACAAATACGCTGATCTTCACCCAAATCCAAATAATTTTCCAGAAACAAATATGTAGCAAAATCCTTCCACTCATAATTATTATCTTTTTCACTTTTTTTATAGAGATCATCATTCCTTGTTTGAGTTTTATAATGGCTTCTCCGGCAACAAATACAAGTAATATTTGGTCGTTCATTAGAGATGATAGTAAATTTTGTCATTTGATCTTCAACATTTTTACTAACAGTGGGTTCTACATTCTCTTCCACATTTTCTTCAATAACTGTGTCATTTCCTGCACTTTCTTGTTCTAGACCAAAATAACAAAACTGAATATCATCAGTAACCTTCTCTACATCTGATACAGATCCACGCAACAGAGCACTATTCAACTCATTTAACTTTAGTGCTGGACTTTTAGCAAAATACAATCTTCTCACAAACTTTCTCATTTCAGCATGATGTACTGCCAGCATCCTAAAATGGTGAAAACACTTTGACAAACTTTCCTAGAAAGACAAGCCAGAGAATGTCCTTGCAAACCAGTATTCTTTCTCACTCTGCATGGATCTAGTCTTTGAAGCACCTTAATCTTCTGTTTAACACTTTTTTTTTACTATATTCTCTTAGAAAGTCACGTAATTTATCAATAGATTCTTGTCGTACAGTACAAATACTACTACAATTCCAAGTGTACACTGGGGCTTTAGGACGTTTCCCCATAACCTCATCAGCTAACACTTCTTCCTCATTTCTTGGAACCATTTTCTCCTTTTCCATTACACAACCATCTTTAACTTCATAAGTTCGACCACTGGTGTCAACTGCATGCAGCAAACTATTACTTTGAAGATAACTCTCTTCATTAAAAAATGGTTCAGTACTTGAACTAGGCTTCCATTCTCCTAAGAACACATTACAAAAGTTATTTTTTTCACTACTCTTTTCCTTTTGCTTTTTGACTTCATTACATTGGCTATTTTATCTAATGTACGGATCCTGTTCAGAATTAAAATGAATAGTTTTCTTTTTACTGCCAAAGCCTTTTCAACAATTGATTCAATATGTTTCATTTTCTTATAAAATATTGCTTTCTTCCTATATTTTTTCACATACTTTAGCAAATTGAACACCACTCTTCTCTGAAACATTTTTTTACGAATGTTTTGAAATTCTGTTTTTCTTTTTAAGTCATTCTTTCTTGCTTCTGATTGTACATTAGCATTTAGTATTTTCTTTCTATTGTCTTGCTGTTTTCTTCTTGAAACACTATCTGCAGTGGATATACTTTGTACATTTTTTCTATGTTTAAGCATATTTTAAAAAAAACTCCTTAGTCTGCTTACCAGAAGACTTTTTCTTTTTTCCAACATAAGGTTCTTCAACTAATTTTTGTTGTCCAGTTGTCTTCAAATATAGATGTTTTTGCTGTTCTCTTCTCTTTCTTGATTTTATAGGCATGTTTAATTTATTTCAGTGTTGTTCAGCAATACCTAAAGGAAACTAAAAAAAAAAAAACCTTTATGTAATTTAAATATATTACTATATTTTTTTTTAGCTTTTCAAATCCTATCATATGAGCTGCCCCTTTCCTATGAGTGCAAGTCTTACAGAACAAGAGCAACACAAATTAAATCTCTGACAACAATTCCTGTGTGCAGACAGACTCATGGTGTGATTCTAGTCAGAAATCGATATTTGATTGGCAATTTCAAAGCACATTTACTACTGTGGTAGAGCAAGTGATAATTACTGTAACAGCCTGACACATTTTCCTTATAGTTTAGAGAGGCAGAAAAGAGCACATGTCCTAACAGCTACTTGAGACCATGAGCATGTGGAACCTGGGTGAGTGGTTAGACTAGAGCAAAGGAAATGAGCCTTGGTGATGTTGAATGTGTTAGTGTTACACACTGCTATCTGAAATACCACACAGTGCTGAATAGTAAGCATGAGAATGCAGGAGAAGCAGCTGCCTGTGTGCTAAGAGTGTGTTTCTGGAGACTGTGTATTGTCAGGTGCAAGAGAGATCTGCGTGGACGCTTGCACAACTGCATGAAGACTGCAGAGATGTATGTAAGAGCACATGTGGTAAGGGTTAATTGGGCTTATGAACATGTAGGAACTACCTCACTCATTACAGTACTGCAAGGAAAATCTACCCTGTTGTTTTCAAATTTGTTAGCATTTGCCTCTCATCTGTGAGATGGTGATGTGTGCTGTATGCTAACCATCATAGTTGAAGAAAACAAGCTGCCACTTTCCTACGAGTGCAAGTCTTACAGAACAAGAGCAACACAAATTAAATATCTGACAACAATTCCTGTGTGCACACAGACTCATGGTGTGATCCTAGGCAGAAAACGATATTTGATTGGCAATTTCAAAGCACATTTACTACTGTGGTAGAGCAAGTGATAATTTCTGTAACAGCCTGACACATTTTCCTTATAGTTTAGAGCGGCAGAAAAGAGCACATGTCCTAACAGCTACTTGAGACCATGAGCATGTGGAACCTGAGTGAGTGATTAGACTAGAGCAAAGGAAATGAGCCTTGGTGATGTTGAATGTGTTAGCGTTACACACTGCTATCTGAAATACCACACAGTGCTGAATAGTAAGCATGGGAGTGCAGGAGAAGCAGCTGGCTGTGTGCTAAGAGTGTGTTTCTGGAGACTGTGTATTGTCAGGTGCAAGAGAGATCTGCATGGACGCTTGCACAACTGCATGAAGACTGCAGAGATGTATGTAAGAGCACATGTTGTAAGGGTTAATTGGGCTTATGAACATGTAGGAACTACCTCACTCATTACAGTACTGCAAGGAAAATCTACCCTGTTGTTTTCAAATGTGTTAGCATTTGCCTCTCATCTGTGAGATGGTGATGTGTGCTGTATGCTAACCATCACCGTTCAAGAAAACAAGCTGCCCCTTTCCTACGAGTGCAAGTCTTACAGAACAAGAACAACACAAATTAAATCTCTGACAACAATTCCTGTGTGCACACAGACTCATGGTGTGATTCTAGGCAGAAATCAATATTTGATTGGCAATTTCAAAGCACATTTACTACTGTGGTAGAGCAAGTGATAATTACTGTAACAGCCTGACACATTTTCCTTATAGTTTAGAGAGGCAGAAAAGAGCACATGTCCTAACAGCTACTTGAGACCATGAGCATGTGGAACCTGGGTGAGTGATTAGACTAGAGCAAAGGAAATTAGCCTTGGTGATGTTGAATGTGTTAGCTGTACACACTGCTATCTGAAATACCACACAGTGCTGAATAGTAAGCATGGGAGTGCAGGAGAAGCAGCTGCCTGTGTGCTAAGAGTGTGTTTCTGGAGACTGTGTATTGTCAGGTGCAAGAGAGATCTGCATGGACGCTTGCACAACTGCATGAAGACTGCAGAGATGTATGTAAGATCATCTGTGGTAAGGGTTAATTGGAGTTTTGAACATGTAGGAACTACCTCACCCATTGCAGGAGTGGAAGGAAAATCTACCCTGTTGTTTTCAAATGTGTTAGCATTTGCCTCTCATCTGTGAGATAGTGATTTGTGCTGAATGCCAACCATCACAGTTCAAGAAAACAAGCTGCCCCTTTCCTACGAGTGCAAGTCTTACAGAACAAGAGCAACACGAATTAAATCTCTGACAACAATTCCTGTGTGCACACAGACTCATGGTGTGATTCTAGGCAGAAAACGATATTTGTTTGTCAATTTCAAAGCAGATTTACTACTGTGGTAGAGCAAGTGATAATTACTGTAACAGCCTGACACATTTTCCTTATAGTTTAGAGAGGCAGAAAAGAGCACATGTCCTAACAGCTACTTGAAACCATGAGCATGTGGAACCTGGGTGAGTGATTAGACTAGAGCAAAGGAAATGAGCCTTGGTGATGTTGAATGTGTTAGCGTTACACACTGCTATCTGAAATACCACACAGTGCTGAATAGTAAGCATGGGAGTGCAGGAGAAGCAGCTGGCTGTGTGCTAAGAGTGTGTTTCTGGAGACTGTGTATTGTCAGGTGCAAGAGAGATCTGCATGGACGCTTGCACAACTGCATGAAGACTGCAGAGATGTATGTAAGATCACCTGTGGTAAGGGTTAATTGGAGTTTTGAACATGTAGGAACTACCTCACCCATTGCAGGAGTGGAAGGAAAATCTACCCTGTTGTTTTCAAATGTGTTAGCATTTGCCTCTCATCTGTGAGATAGTGATTTCTGCTGAAGGCTAACCATCACAGTTCAAGAAAACAAGCTGCCCCTTTCCTACGAGTGCAAGTCTTACAGAACAAGAGCAACACGAGTTAAAATCTCTGACAACAATTCCTCTGTGCACACAGACTCATGATGTGATTCTAGGCACAAAACAGTATTCCTGGGTGACACCAGTACACCTTAACTTATGGTGAAGACATACTGCAGAATATCTTACAAGCTCAAGGCAGTTAAATATCTTCCAAAACATAAAATGCAAAACACAACTTTAAAAGAAGAAACAAATTTCTATTATTTATATCAAAATACACCACATACATCCCCTCTCAAATTCATAACTCACCTTTAAAAGTAGTTAGTTGAGAAAGAAATGTGACACTCACACAGCAGATTATCAGAGCCAGAATCTCTGAGCTGTACTCCTCTCACCAGAACCACTAAATGGCAAAATTTCCCTCTCTTTTTTCACACATATACATGTTAACTTCAAATCACATTGCTTCCCACATTTTTTTAAATGGAAACACACATTTCTATTGGTTGCAAATTTCAACCCTTTCCAAATGATTCCTACCCCCAACATGACTTCTGCCTGCTACCATAGCAACAGATCATGGAACACTGGTGTGAGCAGAGAGGTCAGAAGTTCAGCACACAATGTTTCTCATCCAAAGAGCAAGAGTGCACGACTTTTCAAACCTAACAGCATATCCAAAGTAATCTTCTGTGGGAACACATTGTTCTGAACCAATACAAAACATGCTTTTAAAAATTTAAACATACAGCCTTGTTTTTAGTGTTGAATGGTCTGAAACAGCCAATGAGTTCTTTTTATTAAAAAAAAGTATGTAAGCCTCCATTTTACAACTATCTTTCTTTTCATATTGCCATTCTACTGAAAGAAACCTTCTGAGTGCATCCAGATCTCCTTGAAAGATGTTCACAGTGTGGATTGTAGGTCATAGCTATGTCTACTGGAGTGAAAAGTATGCGGAAAAAAGAGGTATTGGTAAAGACCTTGCTTTGCCAAATGTAGACAATAAATGGATTGGTCAGAGAGGGTTAAAGTGGCACTAATTAATGCCTTTGGTGAAATCCTTTCTACATCTCCGACAGCCTGACCTTATAATTGTGCACTGTGGTGGAAATGACCTAGGCACTTTAACTGGTGTAGGTCTGGAAATGCTTGTTAAGGACACCTTTGTGCAATTGATGTCACTTTTTCCACAAACTACCTTTGTATATTATAATATATGCCAAAGGCAAAAGTGGAACTGGTCCAACCAATATTGTCCGCAGATTAAGAAAGCAAAAAAGCACGTCAATAAGTCTGTTTCTGCTTTCCTCAGAGACTATGGTATGGGTTCTATATACCACAACAACTTGCGTTACAACATGCAAGGCATTTGTAGAGGAGACGGTGTACATTTCACAGATGAAGGGAACAGAGTCTTCCTCTTGAACTTTAGACTCTGCATCGGTACTTACTTGTAGGTACAAAAAAACACTCAATGAACACAACGGCTCTTTTTAGAGCCAACCAACATCTAAACACTTAAACGTGATTTTTAATTCTATTTTTTTAATGAATATTTTGCCGCCGTACGCGCACCGGGCAATATTTATACTTTTTTTTTTTTTGGGACCTTAGGGGTCTTTCATGGTCCCCCTGAGAAGGCCTACGGGGTCAGCGACTCTCTACCCTGCCCCCTTTTCACGTTCTCCACTTGTGTTTTTAGCTCTATTCTGCCTCTAAAACTCAAAATGGCGGCTGGGGGTGCTCGCACAGTGCGCGCACCCCGCGATTTTTGGAAAAAAATATAATATTTTTTTTTCACCCTTCGGGGTCCTTCAGGGACCCCCTGACAAAGGGTAGGGGGTCAGGAACTCTCTACCCTGCCCCCTTTTCACGTTCTCCACCTTTCTTTTTCACTGTCACACACAAAATGGCGTCCGACACTTCCTGATTTCGACCGATTGGAATGTTGACTGACATCTAACCACCAATCAGAATTACACTCGCGGACATTTGGTGAGCGCCCCGTGCGCGCACGGTGCGCGCACGGTGCGCGCATATAGATATTTATGTACTTTTAACTGCAATTTTCTCAGGAACTACTGAACAGATTGACACCATATATGCAAAAGGCACATGCCTGACCTGAGGACTACCTCTTTGCCACATTTCAAGTAATTCTGTTCAGCCGTTCGGGCTGTACCTTCAACTAAAAGTCCTATGGGAAAATGCATGGGGAATACGCATTTTGGGATCCCCCTTTTTTCTCAGCCCCCGCTTGACGAATCACCCCGAGACTTTCAGGGTAGGAGCTGAGCGGAGCGCCCCATTAGTTTTCAAAATTTCATGAATATAAGTCAACCGGTGCCAAAGTTATTCAAAATAGAATTTTCAGATTTCCTATGGGAACTCGGTCCTAACTATAACTATCTACTGGCGACCGCCAGTAGATAATATATATTATCTACTGGCGGTCGCCAGTAGATAGTTATAGTTAGGACCGTGTTTCCATAGGAAATCTGAAAATTCTATTTTGAATAACTTTGGCGCCGGTTGACGAATCCTCGCGAATTTTTCAAAACTGATGGGGCGCTCCGCTCAGCTCCTACCCTGAAAGTCTCGGGGTGATTCGTCAAGCGGGGGCCTTTAGTCGAAGGTACAGCCCGAACGGCTGAACAGAATTACTTGAAATTTGGCAGAGAGGTAGTCCTCAGGTCAGGGAAGTGCCTTTTGCATATATGGAGTCAATCTGTTCAGTAGGTCCTGAGAAAATTGCAGTTAAAGCACATAAATATCTATAGCCGTGTGAGCGTAATTCTGATTGGTGGTTCCATGTCAGTCAACGTTCAAATCGGTCGAAATCAGGAAGTGTCGGCCGCCATTTTGGTTGTTTTGGGTGCGAGAGTGAAAAAGAGAGGTGGCAAACGTGAAAAGGGGGCAGGGTAGAGAGTTCCTGACCCCCTAGCCTTTGTCAGGGGGTCCCTGAAGGACCCTGAAGAGTGAAAAAACACATTTTTTTTTTTTCAAAAAATTGCGGGGTGCGCGCACGGTGCCCGCACCCCCAGCCGCCATTTTGAGTTTTAGAGGCAGAAGAGAGCTAAAAACACAAGTGGAGAACGTGAAAAGGGGGCAGGGTAGAGAGTTCCTGACCCCCTAGCCTTTGTCAGGGGGTCCCTGAAGGACACAATGCGCGCACGGAAGGAAAAATCATAAAAAAAATAGAAATACAAATCAAGTGTAAGTGTCTGGATGTTAGGTGGCTCTAAAAAGAGCCGTTGTGTTCATTGTGTGTTTTTTGGTACCAACAAGTAAGTACCGATGCAGAGTCGAAAGTTCAAGAGGAAGACTCTGTTCCCTTCATCATTGAAATGTACACCGTCTCCTCTATAAATGCCTTGCATGTTGTAACGCAAGTTGTTGTGGTATATAGAACCCATACCATAGTCTCTGAGGAAAGCAGAAACAGACTTATTGACGTGCTTTCTTGCTTTGTCAATCTGCGGACAATATTGGTTGGACCAGTTCCACTTTTGCCTTTGGCATATATTATAATATACAAAGGTAGTTTGTGGAAAAAGTGACATCAATTGCACAAAGGTGTCCTTAACAAGCATTTCCAGACCTACCCCAGTTAAAGTGCCTACTTAATTTCCACCACAGTGCACAATTATAAGGTTAGGCTGTGGGAGATGTAGAAAGGATTTCACCAAAGGCATTAATTGGTGCCACTTTAACCCTCTCTGACCAATCCATTTAATGTCTACATTTGGCAAAGCAAGGTCTTTCAAACTACCTCTTTTTTCTGCATACTTTTCACTCCAGAAGACATAGCTATGACCTACAACCCACACTGTGAACATCTTTCAAGGAGATCTGGATGCACTCGGAAGGTGTCTTTCAGTAGAATGGCAATATGAAAAGAAAGATAGTTGTAAAATGGAGGCTTACATACTTTTTTTAAATTAAAAAGAACTCATTGACTGTTTCAGACCATTCAACACTAAAAACTAGGCTGTATGTTTAAATTTTTGAAAGCATGTTTTGTATTGGTTCAGAAAAATGTGTTCCCACAGAACATTACTTTGGATATGCTGTTAGGTTTGAAAAGTCAAGCACTCTTGCTCTTTGGATTAGAAACATTGTGTGCTGAACTTCTGACCTCTCTGCTTACACCAGTGTTCCATGACCTGTTGCTATGGTAGGAGGCAGAAGTCATGTGGGGAGTAGGGATCATTTGGAAAGGGTTGGAATTTGCAACCAATAGAAATGTGTGTTTCCATTTGAAAAATTGTGGGAAGCACTGTGATTTGAAGTTAACATGTATATGTGTGAAAAAAGAGAGGGAAACATTGCCATTTACTGGTTCTGCTGAGAGGTGTACCGTTCAGAGGTTCTGGCTCTGATAATCTGCTGTGTGAGTGCCACATTTCTTCCTCAACTAACTACTTTTAAAGGTGAGTTATGAATTTGAGAGGGGATGTATGAGGTGCATTATGATATAAAAAATAGAAATGAGATTCTTGTTTTAAAGTTGTGTTTTACATTTTATGTTTTGGAAGATATTTAACTGCCTTGAACTTGTCAGATATTATGGAGTATGTCTTCACCATAAGTAAAGGTGTACGGGTATCACCCAGGAATATTGTTTTCTGCCTAGAATCACACCATGAGTCTGTGTGCACAAAGGAATTGTTGTCAGAGATTTAATTCGTGGTGGTCTGGTTCTGTAAGACTTGCATTCGTAGGAAAGGGGCAGCTTGTTTTGTTGAAGTGTGATTGCTAGCATTCAGCACAAATCAATATTTCACAAATGAGAGGGAAATGCTAACACATTTGCAAACAACAGGGTAGATTTTTCTTCCACTCCTGCAATGGGTGAGGTAGTTCCTATGTGTTACAAACTGCATTTAAAACTTATCACACATGTACTCTTACATACATCTCTGCAGTCTTCATGCAGTTGTGCAAGCGTCCAGGCACATCTCTCTTGCACCTGACAATACACAGTCTCCAGAAGCACGCTCTTATCACACAGGCAGTAGCTTCTCCTGCACTCCCATGCTAAGTATTCAGCACTGTGTGGTATTTCAGATAGTAGTGTGTAACGCTACCACATTCAACATCACCAAGGCTCATTTCCTTTGCTCTAGTCTAATCACTCACCCAGGTTCCACTGTCGTACTTTAGAATTTGGGACCGCGTAGGAGGCAAGGTCCAACCCCTGTCTATCCCGGTAATAGTGAACCGCGAATGGGTAATGCGGTATGTACAAGTGCTTTTTGTAACGTTTTAGTTATGGATGCACTGTGTATACGCTATTTCACATCACTACGTGGGTTCCATTTTGTATCGGTGGCCATCTTGTGGTTGCCCTCACATAGGCTATATAGCATGAAGCGAATACGGGCCTTTTTGAGCACATGTGCCTTTTTTTGACTTTTCTGTGACCTGGGCAGCTTGGCTCCGCTGCCCCAGGTCAAACTGGTCTCACGAGTTCCCCGTCCTCTGGCCACCTGTGATTAGCATCAGGGCTTGACACACCATAAAGTCTTTTCATCCTACACGAGCCTCCAGCTAATCTCTTTCGCACCTGACTGTTCCTACTTTATGGCTTGTTTTCCCAAACAGGAGATGCTCATGTTTATTGGGGCCTATCGATATCTGATGTGGGATCTGAGCCTTGCTGTGTAAATAATTGCGGGCTGGCTTAACTGGAATGTGGGATGGTCATCATGATTCTGCTTTTTCGTTTGTAATGTATACTTTATATGACCATGCCATAAAACTAAGGAATGTATGCCTGAGGCAGGATAATCTGTATTTAAGAAGAAGCCCGTTTCTGTGATTTTCAGCAGTCTCCTGAGAACATACACGCTGTTGTACTTCTAGGACGCCTGTAATTGGTCTGCAGCCAATAAACTGATCTTTGACTTCACCCAGAAGACTCTGTGTTTCTGTAGGTCTGAAACAGGAAGAACCCCGAAGTCATAGGGTGTGTTCCCCTGCACCGCTGGGCTTAAAATACCCAGTACTTCAGTTGGCACCCAACGTGGGGCGATTTCAGCGGTACCGGTCCAAGCCAGAGGTTCGTGAGGAGCTTCGTGTGGGAATTCTGGAGGAAGGCCGCCACTTCATCGACCCCTGCATGTCGACGTGGTCCGAAAGTCTTTTCTGCGAGGTTCTCCGCGTCCCGACGGCTACGAAGGACTGCTGCCCTGATTAATCGCCCTGTTTTGGACCCTTGACGATTTTGGTAGAGCGAAACAATCAAGAGAGTCTTCTGGTGACGCCATCGATCATCAATATTCAGTTCAGTAGAAGTGGAGCGTCCCCTAGTTTGAATTTGGTATCCTTCGGGATCATTTTGATTTGGTGCTTGCAAGTCCCAAAGCCAGAGGACTCGTGTATTCACGAGACTATCGTATTCGATAATCCTTTGACGTTTGAAACTAGACTAGTGAGCGAAGATGCCTGGTGCTAGTGTATTTGGTAATTGGTTTTGTTTGAGTTGTAGAAGGGATTTCCAGTTAGAGGATTCATGTCCGGTTCCTCCAATTGGAACTCCAACTTATGAGCTTTATGTAAAACATGGCGTGGGCCCCATTGCATATAATGAAGTATGGATCCGATACACCAGAAAGGACGGTGTTTTAAAATGGCCCCAAAATGGTAGTTTTGATACAGATATCTTAGATAATTTGGAAGTAAAATTGTTTAAAAAGAAAGCCCGGCCGGCGATGTTTGATTCTTTCCGCCTATGGCGAAAGGAAGCCAAACAGAAGGAAATTAAGCTAGCGAAAAGAGATAAGAGAGAGAGAGGTATGTCAGTGATGCAAGCAGCTGTGCAACTTAAAGATAATGAGGAGGAACAAAGGAATGAGCAATTACATAGACAGCGCAAACTAGGGATTGATAAATGTTACCCTGTTTTGTCACCCCTTGTGCAAGATGAGACAAAAGAGAAAGAGAAAGATTCCCTAATGTCCCATTTGCTAAGTTCGCCACCCCCGTATGCGCAAAATGCCACCGCACCTCCACAGCTTGTAAATGCGCAACCTCCAGTAAATATGCCGCAAGTCTTCCCGCAGCCGCCAGCTCCTCCTCAGCTGGCTCCTATCCCTGCAGTGCAGCCCTCTCAAGGGCCACCAGTTTTGCTACCTGTTGCCCCTGCGCTTCCTGCGACTTTGCCTAGCACGCCAGCGGTTTCCTCTGGCGCTCCTTCTTGCACTACCCTGGTACCTGTATCTGAACCTGTTTTTCTTCCCTCTGTCTATCCCCCTGTTTCCGCCTCAACTTCTCCTTCAGCACGACAACGACTAGCTAATGTAGTTATTAGTCTAATGTCGCCTTTCTTTGGGTCATCTAGTGCGACTCCTGGCTTACAGCGTAAGCAATTGCGCAGTCAGCTGCCTGGTACCGATGAGAAAGAGGTGTTAGATCATCTGGCGCGTAGGTGGATTGGTTTCCCTTTACTCTATGATGTGGAATCAGTTGTTAACGTTTTTCACCAATGGGATGCCCCAAAACAGAGGTATGTCTTTGATAAAATGTGTGAATTCCTCTGTGAGGAATTGGAGGATAATGGTGCAAACCCAAACCCGCAGGAGTTATGTCGAGTGAGATTCGATTTTGGAAATGGTATGATTGTGGGCCCCGATGTCAATAGAGCAGTTGCGATCTTATTAGCCTTGAGGAATGATGATTGTCAACAGTCGTTGTTTGAACCAGATTTCCCTGTGGGGAGAAAGGGAAAAGCGCGACAATACCCCATGAGAGAAGTCCCTCCGGTATGGAAGGAAGCCGTTGCGGCTGATGCCGCTCGAGGTATTGCTGCTGCTCCAGCACATTTTCAACGTGTTTGGGTACACGTCCCATGGAAGCGATCTGAGGTGTTAGCACTTAAACAGACATTACCTGATCCCCGTAAAAACCCTGCAGGATATTATAAGGAGTTGTCACAAACTGCAGAATCTTGTGTAATGAATCTGTCTGACATAGATATGCTGTTTGGGAATGTGGTTCCACAGCCTTTATGGGGATCCATTCGCAATGTAGATCACGCTGCAGAATTGGGTGATACATGGGCTAATATCGTTGCTGCAGACGCTAGACAAGTTGGTGGTGCAAAACCTGAGCCCCTCATAGCAGCGCTCCCTGGTAGAATTATTATCCACATGAAAACTATAATGCCTGCGATGCGCGTAAATTGGGATAAACTATCCGCATGTAAGCAGAAGAAAGATGAGACGGTGTCTGATTTTTTCACCAGGTTTGAAGAAACGTTTATCGACCACAGTGGTCAAGACATGAGCACTGAAGGTGGCCAACGGTTATTTGTTGATAAATTTGTGCAGAATCTACTTCCCGAGTTGTGTAAGAAACTAAAAGACTCAGAAAGTTCTTGGGCTGTTTCCTCTTCAGCGCAAATACTGGCTACTGCACAGTATTATGAGAATAGAGACAAAGATGAGAAGGATAGAACAGATAAGAAAACGAAAGAACTAAAGACAAAGGTCCTTTTACAGCAGGCTTATCCACCACGTGGAGGACAGAGTAATTATAGGCAAACACAAGGTATCTATCAGCAGCCCCAACAGTTTCAGAATAGTCAGCAAATGAATGGGTATTATCAACCACGAATCCCTGTAGGTCCCAACCAATGTTCATATTGCAAAGAGGAAGGTCATTTTAAATATAGTTGCCCTAAATTGATGCAGCGTAACAGTAATGCGTATGGCGCAAGAGGTAGAGGTGGTCAGCAAGCTCCTAGAGGCAGAGGGCGTGGAAATCTTCCCCAGAACGCGCGTCCTTTTCCGCCTCAAAATACCATAAATAGCTTTGATCAGCAAGCCAATGCGATTGGCAATACAGCTCAGTACTACAATAATGATTATTATGCGGAAGACGACAATGTAGAAGATGATGATTACTAGGACCGCCGTAGACAGAGAGAGGGAGTTGTTTCAGTGCCAGTGGATCAGAGCGGACCTTATGTTAAAGTAACTACAGCAAATGTAACGGAGCCCTTTCTGCTGGATACTGGTGCTGCAAAGAGTTCAATTATGCATTCAAAACTCCCTGGCGCGCCTTTGTCTGGCGAAATGAATGTTTCAGTAGGTTTTTCTGGCGCCCCAGTTAGGAACCCGATTTCTAGTCCTATGTCACTTTCTGTTGGACCTTGTGAGTTAAAAGCACCCCTCATTCTAACAACAGGTTGTGGTGAAAATCTGCTAGGATTAGATTTGCTAAAAAGATTACATGCCACGCTATATTGTTCTCCCTCAGGAGTACAACTTACATTAGGTAAGAAAGTGATTTCCCCAATGTATTTGTCTAAAAATGCAATGCCACCTGAATTGTCATCCCTTCCGGATGCCCTCTGGGCCGCTGGTCCCAATGATGTGGGTCTCCTGGAAATACCGCCATACGTGGTCACTTTAAAAGCCAACGTCAGATTGCCACGTATTCCCCAGTACAAGATCTCCAATGAAGGTCAGAAAGCATTGTTAGCAATTGTCAGTGATTTGATTAAAAAGGGTGTAATTGAAGAGACAAGAGGCAACGTTTGCAATAGTCCTGTTTTACCTGTCTTAAAACGAACGGACCCTTCACAGCCACCTGTTTACAGATTTGTGATTGATCTTAGAGAGGTTAATAAGATTGTTGTGCCACAGTTTCCAGTTGTCCCTGATATAACTGCCTTGTTAACCATGATTCCAGCCTCGGCTGCATGGTTCTCAGTGATCGATCTGAAGAACGCTTTCTTTAGCATCCCAATTGCAGAGGAGAGCAGAGACATTTTTGGCTTTAGTTTAGGAGGTCGCAGTTTCCGCTTTAAACGCGCTCCCCAGGGCTACTGTGAAAGTCCATCAATATACAGTCAGGCTTTAAAAGCGCAGCTTGATGCACTGGCTTTACCCAGTGGCGCTATCCTTATTCAGTATGTTGACGATTTGCTAATCGCCGCGGATGCTGAAAAGATTTGCAAAGAAGCTACCTTGTCATTGTTGCGTCATTTGTCTGCCTTCCATCACAAAGTGTCTCTCTCAAAGCTGCAATATTGTCGACAAGAAGTGACCTACTTAGGTCATCTCTTATCGAAGGAGGGAAGGAAAATGACCCCAGAAAGAATTCAAGCCATTGCACAGTTGAGTGTGCCAAGAACACAGAGAGAAGTACGTGCTTTCTTGGGCATTACTTCATACTGTAGGCATTGGATTCCCAATTTTTCCTTGTTAGCAAAACCGTTGTTAGCATTAACATGCAAAGACACACCGAATCCTATCCCATGGTCTGAGGAGTGTCAGAAAAGTTTTTTGGAATTGCGTAATGCATTGTTTTCAGCTCCTGTGTTGGGTACCCCTGACTACAGCAAGCCTTTTACATTGTCTGTTCACGAGAAAGATGGTTGTGCATTATCAGTGTTAACACAGCCTTTTGGCGACAGACCGCGTCCATGAGCGTATTTTTCGTCAACCTTGGACCCGGTAGCGAGGGCATTGCCAAGCTGTCTGAGAGCCACAGCCGCCGCAGCTATGTCTATTCGACAGTCTGCTGGACTAGCAATGGATAATACATTGATTGTTATGGTTCCACATGCTGTGGACACATTGTTAAACAGGACCAAGACACAACACTTAACTAGTGCGCGATTATCTGGTTATGAGCTGACACTGTTAGCAAATCATATACACATAAAGAGATGCAACACGTTGAATCCAGCTACGCTATTACCAATCCCAGCAGACCTAGATGAGATTGAGCAACATGATTGGCTGTTCAGAACAGAAGAAGAGACGAAAGGGAGAGTAGATCTTAAAGATACTCCCCTGACTGAGTGTGATGGTACTTTATGGGTGGATGGTTCGTGTTTCAAGCTTCCGAATGGTGATACGACTGCTGCATATGCTATCACGACTTTGCACACGATTGTGGAAACTGCACGTGTGCCACAAAATTCGGCTCAAGCAGCAGAATTGATTGCCCTTACGAGAGCATGCGTGTTGTCTGAAGGAATGAAAGTGAACATATATACGGAAAGCCAGTACGCCTTTGGCGTGGCTCATAGTTTTGGGCGATTGTGGAAGGAACGTGGATTCCTGACTTCGCATGGAGCTAAGATTCAGAATGGCAAGTTGGTGAATGATCTCCTTGAGTCGCTGACCCTACCGTTGCAAGTTGCGATTATGAAATGCAGTGCGCACAGGAAAATCACTGATGATGTTGGTCGTGGTAATGCGTTTGCTGATGAAGTCGCGAAAGAGACAGCAAAAGATGTGAAGACTCGAATGTATGTTGCAGGCCCTGCCAGATGGGTTGGTGATGTTGGAATGTGTGAAAACACAATAGAGAGTGTAAAGTCCCTTCAAGCTGAAGCCACAGAGAAAGAGATGAGCAAGTGGAGAGAAAGTATGGGTAAGTTGGATAAGAATGGATTGATTTGTCAGAACACAGGCGATGGTTGTTACCTGATGCATATGTGCTTCCAGTGGTTACTATGGCACATGGATTGGCACACATCAGTACGAAAGGAATCTGTAAGTTGTTGGCTCCAGTATGGCAGAATGCTGGAATTCCTAAGTGTGCAGAGAATGTGGTCAAGAATTGTATGGTATGCTTGAAGTACAACCCTGGTAGGGGAACCCGAACTCCAGCTGGTCATTTTGCGCCTCCATCATATCCATTTGAAGTTTTGCATCTGGATTTTATCCACATGGAAAGGTGCAACAACCTAAAATATGTATTGGTGGTTGTTTGCACTTTCTCAAAATGGATAGAGGCCTATCCTCTAAAAGATAACACTGCTCTGTCCACAGCCAAAGCCCTTGTGAAGGAATTTTTCCCTAGGTTTGGAATGCCAAGAATGGTGTGGAGTGATAATGGGAGTGAGTTTGTGGGCCAAGTGATGAAAAATGTGTGTGAGGGACTAGGTATAAGGCAGAAATTTCACTCTGCAAACCACCCCCAATCAGCTGGATTAGTAGAGCGCTACAATGGCGCACTAAAACTCAAACTGGCCAAAATCCAAGCAAGCTCAGGTCTTAAATGGCCTGATGCTCTGCCTCTAGCACTCCTGTCCACCAGAATGACCGTGCATTCACGAGTGGGACTTAGTCCCTACGAGGTCGTTTTTGGCCGCCCGGCCAATGTATGGGGTGTGCCAAGACCGACGAAATTCAGTGAAATCGAGCATCCAGTACTGTTTGATTACTTGCACGAATTGACAGCTAAACTGCGTGTTTTACACCAACAGGTGCACGATACTCTCCCCCCGGCTTCTGAGGCTCCTGGACACCCTATCGAACCAGGCACGTGGATCCTTGTGAAAAACTTCCAGCGGAAAACCAACGATGAGCCCCGCTGGATTGGTCCTCATCTCGTGCTACTGTCTACAAGATCAGCTGTTCGAGTAAAGGGGAAAAGGAATTGGATCCACGGCGCCCACGTAAAGAGGATCCCTTTGCCTCTGCCGTACGACCAGTGGGTCCAGGAGGGTATCGCTGACTCTGAAACAGACACTGTACCTCGTTTTGTGCCGTTCAGTGATGCACGCATAAAAGGCACAACTTCAGCGCAGGAAAGTGACGATATTTTGCAAGAAGCTGTGCCACCGTCAATTCGATTGGACACTACAGAGCCTGAACTTTTGTTCCAAGATCAAACAGTACCTGGCCGTTCTCGTTACAATCTTAGACCAAGGCCTATGGACAAATAAATATTCTTTTCCTTTTACCTTTCTATTTTTTTGATAACCAGAGCTCTCCCATCTGAAGGACTTTCTTGATTTTTGTTTTTCGAACCACCATCCGGGTTCAGCCGCAGGGTCGCGGTGCCAAGACTTTGGGGTACAGGCCGAAGACGTTAGGTCGACGGTTCTGATTGGTCTAGGGCGTTCCCTGGACTGACAGGCGTACTCCTTAGCAGAAGAAACTCACCCGCCGCGAGCGGCACGATTAGAGGATGGAGTTTTTTAAGATGGAGATACTCACTGAAGAAATGAACTTTAAAGCAAGAATGTGCAAAATAATGAAAAGCAAACGTTTTGTGTTTTTATGCCTATTTGTATTATGTAGTATGATCGTGTTTACTGTAGGATTTGTATTCTTCTCCTCTCAAGAGCCCATTGCACCCACTGTACAGCCTATACCTCTTCCTACTATCTTCTCACACTCCTTTCACCCTCTACCTGAACATGAACAAGCTAGACGGTCCGAATTTGTAAACAACTCGTTTATTCAGCTCTTGCACCAGCACCAACTAGTCATGAATACGACCAATTGTTGGGTGTGTGGTTTAATGCCACATACCATTAATAAGGGTATTCCTTATCTAGTACTGCCGTATAGTTACAATGGATCGTCATGGGCATTCCAGACCATGTTTCTCTATGCACTAGAAGCGTACTCCCCGCGACAACCGCGTTCCATCAGACCTAGCACCAATAACAAAGCTCTAATGAAAGGAGTTGCCGATATGAGCAGAGATATCGATGCATACTCATCCATTCCAAAAGAAGAGTTGAGAGCTTATGTAGGGTGGAACGCAACAGGGTATAGTATTAGTCTAGGTGAAAGACAGCGGAAAATCTCATCCCCAATCTGGGTCGTACCCCACATAGGTCGGTTCTGTTTGCAAGGTAATGGCCAGAATCCTAGAGCTCAACTGGGAAGAAGTGACTGTACTGAAACGTGCACTTTTCCGTCACAGTTTTCCCCTGCGTTTTTGGCTGCCAAGGGTACATATTTTATCTGCAATGACCGAGCATATACATGGTTGCCCCCTGACTTCTCGGGCACATGTTATATTGCAAATCTGCTACCGCCAACATTTACTGCCGCCTCTGACTATCACAAGACCAGAGTTGTGAGAGGCGTGATCAGTAAGGAGGATACTGCCGGTCAGGAAGCGGGAGATTTCTTTTTGGGTTTCCTGCCGTTTTGGGGACCTATGGTTAATAGTAGGAACCTGAGACAGCTGACTCGTGTGGTTGAATCCACTGTTAATGTTACGGCTGGTGCCCTTGGTAATTTGACAGCTGAGCTCCAAGCGGATCGCCTCATGACTTTGCAGAACCGCATGGTTCTAGACGTCATACTTGCAGACCGAGGTGGGGTATGTAAGGTTATCCAATCCAGTTGTTGCATTTTCATACCAGACAATGCTCCAACAGTTTATCAAGCCATCTCCAAACTGCATAAAATATCTGAGTCCATACACGCGGATAAAGGAGATTGGTCACTGGTGGGGTGGTTCTGGGAACTGATATCTGCCTGGGGTTGGAAAGTTCTGATGGTCATTGGAATGGTCTTAGCCATCCTTTTCCTGTTCTGTCTGTGCATACAGTGTGCTCCTGCGATATGTGGCCTCTGTGCTACATTATGTGTAAGGAAACCTGTATCGAGGGACGAGCTAAGTAATAGGATGATGCTACAGCAACATCTCCATGACTTCGTGAATATTGACCTGGACTCGGATTGAAATGAGTATAGTTATTGCCTATGTAAGGGCAAAAGGAGGGTCTGTCGTACTTTAGAATTTGGGACCGCGTAGGAGGCAAGGCCCAACCCCTGTCTATCCCGGTAATAGTGAACCGCGAATGGTTAATGCGGTATGTACAAGTGCTTTTTGTAACGTTTTAGTTATGGATGCACTGTGTATACGCTATTTCACATCACTACGTGGGTTCCATTTTGTATCGGTGGCCATCTTGTGGTTGCCCTCACATAGGCTATATAGCATGAAGCGAATACGGGCCTTTTTGAGCACATGTGCCTTTTTTTGACTTTTCTGTGACCTGGGCAGCTTGGCTCCGCTGCCCCAGGTCAAACTGGTCTCACGAGTTCCCCGTCCTCTGGCCACCTGTGATTAGCATCAGGGCTTGACACACCATAAAGTCTTTTCATCCTACACGAGCCTCCAGCTAATCTCTTTCGCACCTGACTGTTCCAACTTTATGGCTTGTTTTCCCAAACAGGAGATGCTCATGTTTATTGGGGCCTATCGATATCTGATGTGGGATCTGAGCCTTGCTGTGTAAATAATTGCGGGCTGGCTTAACTGGAATGTGGGATGGTCATCATGATTCTGCTTTTTCGTTTGTAATGTATACTTTATATGACCATGCCATAAAACTAAGGAATGTATGCCTGAGGCAGGATATTCTGTATTTAAGAAGAAGCCCGTTTCTGTGATTTTCAGCAGTCTCCTGAGAACATACACACTGTTGTACTTCTAGGACGCCTGTAATTGGTCTGCAGCCAATAAACTGATCTTTGACTTCACCCAGAAGACTCTGTGTTTCTGTAGGTCTGAAACAGGAAGAACCCCGAAGTCATAGGGTGTGTTCCCCTGCACCACTGGGCTTAAAATACCCAGTACTTCACCACATGCTCTTGCTTTCAAGTAGCTGTTAGGATATGTGCTCTTTTCTGACTCTCTAAACTATAAGGAAAATGTGCCAGGCTGTTACAGTAATTATCACTTGCTCTACCACAGTGGTAAATGTGCTTTGAAATTGCCAATCAAAAATCGTTTTCTGCCTAGAATCACACCATGAGTCTGTGTGCACACAGGAATTGTTGTCAGAGATTTAATTTGTGTTGGTCTGGTTCTGTAAGACTTGCATTCGCAGGAAAGGGGCAGCTTGTTTTCTTGAACTGTGATGGCTAGCATTCAGCACAAATCAATATCTCACAAATGAGAGGCAAATGCTAACACATTTGAAAACAACAGGGTAGATGTTCCTTACACTCCTGCCATGGGCGAGGTAGATCCTATATGTTCAAAACTCCAATTAACCCTTACCACACATGTACTCTTACATACATCTGTGCAGTCTTCATGCAGTTGTGCAAGCGTCAATGCAGATCTCTCTTGCACCTGACAATACACAGTCTCCAAAAGCACGCTCTTAGCACACAGGCAGTTGCTTCTCCTGCACTCCCATGCTAAGTATTCAGTACTGTGTGGTATTTCAGATAGTAGTGTGTAACGCTACCACATTCAACATCACCAAGGCTCATTTCCTTTGCTCTAGTCTAATCACTCACCCAGGTTCCACATGCTCATGCTCTCAAGTAGCTGTTAGGACATGTGGTGTTTTCTGTCTCTCTAAAGAATAAGGAAAATGTGTCATGCTGTTACAGTAATTATCACTTGCTCTACCACAGTGGTAAATGTGCTTTGAAATTGCCAATCAAAAATCGTTTTCTGCCTAGAATCACACCATGAGTCTGTGTGCACACAGGAATTGTTGTCAGAGATTTAATTTGTGTTGGTCTGGTTCTGTAAGACTTGCATTCGCAGGAAAGGGGCAGCTTGTTTTCTTGAACTGTGATGGCTAGCATTCAGCACAAATCAATATCTCACAGATGAGAGGCAAATGCAAACACATTTGAAATCAACAGGGTAGATTTTCCTTTCACTCCTGCCATGGGTGAGGTAGATCCTATATGTTCAAAACTCCAATTAACCCTTACCACACATGTACTCTTTCATACATCTGTGCAGTCTTCATGCAGTTGTGCAAGCGTCCATGCTGATCTCTGTTGCACCTGACAATACACAGTCTCCAGAAACATACTTTTAGCACACAGGCAGTAGCTTCTCCTGCACTCCCATGCTAAGTATACAGCACTGTGTGGTATTTCAGATAGTAGTGTGTAACGCTACCACATTTAACATCACCAAGGCTCATTTCTTTTGCTCTAGTCTAATCACTCACTCAGGTTCCACATGCTAATGCGCTAAAGTAGCTGTTAGGACATGTGCTCTTTTCTGCCTCTCTAACATTAAGGAAAATGTGTCATGCTGTTACAGTAATTATCACTTGCAAAACCACAGTGGTAAATGTGCTTTGAAATTGAAAATCAAAAATCGTTTTCTGCCTAGAATCACACCATGAGTTTGTGTGCACACAGAAATTGTTGTCAGAGATTTAATTTGTGTTGGTCTGGTTCTGTAAGACTTGCATTCACAGGAGAGGGGCAGCTTGTTTTCTTTAACTGTGATGGCTAGCATTCAGCATAAATCAATATCTCACAAATGAGAGGCAAATGCTAACACATTTGAAAACAATAGGGTAGATTTTCCTTCCACTCCTGCCATGGGTGAGGTAGATCCTATATGTTCAAAACTCCAATTAACCCGTACCACACATGTACTCATACATACATCTGTGCAGTCTTAATGCAGTTGTGCAAGCGTCCATACAGATCTCTCTTGCACCTGACAATACACAGTCTCCAGAAGCACGCTCTTAGCACACAGGCAGTTGCTTCTCCTGCACGCCCATGCTAAGTATTCAGCACTGTGTGGTATTTCAGATAGTAGTGTGTAACGCTACCACATTCAACATCACCAAGGCTCATTTCCTTTGCTCTAGTCTAATCATTTACCCAGGTTGCACATGCTCATGCTCTCAAGTAGCTGTTAGGGTATGTGCTCTTTTCTGCCTCTCTAAACAATAAGGAAAATGTGTCAGGCTGTTACAGTAATTATCACTTGCAAAACCACAGTGGTAAATGTGCTTTGAAATTGCCAATCAAAAATCGTTTTCTGCCTAGAATCACACCAAGAGTCTGTGTGCACACAGGAATTTTTGTCAGAGATTTAACTCGTGTTGGTCTGGTTCTGTAAGTCTTGCATTCGCAGGAAAGGGGCAGCTTGTTTTCTTGAACTATGATGGCTAGCATTCAGCACAAATCAATATTTCACAAATGAGAGGCAAATGCTAACACATTTGAAAACAACAGGGTAGATTTTCCTTCCACTCCTGCTATGGGTGAGGTAGATCCTATATGTTCAAAACTCCAATTAACCCTTACCACACATGTACTCTTACATACATCTGTGCAGTCTTCATGCAGTTGTGCAAGTGTCGATGCAGATCTGTCTTGCACCTGACAATACACATTCTCCAGAAGGACGCTCTTAACACACAGGCAGCTGCTTCTCCTGAACTCCCATGCTTACTATTCAGCACTGTGTGGTATTTTAGATAGTACTGTGTAACGCTACCACATTCAACATCACCACGGCTCATTTCCTTTGCTCTAGTCTAATCACTCACCCAGGTTCCACATGCTCATGCTCTCAAGTAGCTGTTAGGACATGTGCTCTTTTCTGCCTCTCTAAACAATAAGGAAAATGTGTCAGACTGTTACAGTAATTATCACTTGCAAAACCACAGTGGTAAATGTGCTTTGAAATTGCCAATCAAAAATCGTTTTCTGCCTAGAATCACACCATGAGTCTGTGTGCACACAGGAATTGTTGTCAGAGATTTAATTTGTGTAGCTTTTATTGTGTAAGACTTGCAGTCTTTGGAAAGGGATAGCTTATATGATAGGTTTTGAAAAGCTCATAAAAAATATAGTAATATATATAAATTACATAAAGGTATTTTTTTGTTTAGTTTCTTTCAGGTATTGTTGAACAAGACTGAAATAAATTAAAGATGCCTATAAAATCAAGAAAGAGAAAACAACAGCAACAACATCTATATTTGAAGACAACTGGACAACAAAAATTAATTGAAGAACCTCATGTTGGAAAAAAGAAAAAGCCTTCTGGTAAGCAGACTAAGGATTTTTTTAAAAATATCCTCACGCAAAGAAAAAATGTAAAAAATATATCCACTGGAAATAGTGTTTCAAGTAGAAAGCAACAAGACAATCGTCAGAATATACTAAATGCTAATGTACAATCAGAAGTAAGAAAGAATGAGTTAAAAAGAAAAATAGATTTTAAAAACATTCATAGAAAAATGTTTTAGAGAAGAGTGATGTTCAATTTGCTAAAGGATGTGAAAAAATATAAGAAGAAATGCAAATTGTATAAGAAAAAGAAACATATTGAATCAATTGTTGCAAAGGCTTTGGAATTAAAAAGGAAACTATTCATTTTAATTTTGAACGGGATCCGTACATTAGCTAAATTAGTGAATGTAATGAAGTCAAAAAGAAAAAGAAAAGTGAAAAAAAAACTTTTGTAAAGTGTTTTTAGGAGAATGGAAGCATAGTTCAAGTACTGAACCATTTTTTAATGAAGAGAGTTATCTTCAAAGTAATAGTTTGCTGCATGCAGTTGACACCAGTGGTCGAGCATATGAAGTTAAGGATGGTTGTGTAATGGAAAAGGAGAAAATGGTTCCAAGAAATGAGGAAGAAGTGTTAGCTGATGAGATTATGGGGAGACGTCCTAAAGCCCCAGTGTACACTTGGAATTGTAGTAGTATTTGTACTGTACGACAGGAATCTATTGATACATTTCGTGACTTTCTAAGAGAATATAGTGAAAAAAAGTGTTAGACAGAAGATTAAGGTGCTTAAAAGACTAGATCCATGCAGAATGAGAGAGAATACTGGTTTGCAAGGACATTCTCTGACTTGTCTTTCTAGGAAAGTTTGTCAAAGTGTTTTTCACCATTTTAGGATGCTGGCAGTTCATCATACTGAAATGAGAAAGTTTGTGAGAAGATTGTATTTTGCTAAAAGTCCAGCACTAAAGTTACATGAGTTGAATAGTGCTCTGTTCCGTGGATCTGTAACATATGTGAAGAAGGTTTGTGAGGATATTGAGTTTTGTTACTTTGGTCCAGAGCAAGAAAGTGCAGGAAATGACACAGTTATTGAAGAAAATGTGGAAGAGAATGTAGAACCCACTGTTAGTAAAACATTTGAAGATCAAATGACAAAATTTACTATCATCTCTAATGAAAGACCAAATATTACTTGTATTTGTTGCCGGAGAAGCCATTATAAAAATCAAACAAGGAATGTTGATCTCTATAAAAAAGTGAAAAAGAAAATAATTATGAGTGGAGGGAATTTGCTACATATTTGTTTCTGGAAAATTGTTTTGATTTGGGTGAAGATCAGCGTATTTGTAAATACTCTTATAACAAGTTAGAAGAAAATAAAATGCCTGCTAGAGCTGTAGATAATAATTTATAATTGGTTGATATTCCTGCAGAACTTAGTGATTTAAATACGTATGAGTCTATACTCATTCAATGTGTCCATCCGTTTCAGACTATAGTTCGTATGGAGCCCAAAACAGGCAAATTACCTCCTTCAGATTTACAAAGAGGTTTAAAAGGAAGAGTTGTCTATTTGCCATTAGATTTGAAAAAAAATATTGAAGCAATAGATGCAGATAGTTTGGACACTGAACCATTAGTTATTCTGGTTAATGGTGTACCTACAAAGAATAAGAAAATTTGGCAGGAGCTGGTGGATGTACGAAAAGTACAAAGAGCAAATTTATATTTGAAAAGAAATAATAAATGGTATGAATCAATTTATATAGATGAAGATGAAGAAGATTTACAAGCAGACACAGGAATACCAACTGGGCAAATTGAAAAAGTGGATAAGTCAAAAGAAGAAGAAATTTATGAACATTTCAGCATACATCCTCTTCATTCTAAAGAAGTTATGGGAAACACTATTGATCTCTTTCAGATGAAAAAAGCAAAAGGAACTCCTGTGAGTGTATGGGAGGAGAGCTTGGAAGCTCGTTGTTTTCCCCAGCTGTTTCCTACAGGAAAGGGTGGACGATATGATGAACGTCCAGTACAGATTCCTGCTTCTGAGTATCGGAATACAAGATTATATGCAGAAGATCCAAGATTTCATCAAAGTATTCCTTATTTGTTCCATCTTTTATTTGAAAGTGACTTATCAGCACTATCTTATGCAGTAAATCACATTTTGAAAACTGGAGTACATCTACATAATGTGTCTGCAAAGGATTTTCTGAACAAAGTGCAACAGCGAGATGATCATTTGGAATCTCAATTGATTAATCTGATGGCTTGTCAGCGTGGGACTAATGAATATTGTTACCGACGCCATGGAGAATTGAAATGTATGTTACGGAATTTAGGAACTCCTACATGGTTCCTTACCCTAAGCTGTGCAGAGTACGCTTGGGATGATTTACTGGATTTTCTTCCAGAGGCAAATTCAAATATTGAAAACATCCAATACAAGACAGCAGGAGAATTGTGCTCATTGGATCCGGTTAATGTTTGCAGATATTTCAATCATAGATTTGAGGCTATGATGTCCTTCATCTGCAATAAAAAAAATCCACCTCTTGGAGAAGTTGTGGATTTCTTTTGGAGAAAAGAGTACCAAGCAAGAGGTGCTCCTCATATTCATATGCTGTTGTGGATCAAGGATGCCCCAAAATTTGGAACAGATTCTGATGATGCAGTTTTATCTTTCATTGAAGGATATGCAACATGTGCTATACCTAAAAGCACAGAAGAAAAAAACTTAAAAGAGCAAGTTTTACGTTTCCAAAGTCATCGGTGTGGAAAATACTCTTTACAAGAGTAAAGATAAATTCTACACAAAATGTCGATTTGGATTTCCACGACCTGTTCTTTCAAAAGGAAGAGTAAACAGTTTTATGTCAGCTGTGCGACATACTATTACAAGAAAATCGCCTAAGAATACCTACAACCTAAGAAGAAAAGAAGAGTCAAAATATATAAATGACTACAACCCAGTCATTTTATCCATGTGGAATACTAACATGGATAACATGGATAACATGGATATTCAGTATGTAGCAGACAATTCTATTGCTGTTGCTCGGTATGTCACATCTTACATCACTAAATCTGAGAAAACGGAATTGAAAGAAATGTGGGAAGAGATTTCTCGCGAGAAGACTGTCAGTAAAAAGCTATACAGTTTCATTTTAAAGATGTTATCGCATCGAGAAATTGGATCCTACGAATGCTCAGATAGGTTATCATCTGCAAGTCTGTACTCCAAATCCAGAAGAATAATTTGGGTAAGTTTAGGCCTTGCAGGAATGCAAAATCGGGTACTGAAATCTATTCGAGAAATTGAATATTTAGCAGAGTACGAACCTGAAAGTACAGACATTTTACGAACAAACATCTTGGACACATATTACCCAAAGAGAAGTCATCATCTTGAGAACATGTGTCTCTATGAAGTGCTGCAGAACTACATTTATAAACGGAATGCCACAGAAGACATCAACAATGGAAAATATAAAGTCATTGGTGAGGAAGGATGTTTGGTAAAACAAACAAAAGGAAGTTTGATTAATCACAGAAAGCTGAGTTGCGACACTACTGACAAGAAGGAATTTTACCACTTAGCACTTTTACAGTTGTTTAAACCATGGCGCTCAGAGGATGAATTACTTGGACATTTTCAAAGCTATGAAGATTCCTTTAATGCATGCAAAGATACCATAGAATGCAGTACTTTCACAACTTATGTACAAATGTTAAATGAAGAAATTGAACAAGAAGCAACAATTGCAGCTAAAGTAGCTAGAGACAGTTCTCAAGACAGTCAAAGTTCTGGGACACTCTGTCAAGATCCCCTAGGACAACCAATCATAGAAAATGAAGCTGCAATAGCCATGACTGAAGTGGAAACAGCTATGAATCAAGCTCAGGAAGATTTAATAAACTTACCAAATTTGGAACAGCAACTGAATGATGAACAACAACAAATTTATGAGGAAGTCAAAAAACAAATTGATCATGGATTACTACATGAAAATAAAGAGTGCTCATGCACATCATTTGAACCAATCAGAATGTATGTGAGTGGACAAGCTGGAACTGGAAAAAGTTTCTTGATTAAAGTAATTCGAAGCTACCTACAGAAAAAAACTGATTCAACTTTGTCTTGTGTTGTTACTGCTCCAACTGGGTTAGCAGCATATAACATAAAAGAAATTACCCTCCATCGTTTGCTAATGTTACCAGTAGAGCATGAGAACAAAATACAATACCACAAGCTAACAGGGGAAGCATGTTTTGAAGTTTCAAGAGTATTGAAAAAAATGAAAGTTCTCATTATTGATGAGGTAAGCATGGTATCAAACTTAATGCTTGCCTTTGTGCATTTAAGAATGCAGCAAATTCTAAAGACAAACTATGACGTACTATTTGGAGGAAAACATGTTATAGTTTTTGGGGATCTACTGCAGCTCACACCAGTTAAAGGACAACCAGTATTTCATACTCTTACACATGAAGACACGAAAAAGTCGTTAGGAAGTATAGCTAATATGAATATTTGGACATACTTTCAGTACAAAGAACTCATTACCAATATGCGGCAAGCAAATGATGATGATTATGCAAGTATTCTCAAACATATCAGAATTGGACTACTCACAGAACATGGAAGAAAAGCTTCACAGAGTCGATTGCTATGTAATTTGTTTCCAACAGAACAAATAGTTCCAGAGAAAATATACAAGAAAATTGCTGGAAAAAATACTGTAATCTGCTTAATGCCAACACTACATGAATGCTCTATATTCAATCAAGAACTTTTGAAATTGAAAAATGAAGAGATTATAAAACTGGAAGCTGTGGATAAAATACAACATGAAGGAATAACCATTATATTGACAAGAAAATTGACAACTAAATTGGATTCTCTAGAGAAAAACGTATTGAAAACAGCTGGTTTAGAAAAGAATCTTTATGTATGTATGAACGGTCGAGTAATTTTAAGATGTAATTTGGATGTAGAAAAAGGTTTAGTGAATGGAGCTATGGGTAAAGTTGTGGGTTTTGTTAATCACCAGAAAAAAGATGGAATTGAATTTTGAAAAATAAAATTTGATCAGATTGAAGAGGTTAAAGACATTAGTCGTTGTTCAGTTCGTTTCTTGCTTGTGAAAGACTTATATGTACGTAGGAAGCAGTTTCCGTTTTCTCTAGCATATGCTGTAACTATTCACAAATCTCAAGGATTAACTGTAGATAGTGCTTTTGTAAACATTGGATCTAGTGTGTTTAAAGAAGGTATGGCATATGTTGCTTTGTCACGCGTGAAAAAAATATCTGGTTTATTCATGATAGACTTTGATGAGTCAAAAGTTAGTGCTGATGCAAACTGTGTAAAGGAATATAATAGATTAAGAAGAAGCTATGCTCCTCATTTAGGTCAGTATCCTGTGTTTGAAAAACGTGTTGTTTGTCGGACAAGGAGAATTGAGAATATCTGTAATGAGGATGTACAGAAGAGAAATCAAAAGGAGAGTGATGTGATTGCAAGCAAAAAGAAAAAGGACAATGTTGAAGAGGTTGTTGGTTGTCATTTTGAAAATAGCTCTGGTGTCAACTGCTACGCTAATGTAGTGCTGAATGTTGTATTTTATCTTGAAAGTTTGCAAGAGCAGATAATACTAAATCATGAAAAAAGATTCTGTTCTCTGCTGAGTTTTCTTTATGAGAAGCTGAGTAATGATAAAACTAAAATAGAAAGTGCTTCTGATGTTAGAAATCTTTTAGATGTATGTTCAGGATGTACACAGTTTACTCAAAATGTCCAGCAAGATGCACAGGAATTCTTAATGTATATGCTTATGGTACTGGAAGATGAAGGGGTAGAAATAGAAAATATGTTTGGTCTCTCTTATAAATGGGAACATAGTTGTGAAAACTGTTTGAACACATGCAGCTCTAATGTTGATTCTGAAAGGTTAATATCTTTAACATTACCAGAGAGTAAAGCAGTGACTTTTAGTAAATTAGTTAAAGATGCAAATCACAACATGGAATGTTCTCAATGTAAATCAGAAATGTTATCAATGTTATTTTTAAAGAAATATGGACAGTATGTAATTTTAATGATGCAACGTTGTAGAGCTGATGGAACAAAATTGGACACTTTAATAAAGAAGTTTACAGGAAATCAATTATCAATATCAGGAAAAACTTTTGTTGCAGTTGCAATAATTTTCCATGATGGACATTCTATAACTTCTGGTCATTACACAGTTTATCTAAAATGTGAAAAAGGCTGGACACTGTGTAATGATTCACAATTGATTTTCAAGCAACAATGGCCTGCAGAATTACCAAATTCCTACTTAATTTTTCTAAATCCAAAATTTTAGATACAAATTGCAGCATCTGAAGAAACCATTATTTCGATTTTATAGGATTACCATTGGATATTTCACCCCAAAAAAATTTAAAAATTACCATTTGGCCTCATGGAAAGGTAACTGTTTCTATTGTGGACTTCTTTGACGGATATTATTTTGGTCTATGAGCTTAAGCAACCAAATTTACAGACGTTATTTATTGCAAATATTTATTGTTCTTATATGATATTTTTAATATATATGTTACATTTCTATCAAGGTATGTTTTAATGAGTAGAGATTCAGGGCTTTTTTTAAACAATCTTTCAGATTGTTAATTTTTTTGCCCGCTGTTAAGTGATGAATGCAATCGATTTCACAATTTGCAGTGAAATTCAATATATTCTGAAAACAGCAAAGAAAGGGCAAAAAATTACTTTGTTAAATATGAAAATATGTGTACTGTATTCTAAAATGTATTGTTAAATATTACTACTTTTTTTCTTTTTTTTCAGATCGAGAAAGAAAATTTAGGAAATGTAATCCTTTTTCTAGCAATTGAAATAAAACATTTATTTCTAATTAAGTTATTTTGTTGGTCAGGTAAGTTTGAAATATCTGTATTTCTCACCCCTTCACTTTCATGCTTCCTTTTCTTCACTTCTCCTCACTCTGCTTTTCTCATTCCCCTTCTCTCTCTCTTCTTCCTTTACTGCTCTTTCATAACTCCCTCACTCCTTCTATACTACTCCCCTAGGTTTACTGCCTCCATCACTATTTTTTCAACCATGTATCTCTCCCTGTCTCCATGTGTCTCAGTCATTCAAACTGCCTTACTCCTTCTCAGTTCCTTGCTCACTGTCTGTGTTTCTGTCTCTCTCCCTTTGTCTGTCTTACCCTTAATTTGCTTAACATCTCTGGGGAAAATTAACAAGGCCCCTGCACCACCACTATGTCACTTTTCATAACGTACTGGTGGCGCGGGGAGCTCCTCTATATTTACAAGGAGAGGAAAAACCACCCTGCGTGACTTTTCCTTTCCACATAAATACAGCCACTTCACACGCAGCACTGTGCGTTGAAGGGGCGTTCCATGGGTGTTGTTGTGGGTGTTCCCACGCAACACTCAAAGAACTAGACACATCTCCAGTTTTAAGAGAAATCGTAACTCTGGAGATGCGTGTGAATCCTACGGTGCGCGCACCGTGCGCGCACGGTGAGCGCACAGTGGGAAAAAAACAATAAAAATAAAATTTCAAAAAAAAAGTGTTTAGAGGTTAGGTGGCTCTAAAAAGAGCCGTTGTGTTCATAGTGGGACAGAGGAAAAAAAAGACATGGCAAAATTTATAGGGTGTCACACGTGTGTTGCTGTATCTTCCTCTCTATTAGCGGAATGCTGGTGTCCGCATAACAGATAAGAGCATTACACAAGTTACACCGCATATGCACCCTCTCAAACAGAGGGTGTATATCCAGAGGTACTGAAGAAGGTGAAGCTGCCGCCGCAGATGAAGTGCTCTGCTGAGCTGCCAATGATGTGCTCGGCTGAGCTGCTGTAGATGTGCTCGGCTGAGCTGCTGGAGGGTTTTCTCTAGCTGCTCGAGCATAAGCCACAGGATGTACCTCTCTAACGTGCCTGATCATAGTGAAGATACTAAAAGAGTACTTCTTATTAGGATCTCCTCTAGATAAGACACGATTACAAAGAGTGCAGGTGACTTTGGGAGCATTCACTTTCTTCTGCCCCTGTGGAAATGTAAAATATTGCCAGATAAAAGAATCTTTCTGTTTCCTCTGTTTCTGTCTCACAAGGCTCTCCTGCTCACTCCCAGAAGATGACTGCTGCTCTGCCATTCTGAATTACTGAAGTACTAGAAAAGCTGCTCAGCTCCTTCTCCCAGGGAATCAGAAGTAATAATAAGGGGAATGGGTGTGGTGTTGGAAGTTTCTGGAACTGAAACTAATATAAACCAATGAAAAGTGTTGTTTCTTGATCACATGACTTACCGTGCGCGCACCGTGCACTTACGGTGCGCGCACGGTACAAGCACGCATGCGCGTACGTAAGACGCGTGCATGCGCGTACGGAGCACGTGCGAACAAAGCACGAGCGCATGCGCATACGGAGCACGCGCTTACGCATCACGCACGAAGTACGCATGCGTGCGTAAATCACGTACGCATGCGCACACGGAGCACGTACGCATGCAAGCTACGTGCGCGCACCGTACGCGTACCATACCGTGCACGCACCGTAAGCGTGCGGTGCGCGCACGGTTAAGAACCATTAAAAAAAAAAAAACAATGTTTAGAGGTTTGTAGAAGATATTAACTATGCTGTTCAACTATATCTAAAACATTTTTTAAAAAGGTGAGCCATTCCATATTGCAGGATACAGTAAATCTATAATTATATACATAGGTAGCATATTGTAAAATAAATAAATAAATAATATAATAATACATTCATAAATTAGCATTTAAAAAACCTTTGAAATTCACTGAAAAAACCATAGGTTTCACACACGTTATAGTTAGGAATTAGCATTTAAAAAACCTTGCAAATTCACTGAAAAAACCATAGGTTTCACACACGTTATAGTTAGGAATTAGCATTTAAAAAACCTTGCAAATTCACTGAAAAAACCATAAGTTTCACACACGTTATAGTTAGCTGGACATTTCACTCGTACAAAACCAATGAAATTCCCCCGTTATAGTTAGTTCAGCTAACTATAACTCGCGTGCCCGCAATCCACTGCTGATGACGTCATATATTACATCACTCATGACATGGTCAGTGACATCACTCATGACATCACTGATGACATCTCAAATGACATCACTCATGACATCACTGATGACATCATCCATGTGATAAATTAGTGCATCTTCTCACACCCTAATATAACCTTTGATACACCGACTCAAAATTACAGAGTTCAACTCTCAAAACCATGCATACTCCAATACCAATAACTACATACCCACTTATTAACTGTTAGGCCTACATACACCTCCACTCATTCACCTGTACAGTCACTCATATTTACAGTCACTCCATACAAGACTATAATATGCATTTATACACCTATATAGACACTCACACACCACCAATTATCCATTGAGGTACTGACACACCTAGTCAGTCATACAAGTAATTAAACACAGTCCAATTTACCCACCTATACAATTAAACACACTCAAGTTCACTTACTCATAAAAATAGTAACACATTCTTACACTCTCATAGAATCATTGATACAAGCAAACAATCATCCATACAGTCACTGTCACAATCACAAACTCTCACATCTACCCACTTATATACTCTTACACACATATATACTGCCTTTCACATATGTAGTTACTCACAAATGTACCACTGAGATATACATTCAATCCCTAAAACACCCATACATACACTCACTCAAACATACAGTCCATCACAGATGCACTCTTTAAACCATGCACCCATACAATCACCCACTCACACATCTAGTCACAGAGTCACACACACCCTACCCACACAAACACTCAGGAACCCATACAGATACTCAGACAAGCAATCAATAACTCATTTAGACACTCATATAGCTATTCACAAAACCATGCAGCCACTTATACACCAACATACAGACACAAACAGACATTTACACAGTTTAGTCAGTAGTCTGCAGTAAGATAAATTTAATGACTCACTTATAGAGTCAGTTACGCACCACAGAAAATCATCCATTTACACACTTGTACACCCACTTGTTCTTCAACAGGCCTTTCCATTTATATATTAAACATATTAAAATTGTTCAGAAACACATACTCAATGGATGATGTCATCAGTGATGTCATGAGTGATGTCATTTGAGATGTCATCAGTGATGTCATGAGTGATATCACTGACCATGTCATGAGTGATGTAATATGTGACGTCATCAGCAGTGGATTGCGGGCGCGCGAGTTATAGTTAGCTGAACTAACTATAACGGGGGAATTTCATTGGTTTTGTATGAGTGAAATGTCCAGCTAACTATAATGTGTGTGAAACCTATTGTTTTTTCAGTGAATTTGCAAGGTTTTTTAAATGCTAATTCCTAGCTATAACGTGTGTGAAACCTATGGTTTTTTCAGTGAATATATATATATATTTTTGGGCCCCAGGGAGGGTCTTTATGGGACCTCTACACAAGGCCTTGGGGGCAGGGTATCCCTACCCTATCTCCTTACATAATTTTTTAAAATTATTTCAGGACAGGGGGCCATGTCCCTGAGTACTCCAATGGCTGTCTGCAACATTTTTCTTCATATTGCTGGCAGTGAACTAGAGCGCTCGCTCCCATGGGAAAAAATGCCCCCATGGCAAATTAAAATGCTTTATTTTTAAAATTGGGTTTGAGGGACTCTCATGAGAATTCCTCATACCTCAACCGTCCAGATATACAAATAATTTTCTCCCTAATTTCTCAAAAACTACTGAACGGATTTACACCAAATCACAAAAAGCACACTTTCTGGACCAGCATCTAGCTTCCTGCCAAATTTGGTGTAATTCCGCTTAGCAGTGTTTGTTGTAGTGCTGTTCAAATGTATAGAAAATACATGGGGATTTTGTGTTTTGCGACCACCCACCTTTTTCTACCCAAAACTTTCCATGCGCAAATGAATCGAAAAAGAGAAACATTTTGGAAAGTTTTGTGAAGATTAGTCAAACAGCACTAAAGTTATTAGCAGAAAAAAAGGCATCGCTTATGGAAGCACTGACCTAACTATAACTACCCAGTGGCCTCAATGATGTCATAAATAATGTCATAGAATGTGTCATGAGTGATGTAATATGTGAGGTCATAAGCAGTGCATGGCAAGGGCGTAAGGTATAATTAGTTCTGCTAACTATAACTGATGAATTTATGTGTTCTTTTTTAGTTCAAACTTTAATGTTGTCACTGACATATTGACCTAACTATAACGTCCCTTTAACCTTTGTTTTTTTCAGTGACTTTTTTATGGTTTTTTTTAAACAAAAACAGATTTTGTCATCACACCTAACTATAACTTTACTTTAACCTTTGGTCTTCAGTGAATTTCTACATTTAATATTTTATTACCATACTTAAACCAACCCCCGCAGTACCTGGCCTTTGGCCAGTCCCTGTGGCCAATTTATCTGGAGACAGCCAACCTTTCGTTGTGCGTGGCTTTGGCCAAGCCAGGCTCTACGCCCAACTCCCCGCAGGCTGCCAACCACTGATTTGCACTGCCTTAGGCCATGAGACGCAAGAGGTTGGCCACAGGGCTTGGCCCACCACCAGGCCCTGTTGCCAAACCCCCATAAGGCTGCCAACCTCAAGCTGTGCACAGCCTTTGCCGTGCACAACATAGGGTTGTTCTTCAGCTCTCGGGGACCTCATCCCCTGGGGTATAACCATGGCACAATTCCGGGATTCACGCGGGTGGGCGGCGTCCAAACACTTTTTTCACAGTGTGAACGCTGTCCACCCTGCCAAGAATTTAGGCCCCACGGAATAATGTGCTGAACGTGTCCCGGTGTAATTTCCAAACACCGGGACACTTTCAGCAGCGCCTGCACGTTGTCTGCTTTCCATCTGCAACAATCAACAACGTGGAGGCGGGGACAGGATGGGGCTTTCTTATTTAAGACTCCTGCTGGGCCCACAGCAAAGGCCGATTTTTACAGGTCAGCAGGCTTCCTTTTGTTCGAGTCTCTTGGCTGGGTGCAGTCAGGAGCCTCACACCTATTTTAAATGAAGCAGATGGGAAACAAAGGCTCACACCTTGTTAGCACTTCATGCATACTTAAGAGAGGCAGCTTTTCACTTTGGTCAGTCCCTGTTTAGGAGATATGAATGCACTGTAAGAATGTCAGATGTGTTGGTCTTTCCCAGTATTTACACAAGGCAAATTGTATTTATATTGAGCTTACTTCCCCTAGGAGGCGTTGAAATCATTTAGGTACCACTATTTTTTTTTGTATAGCCCTACTCATTCCAATGCAGGGTGTCAAAGTGCTTTACATCAACACATGCATGTTACATGTATAATCAATTATATGTTTGTAAATAAATGTACAGGATATGGTACATAAAACTGGGGGATTGCAAGGTGTAAAAGTCACATATTGTCTTCCATATCTCACTGTGCTATTAGCCTCGCAATGCACTCAAACATACACATGATAGACCTGCTAAGCATACATGTGAGGGTTTAAATCTGATGCCTCTTCTTTTGATGCCACTTCCTGTAAAGTCATGGCTTGTGATGCCACTTTTCATGATGTCAATTCCTGTGATGCCATGTGTGATGTCATGTGCGCCGTGATGTCATGCACCGTGATGTGACTTGCGTACTGCCTAACTTTGTTAGTCCCCCCACTTCTATTTTTAGAACTTCTGCCCTAAGTAAAACATATATATTAAGAGTAGGGGGGGCACGCATCCCCCATTCCCAACTCTTAATTGGCTACAGGAACCCAATTCCCCAGTGCCAGTTCTAGTTCCAATAAAATAGTCAGGGACCCCAAGCCATGGGGCCAAATACAATTAAATAACAAAGGAGGGCGTGCTGCCCCCTCATTCCAAGAGCCCTAATAAGCCCTGGGGACCACATCTCCCACGGCCAAATACAATTTAAAAAAAGGGGGGATGTCACACAACCCTTCTCCCCCGAGCCTTCTTGGCACAAAAGGAACAATCTTTCTCAGCATCTAATGGAGGCTGAAACACATTGCATTAAGCTTGTTATTGTGGGCCTCAAAAGATAACGTGGAGTTAGAAACCACACCCAAGTTGTGTGCACTGTTACTGGGCATCGATAGTCTCTCAGACATTTTGGCCACCAAGGAGGCAACCAGATGGAGGGTTTCCAAACATTAAAACCTCAATTGTGTCTGCATTTAGCCTTAGGGAGTTAGCATCCATCCAGTGGGCAACTGATATGAGGCAAGATATAAATTGGTCTTGGATGGATGTATTGGCCTTTCTCTAACCGCAGAATAATCTGGATATCATCAGCATATGAATAGAATTGAATCCCAAAGGAGGCAAGGAGATTGTCCAATGGCACCACATATATATTGAACAAATTAAGGCTCATAGAAGAGCCTGAAGGGACTCCACATCGCAGTTGTTGGTAGGTTGACTGGAAAGGTCGAAGATGATCTGCTTGGGAAATCATTTTCAAAAATACCACAAACCAGCACAACATTTTCCACTCCAGACCAGACCTATTGGGACTTCATAGGAGGATTTTATTGAGCCATTTTTATTGGGTAGATAGGTAAATAGTCCAGTGACAGAGTTGCACCACTAAGACACCAGGTGGCGTTACCAATTGGGGCTTCCAATTATATTAGTACATGCACTGAAATACCTTGCTGAGACAAAAGCATTGTCATAGGCAACACTGTTGTTTGACAGTGCCACATTTACTTACTTCCTATCATGGCTACACTGCTCAAGCTACCTTTGTGTTTAATTAACTGGGCAAGAGGAAACAACATAAGCATCTAGCTGCAAAAACTTACCATACCCCGTGAACGAGAGCCACCTAAAATTATTCATTATAGCAGTCTTAATATTTTGACATTCTACTATAGTGTATCAACACAAGCAGGTCTATCATGTGAAACATGTCTCAGCTGTTTTTATGTTGCCTCTGAAATAGATTGACTCTTGTTATACCTGTAAGATAAATGTATTTATGACACGAAAGGCGTATTCTCCAAAGCAGAGAAAGATTCTGAGAAAGAGAGTGTTGAAGACATGATACTTTGATATAATTCCAAGAAAATATATGTTAAAAGGTGTCCCTAAGGAAGATTTTGTGTTACCATAAATTTATATTTTACATGTTTGGGCACATGTAATGCACAAAACGCAGTGGTATAAAAACCCACATTTCACATGAAACCGTGAAATAAGGAACATATTTCACAGTTCCCTATGACATATGGATTTCATCCTCTTAACCACAACCCCCAAATCACAGTGGAGTGCCTTACCTTTGTCAGAAGAATTATGGTTATTTGGCATGGAGGATCAAATTATGCAGCAAGCTTATCTAATGTATGCTGCAAAAATTGCAAATGATATGGCACATTGGTAGTATTAATTTCCTCAAATTATGTGGTAAATGCCGTAACTCCATAATTATGCAGTGAAATGCAGCCACAGAGTCAAGTAAATCCACAGCTCTCACCATGTCCACAGTTTAATAAAAGGTGAACAAAACTTAAACATTTTTGTTCCAATCACTCATCATTGTTAGCTACGCGTTGAAGAAAACAGCTTTTCCAAGCCAACTATAAGCATGTAATATTTAAATACATAACTGGCAATGTCCACTTGGTTCAATATTTTCATCTTTGGGTTCTGATGAGCTTTACAAACTGCTTGGGCTTTGGCCTTGTGATTTACGATGTCACCAAAACCCATTAATACCAATATTGGTCCCTATTACACAGTCCTCTGTTATGTATCATATAAATACATGCATTTATATATCAGTACTTGCTTCTCTGCTACGAGGACACGCAGTCCAGAGGGTGCTGCAATAAAATGTGTTGTGCAAAAGCGGCAGGCCTACCTGACACGTTTAAATGGAGCCCAGTGCGACAATAATTTTTGGCACCCCCCCACCCCATGTCCGCCTTCTCGGATTCTCTCACTACCACCGGGCAAAAGTGCTCCTCATCTCTTCAATCATAAGTTATTGCTAAACATAGCGCCCATCCTGAAATCAGCGCCCCTTCTACAGGTCAGCGCCCAGTGCGGCTGCACTGGTCGCACTGCTGTAAAGCCAGCCCTGACTGGATAAGGAGTCTTGTGCGCGGTGGACAACAACTTGCATTTTCATCATGTAAAAAAATGACAAAATAGTAATAACAACAAAGCTAGTCCTTCCTAGATGAATCTTTGTTGTTTCTCTTTTGTAGTTCGTTATAGTTTAATGTGAAAAATCCAAATGAATATCAAATATCCTCTGTCGTGAAATTGTATCGCAATATTGGCAGCAAGAAAACATTGAGAACTGTCAATTCCTAGTTCATAGACATAAAGCATAATTAGAAAAATAACTCATCAGAAGTATTAACATCGCAACTCATCGTGCTTATAGAACAAAGTAGCAATGTGTTATTACTGGGAGTGAAGTCACTGGTCAATAACGTCGCAGGCTAATTAATTGAAGGACTTAACCAAACAATACAGGGGTGTGCAATAGAAGGAAAATCAATTCTATTGACTCCGACAAGGGCATTGCGCACAACCTAGTTCTAGGACTCCACCCCCAAGCCCCTCACAGGATATTGCTTCACGAATTAACGAACTATGTGTGGCACACAATTTTCATTTTGGAAAATTTTCTCAGCACTTTGTGTTATTCCCATGTATATATTTTACAGAGTTTCAGCTTTAGTTATACCTTGTCCAGGATAGAGTAGTTCATTTATATTAGGCGTGTGTAAACTTCACCAGGAGTAAATTCTATTACACCTTCCTCTGTGGTAACATTCTAATGCCACGGCCAAGATAAGCAAAATAGTACCAGGTACCTCTCTAGAGGATATTTATTGCCATTGAATTCCACTGAATTCTGGCAAGTAAGTGTTGATTTGTTACAAAAAATCTGTTATACCTCTTTCACTGAGGAAGAAATACTTATTTTACATTCACAGGCTAAATTGAATGCCAAACAAGAATTGGCAAAACCAATGGGTCTCACCTTTGAAAGGCATTAAAAGACATTTTGGCTTTGCCGGTGGTTGTTGCCCATGTTCTCTGAATGTAAGGAGTGGAAGAATACAAGTCATCCACTCAGAAGCAGTGTAAAGCGAACATATTATAAAGGAGAGGCAACGCCACGAATAAGGAGGAAAGGCATTGAATAAGGAATGAAGAATTTAGATAGACAGGTAGGGCATCCAATCATGAGCAAGGGGCTGGACCAAAGCCCACTCGATTGATTGCATTTTATGCAGTAGGTCTGCAACAATAAACAGCTACAGCGGTCTGTAAACAAAACCTAAAAAGGGGTGTTACCAATAAGTGGAAGCTCAGAATAATAGGAAAGGTGGGGGCACATATAGCTGTCAGACAAAAGGAGTACACAATCAACTCCTCAACTCCTTGTGTGGATTATCTGGTTTCCCAGATGGACGTATGTACCTTCAGGAAAAAGTCCATGGCAGGATTGCAAACACTTTCTGGCTGGCACCCTAATCCTCTTTTTCTCCTTGGATTCAAGGTAGCTTCTGTGGCATGCAGCGAATGCGCCTTACAGTTTATGATGAACCAATGTCACAGAACTTAGCGGGGGTATCAGACTTACATAAAGGGCAACCCCTTGAGGTTTTCAGGTATACAATATTTTGTTCTCTGAGGTCGTACAAGGTCTGGACTAACTGGTTGATCACAGTTTCAGTTGAGTGGTGCAAAGCATTGTCCCAGACATGGTCTATTCTATCATCTTCAATTAAACAAAAAATCTCATTCTGTCACTAAACAGGCAGATACTATGTAGACAGCTATATAAGAGTTGCAGGCATCACTTAAGAGTGCAGCGCTTCATCTTGGTTAGCAAAACCTTGACCTGCTGTGGTTAGAGAGTGTTTCTGGGATTCAGATAGAAGTTGGAAACTGGGCAAAACAGTTTGTCAAAAATGAGAACATGGAGACCAACTATAAGGAGCTCACAACTCAGGTGTTAGTGTTGCACCCCTGTATCAGTTTTGAATTGCCTGAGATGCTAGAACGGCCAAGAAAAAAGACTGCCCTTCTGCATGAAGGACTGTCTTGCTCCCTGGAAAGGAAGACTGAATCTGCTTGCCTTCACCTCAGGCTAACCAGAATAATTCCAAAGGTCAGCTGGCTTACTTCCAGTGTGAGCTAGGGATACAGCAGGCGTCAGAAACCTCCCTGCAACTCTCTGCAATTGACAAGCTGACCTGCTGCAAATGGACGTGCCTGATCCCTGCTGGTGTGACTCCCAATTTCCAAGAGGTACCTCCCCAGGTCCCGGACCCTCAGTTGGCATCAGAGTGTACTCCTCTTGAAGAAAAGGTGAAAATCCTGAAACTTGGGATCCTCATAACTGCCAATGGGCCTGTTCATGTCGAGATTCTGCCACCCGCGACGACTGCTAACATGACGCTACAGTGAGACATGCTCTTTGCAATAAAGTGATGGCAAGTGGCAATGTGAGAGCCGCACTTCGGGCTATAGCAAATACAGCCTGCAGCCAACATGAAGCTACAGCAATGACCGCCTGAGATGCACCACCAGCTCTTCGCGCTACAGCGACGACCATCCGTGACACTGTACCTGCCCCTCAACCTTGCATAGAACTCTTCGCACCGTACTCAGAAGGTAACTCTTCAGCGAGACTAACTTGGTCTCTGTACCCAACCCGCAGTCCATCGCAGTCGGCATGAACTTGTGACTTTTCCTCGGTCTAGTGTGACCGGATAAACGGTGGCGATTTGTGCTTTTATGGCTTTTTCACTTAAAACTTCAGAATTCAATATCCCTGGTTCTACTGATTGAGGAATTACCTTGTAATTAGGGTGTAGAAGCATCTGCTATGCAGTTTTCTGTATGCAGTTGGAAAGTAAGGCATGTACTTTGAAGTTTTAGTGAGTTACATGCGCACTTACAGACCCATATGCCCAGTTAAACATCCACTGTTGAACTCATACTCTAACTCATAAACCTATTTACAAAAGCATACAGTCAGTTACACACCCACTCAAACAGCAACAGACGCATTTACACGTTCAGGACATTGAGAAAGTGCGCAATCTTTATAGACAATGAAAATTTCTACCAAATATAACAACATAACTCTAATGCATAGCGGATTATTCAGTTCAATGTTGTTTAATCACATTGAGCAATCCTCAGTACTGGTTAGTCAGCATATGATTCAAGAAATATATTAGGGTGGTGTATGGTCCCCCCCTTTTCCCTGGTCCTGAGGAAGACCCCCACTTAATGCACTCTTACCTCCCCTCCTTTTTCTCCCACTGCTGTGGGGCACTTGTGTAAATATATTTCTTGAATCATATGCTGACTAACCAGTACTGAGGATTGGTAAATGTAATTAAACAACATTGAACTGAATAATCCCCTATGCATTAGAGTTATTTTGTTATATTTGGTAGAATTTTTCATTGTCTGTAAAGATTGCACACTCGGACCTCTTTCTCAATGTACTGCTACATACCCAGGTCCTAGTGACTTATTTGGGTCTACCCTTTACTTATAACTGCATTTACATGTTCAGTGAGACACCCATACAGCATATATGTATCTAACAGTAACTGAGCTAGTTGCGCATAGAGTTACATACCCAAACTTATCACAGCCAGTGACCAATACACACCCCCACTTATATACAGATTTAGAGACCCCTACAGCTTCTCACATACCAGTCATTTAGTGACATACTTACTTAGATATCAAGTGAGACATGTCACATGAGACGTCCAGCGCCAGCCTCACTGCTCATCATAGACCTGGGGAACTGGGTGCTCGGAGGTCCTATAGTCGTATGGAACTATTAGCGCTTGATACTGCTAGGTGTAACGGAGGAGATCAATGGACAGTCCTGCACAGTATGGTTCGGACAGCCCCTGCTCCTCGATCTGAGAGGGCACACAGGATTCGGGCTGCGCTTATTAATGCTCGTTAATTGGTTAAGCACGCTCTTGGTGTTCACAAACTCCTCTCTGATGAACATCTGGACGTGTTATTTGTAACAGAATCCTGGCTTAATGAGTCTTGTGCCCCCGTGATTGAGTTGGCCATCCCTCCGGGTTACAAAATTGCTAGAGTTGATCGCACAACTGGAAGAGGGGGTGGGATTGCAGTGGTGCTCAGAGACACCTGGGTTTTCTCTAGTGAGGCTTCAGTTGGGTTAGTGGATGGGGAGGCTCTTGACTTTACCATTGTTATGTCACCACATTATACGCTGGGTGGCACTCTGGTATATCGTTCCCCTGGCCCTTCGAGTGCTTTTCTGAAAGCCCTGGATGACGTTATTGTCCCTCGTGCCCTTCGTTTCACAAATTTTCTCCTTTTGGGTGATTCTAATATCCATGTTGATTGCCCTGGGGCTTCGGATGCCAGGGAACTAATGGATCTGCTCGATCTGGCGCAACTGACCCAGTGGTTAAAGTCTCCCTCTCATATAGGAGGGCATACGATCGGCTTGGTGTGTTCCAATTTTGCCTTGTCCATTGGGGACCCTAACCAGGTCACTTGGTCTGATCATTTCTTGGTCCATTTTTCCTGGTCTATGGGGATGCCTCTTGCCCTCAGCGCTTTGACCCAAAGCAAGCCTTTACCGAAGGTTGATATCCCGGCCCTCTCTAAGGCCCTCTCACCCTTCCGCCCGATGTTATCTCATGATCTGGAATGGGCTGTAGATAGCTTGCCACCTGGATCAGCCAGGGGATTGACTCTGCTTCTCAACCCGCTCCGAAGAGGCGGTCGAGATCTATTCCATCTCAACCATGGTATTCTGGTGCTCTTAGAATGCTTAAACTGGGATGCAAAAAATTGGAACAACGATGGTGTCTGCAGTATTCTCCATTAGCCAAAATTGACCTTCGTAGAGCTCAGAGTGAACATTATGCAGCCATTAGGTTGGCGAAGAGTAGTTTTTATGCAGAACGGATTGCCAAAGCTAAAAACAATGGTAAATAGATGTTTTCCATTGTTAGAAGCTTTTTGGCACCTTGCGCCGAACAAGTGGCTCTAACCGCCTCATCGCAATGGTGTGAGGAGCTATCTTCTTTCTTTATTGAAAAGATACAAACTATTCAAAATAGTTTGGTGAAGAGTGCTCGGGGGCCGAGTGTCCCCTTCCCTCTGTCCCTCCCTACTCTGACCTCTGTGTCCGCCTTATTCACTCGATTTTCTCCCATAGTTGGGTCAGACATATTGGCTATCCTTAAAACTCTTAAATCGGGTTCCCCGACAGACCCCTGTCCAGCTAGAGTTCTGGCTGGAGTCGCCGAGGTTGTTTATCTAGAAGTAACCACGATCATTAATTTATCCTTACAAATGGCCAGGGTCCCTTTGATCTGGAAGCAGGCAAAGCTGTTGCCACTTTTAAAAAAACCTTTGTTGGAACCGCTGAAACTTGCCAATTATCATCCCATCTCTCTTCTTCCGGCTCTGACCAAGGTTTGCGAAAAGGTGGTCTTTCGTCAGCTTGATGCTTTCGTTGAAGCATCTGGTGCCCTTCACCCGGCGCAGTCTGGTTTTAGGACATCATATAGCACCGAGACTGCACTAGTGGAAATGGCAGAGGCAATTAGGGAATGCCTGGATGTGGGCGGCAGGGCGGCCCTGATTTTGCTTGACCTCTCTGCCGCCTTCGATACGGTGCCCCACCAACTTCTTCTTACTCGTCTCTCAAATATTGGTATTGTGGGCCCTGTCTGGGATTGGTGGAAATCTTTTCTGGAAGAACGCTCTCAGCAGGTCTGGTTACCACCGTTTTCTTTGGCTGCCAGGAAAGTGTCCACAGGAGTCCCTCAGGGTTCTACCCTGAGCCCTCTGCTCTTTAATATCTATCTGACACCCCTAATTTTTCTGGCAGAAGAGCTGGGGGCAAAAATAATTGCTTATGTCTGGACTCAGACCTGTCGACAATCTCTGCTCAGAATTGTCTTTCGTCTGTGTTTCAGTGGCTTGCTCTTGCCCAACTGAAGTGCAATGAGGATAAGTTGGAGGTCCTTCTGTATGGCTTATTTCCACTTGCCTTCAGAGAAACCTTGCGGCCTCCAGACTTTCCCCGACCCAAATCAGATGGCGTTTCTGCAAAGAATTTGGGGATCTGGTTTGGTGAAGACCTTCGGTTCTCGGTGCAAATTAAGAAACTCACAGGGGTCTGTTTTGGCATCCTTAAGTCACTTAGAAGGTTCTTCCCCTTGCTTCCCAGGCTGGCCAAAGAAATGGTTGCCCGCGCACTCATCCTCTCTCGCATTGATTATGCCAATGCGCTCTACATTGGCATCCCGGGATATTTGCTAAGAAAATTGCAGACTATACAGAATGCCGTGGCTAGACTTCTGTTCAACATCTCTGGAAGATCTAGCGTAAGACAGCATCTACGAGACCTGCACTGGCTTCCTATGGCCCAGAGAGTGCAATTTAAAGCCCTCACTTTGGCCCACAGAGCCCTGCATGGTCTGGGGCCAATGTACATTAAGAAGCGGTTTGCTTTCTATGTCCCCAGCAGATCTCTGCGCTCAGTCCCCCAGCGACTGATGATTATCCCCCGATTCCATAGGTCACGGTTGGGAGGTCAGTCCGTCTCTGTTAAAGCAGCTATGGCTTGTAACTCTCTCCCAATGGAATTACGACATATTCAGGACTTTAGACTTTTTAAGAAACAACTTAAAACTTTTCTTTTCAACTAGACGACTCATACTTTCCGCTCCATTGGGCTTTGGTAACTGTATGCGCCAGGACACTTGAGTATTTGAGCGCTGTATAAAACCCTCTATAACATAACATAACATGTACAGAAAAAATGGCACAGTATGTAGTCCAATACTGACAGAACCAAGTGAGCCATCCAGACAAGTTGGACTTTCAACATGTCTCAGGTCTGCTACTGCAGATGCTGTGTGGGCAGTTTTAATGCTAGACCAACTAGGCATTTAAAATTTGTTTGCCAAGCCTTAGACTGTTCTTTTACTACATATAAATCACCCTTAAGGTAGGCTGTAGGGAGGCGTAGCGCACGGTGCTATATGCTTAAAAAGTAATACATTTACTTTGAAGATTTACTGAGTAACATGCACACTCCCAGACCCATATGCCCAGCTAAACATCCAGTGCTGCAAATCACATACGTATTTACAAAACCATAGAGGCACTCACTCACCAAGTCAGACACCGACAGATACACTTACACATTCACCCACACTGCCATGCAGCACTTATATATTGATGTGTATCTGAGCCAGTTCCATACATAGTTACACAGCTTTACACTGACCAATATAGCTAGGAAGCAAACCTTACACCCAGTTACATACACATAGCCATAGACATACTAAGCCAGTCAGTGACACGCCTACATACTTACTGTTAGAAATGGGTGTCTCTATTTGGCAATGGTTAGCATCTTTGTTCAAATAGGGATCCTTCCTTCTTGTCCGAGTAAGGGGGGTGCACTTCTACAATAACCCCTGCTCAGACCCTTGGTAGCTTGGCATGAGCAGTCAGGCTTATCTCAGAGGCAATGTGTAAAGGATTTGCACAAAACAAACAGTAATGCAGTGATACCAATACAAAAGGACACCACACCAGTTTTAGAAAAATAACCAATATTAATCTGTGCAAACAAGACCAAAACAATAAAAGACCAACATACAGTAATCAAAAATATGCACTTTGCAAGAATGGCTTTAAAATGCAGTTCCTTAAGGCCAGTAGCTCTGTTCGAGGCTAACACGGTGCTGAAAACAGTAGAATCCAGCAGTTCCGGCTGACCTCATCGGTGTGGACTGGCTTCAGTGTCAGCAGAGTCGTAAAAAGTACCTTGGGTTGTCACCGATCGCCTTAGATCGGGCCAGTCGCGGCAACCGTCGCGGTTGTGATGTAAAGTGTAGTAGTGCAGCATGCGGTGTCCTCAAGTTGCAGTGCAGCCAGCGGCTTAGTGACGGTCGTCCAGCAGCATTGGAGAGACCAGTACTGCGGTGCAAAGCGGGGCGGTGCTCGTTGCGGTCCTGACAGGTCACAGTGCAGGCAGCAGTGCCGGTTGATGGGAGCTGGCATTGGTCGGCCCAGACTGCGGTGTGGGATGGGTTAGTGCGGAATGTGACTTACGAGCGCTGCCCCCAATCCACAGTGCAGACGCAGATGTCGGGGTCAGCAGGCAACGATGTTGCCGGTGAGACCAGGGAGGCAAAGTGAAGCGAGGCAGTGCGGAGTGCGGTGCCCACAGGTCACGGTGCAAGCAGTGGCTCAGTGAAGATGACAGTTGTCATCGTTGGTGAGGCCAGGGTTGCAGTGTGAAGTGCAGCAGTACCTTTTGTGGTGCCTTCAGGACACAAAGCCAGCAGCTGTGTCGGTGACGGTGTTGGCTGCTTTCCCCCTCTATGGCAACTGAAACCCACAGTTCCAGAGGTGGTACCCAGAGGTAAGTGAAGACTTTGCTGTCCGTGAGACTTAATGAACAGGAGGCTAGCTCTATTTCTAGCCGTTGGGGACACTCAGAAACAAGTGAAGAAAGTTCAGTTCAGGCCTTTCACTGACCAAGGCAGAAGCAGCAACTGCAGGCCAACCCTGCAAAGCAACAGGACAGCAAAGGGGCAGTACTCCTCCTAGCAGTTCTTCCAGCTCTTCTTCTTGGTAGGTACCATGATCCAAGTGAGTTCTAAAGTTCAGGGATCTGGGCCCCAATATTTATACTCAGTTTTTCTTTCTTCTCTTGGGCAGAGAGAGTCTGTGCTCAGTCCAAACCAGTTTGGTCCTCTCTAGCCCAGCTTCCTGCCAGGAGGTGGAGACAGCATTGTCCAAGGCAGACCAAGCCTATTCAGGTGCAAGGAAATCTCCTCCCATTACTCTAAATGCAGCCCAGGTCTATTCAGCTCAGCCCTGACTTATCCAGGAAAGGCGGGACACACCTCAACCCCCCCTAGTGGCTGTCTGAAAGAGAATGAACATCCCAAGCACCTGTCACTCCAAAGCCAAACAGTCAATCCACAACCCAGCAGAGGCACACAGGATGGCTAAGCAAGAAATTACCTACTTTCTAAAAGTGGTATTTTCAAACACAGAACAAAAAAATCATCTTTACTAAAAGATGCATTGTTACATTCTGAGTTCAGGCATACCAATCTACATTTCTCTATCGTGTCCCAAAGTGAAGATATACTCGTAATATGTTACCCAGTACTTCCCTTTTTATCCTATGGGACAGATAGGCTTTCAATAGTGAAAAACGAAATATACTGTATTTCATTATCAGGACATGTCACACACACCAGTACATGTTCTACCTTTCAAATACACTGCAGCCTGCCCATAGGGTACCTTGGGCCAACTGTAGGGGTGCCTTAAATGCAATAAAAGAAAAGGTTAGGACTTGGCAAGTGGGTGCACTCGCCAAGTCTACGTGGCAGTAAAAACTGCGCGTAGATAATGCAGTGGCAGGTCGGAAATACCTTTACAGAGGTAATTTTGTGGGTGGCACAATCAGTGCTGCAGGACAACTAGTAGCATTTGATTTACAAGCCCTGGCACTCCCATACACTTTACTAGGGACTTACCAATAAATCAAATAGGCCAATCATGGAGACACCAATCCATAATACAATTTACAATAGGAGCCTTTGCAGTTTAACATTGAACAGCAGTGAGAAAGTGCAGAGACACTAAACCAGCAAAAACAGAGTCAAAATCAGGAGGCCAGAAGGCAAAAAGACAGGGGAAACATGCCAAAAGATGCCAGATCTAACACTTACTTACACATCCAGTGAAACACCTACAGAGAGAGTGACAAACTGACTCAGATGTGTATGAAGTATTGATACAAGTAAGTCACCCATTCAGAGAAGTAGCCTTTTAAACCTGTCTGTGGCCTTATACTGCAGAGTGTATGTGTACAGTTTTACTGTCATGCCTACTTGCCATTTAAAATGTCTTGTTGCGCATTAAACTCTCCTTTTACGACATATTACTCACCCCACGGTAGGCTGTAGATAACCCATAGGACAGGGTGGCATGCACTTAAAACGTAATATATGTACCTTTAAGATACATTGAGTGATATGTGCACTTACAGACCTATGTGACCAATTAATCATCTAGGGCCCAATTCACAGAACTAACTTAAGACAAAATCCTAAATTTACTGCCATTTTGGTATTCACAGAAGGCACTTACTCATTTTGGTATTCACAGAAGACACTTACTCACTTCGGTATTCACAGAAGTTAGGAGTCCTAACTTTAGGACTCCTAAATGCCTTCTGTGAATACCGAAAGTCTTAAAATTAGGATTTTTCTCAGTTTAGGAGTCCTAAAGTTAGGACTCCTAACTTTATTACTATTAAACTGAGAAAAATCCTAATTTTTAGGCTTTCAGTATTCACAGAAGGCATTTAGGAGTCCTAAAGTTAGGAGTCCTAACATTACTACTACTAAATTGAGAAAAATCCTAATTTTAAGACTTTCGGTATTCACAGAAGACATTTAGGAGTCCTAAAGTTAGGAGTCCTAACTATACTACTACTAAACTGAGAAAAATCCTAATTTTAAGGCTTTCGGTATTCACAGAAGGCATTTAGGAGTCCTAAACTTAGGAGTCCTAACTTTACTACTACTAAATTGACAAAAATCCTAATTTTAAGACTTTCGGTATTCACAGAAGGCATTTAGGAGTCCTAAAGTTAGGAGTCCTAACTATACTACTACTAAACTGAGAAAAATTCTAATTTTAAGACTTTCGGTATTCACAGAAGGCATTTAGGAGTCCTAAAGTTAGGACTCCTAACTTCTGTAAATACTGAAATGAGTAAGTGCCTTCTGTGAATACCAAAATGAGTAAGTGCCTTCTGTGAATACCAAAATGGTAGTAAGTTTAGGATTTTGTCTTAAGTTAGTTCTGTGAATCGGGCCCCTAGTCTCCTACCCATGCAGCAACTCATAAACCTTTTTACAAAAGCATTCACACGGTTACATACTCAGTCAGCCAGAGACAGAGGCACTTACACACTCATTCACTTACACATACAGCAGTTATGTATCTAGCAATAACAGAGCTATTTGCAGGCACAGTTATTTACTCTAATACTAAATTACACAGCCAATAAGCTATCCATACAGACACTTGTGTAAATATTTCCAGACCTAAATAGTTATTTATGTTACCCAGTACTTCCCATTCTATCCTATGGGACAGATAGCCTTTCAACAGTGAAAAACGAAATATACTGTATTTCATTATCAGGACATGTCACACACACCAGTACATGTCCTACCTTTCAAATACACTGCAGCCTGCCCATAGGGTACCTTGGGCCAACCGTAGGGGTGCCTTAAATGCAATAAAAGAAAAGGTTAGGGCTTGGCAAGTGGGTGCACTCGCCAAGTCGACATGGCAGTAAAAACTGCGCGTAGATAATGCAGTGGCAGGTCGAAGATACCTTTACTGAGGTAATTTTGTGGGTGGCACAATCAGTGCTGCAGGACAACTAGTAGCATTTGATTTACAAGCCCTGGCACTCCCATACACTTTACTAGGGACTTAACAATAAATAAAAATAGGCCAATCATGGAGACACCAATCCTTAATACAATTTACAATAGGAGCCTTTGCTGTTTAACATTGAACAGCAGTGAGTAAGTGCAGAGAGACACTAAACCAGCAAAAACAGAGTCAAAATCAGGAGGCCAGAAAGCAAAAAGACAGGGGAAACATGCCAAAAGATGCCAGGTCTAACACTTACTTACACATCCAGTGAAACACCTACAGAGAGAGTGACAAACTGACTCAGATGTGTATGAAGTATTGATACAAGTAAGTCACCCATTCAGAGAAGTAGCCAGTTAAACCTGTCTGTGGCCTTATACTGCAGAGTGTATGCGTACAGTTTTACTGTCATGCCTACTTGCCATTTAAAATGTCTTGTTGCGCATTAAACTCTCCTTTTACGACATATTACTCACCCCACGGTAGGCTGTAGATAACCCGTAGGACAGGATGGTATGCGCTTAAAACGTAATATATGTACCTTTAAGATACATTGAGTGATATGTGCACTTACAGACCCATGTGAAAAATTAAACATCTAGTCTCCTACCAATGCAGCAACTCATAAACCTTTTTACAAAAGCATTCACACGGTTACATACCCAGTCAGCCAGAGACAGAGGCACTTACACACTCATTCACTTACACATACAGCAGTTATGTATCTAGCAATAACAGAGCTATTTGCAGGCACATTATTTACTCCAAAACTAAATTACACAGCCAATAAGCTATCCATACAGACACTTGTGTAAATATTTCCAGACCTAAATAGTTATTTAGAGACCTACTCATATACTGATATATTTACTTACACATACAGTCACACACTGAAATAGGAACTGATACACTCACTCAGATATGTATTCAAGTACTGACACAACCAAGTCACCCATCCAGACAAGTATCCATTTAAACTTGTCTCAGGCCTGCTACTGCAGAGCCTGTGTGTGCAGTTTTACTTCCAGGCCAACGTCCCATTTAAATCTCCTTCCAAGCCCTAAAATTCCCCTTTTCTGCATTAAAGTCACCTCTAAGGTAGGATATACATAGGCCATAGGGCAGGGAGCTATGTGGTTAAAAGATAACACATACTTTGAAGGATCAGTGAGATACATGCACACTTACAGACCTACATGCCCAGTTATGCATCCAGTCTCCCACCCATACTGCAACTCATGCACATATGCACAAAAGGATAGAGTTACTAATTCATCCAGTGAGACAGTGACAGGGCCACTTAAACATTCACTTACATGCACACACACACACACAGCACTTATGAATACAGCAGTAATACAGACAGTTGTACACACAGTTACATATCCCAAAACTCACTTTCACAGCCAGTAAGGAATTCATATAGCCACTTACATGCACATTTACAGACCCATAGAGTTACTAAGAGAGTCACTCATATATCGACATAGTTAGTTAGACATCCAGTGACGCAAACACAGATGGACTGATCCACTCATTCAGGTATCTAGTGAAGTACTGACACAACTAAGTCACCCATCTGGACAAGCAGGCCTTTAAACATACCTCCGGCCTGCTAATACAGTTTTACTAGCAGGTCAAATTAGCATTTAAAACTCCATTCTAGTACATATAAGTCACCGCTAATGTGGGCTGTAGGTAGGCCATAGGGCAGAGTGCTATCTGCTTAGAAGGTAAGACATGTACGTTGAAGTTTCGGTGATAAACATGAGCAATTCTACATCCACATGCTTACTTTTACATCCAGTCTCCCAGCCATACTGCAACTCATAAAGCTATTTACAAAAGCATAAAGGCACTCACACTCGCAGCCATACAGAGACAGAGGCACTTACACAGCACTCAGTCACCTATATGGAAGTTATTTATCCAGCACTAAGAGAGCCACTTACAAACACAGTTACACACCCCAAGACTAACTAATACAGCTAGTAATGAATCAATACAGATACTAACATACACAGTTAGAGACACATTCAGTTTCTAAGAGAGCTAATCATTGTAGGAAGGTTGGATCTGTGTGCATGGGGACCCCAATTATTTTCCTGGGGTTTTGCTGGTTTTTGACTAGTTTGACTGGGATCCTGCTAATCAGATGCCCAGTTTATCTGCTTTCTCTCTAAATTGGTTGGGTATGTACTTTGGTACAGCTCCAGATTGGATACTGGGGTACCCTTATCAGTCCCTAGTATATGGTAAACCATGTACCCAGGGCATAGGTTTCCCAGAGGCCTCCCATGGACTGAAGCATGTATTATGCCACCCATGAGAGGCCATTCAAAATGACACAACAGGTCTGCTACAGCAGCCTGTGTAAGCTTGCACCACTTACTTAGATATAGGTTCACTATATCTATCTAAATCACTACACTTAAAAACCTATCAGTCACCCCTATGGCAGGCCTTATCAATCCTGAAGGCAGGGTACTGGGTTTTACATGAGAGGGTGCCCCTGCGTGAGCAGAGCCCCTCTGCACTCTTCAGCGGCCATTCTCCGGGGTTGTCTGTGATGCAGCCAGACATATAGGTCTAAACGCATTATAACCTCGCGGTAAATGCTAACTTTAAAACGGCTGCTTAGAAACATGTTGTGTTTGGTTTCAAACACCTTGGAATCATACCTCCACACCAGTAACTGGTGTGGGAGGTATGATTCCACTCTTCCAAAGGGACATGTGTGGGTCACCAGTCTGCCCGGTACCAGCTTTCTAGACCCAGGCAGCACAAAATGGATGCTGCCAGCCACAAACACGATTCTGTTCTCCTGCTGCTGAGCCAAGCTCGAGCAGAGGAAGGCATGACAATAGGCATCCTGTCACAGGGAGGTGTGACCACCTGCAAGACAGGATTTAGTGTATTAGGGCTGGGTGGGTGCACTCTGAGAGTGCCAGATAGTCTGCACTAGGGGCACATTTGGGGTTCTTGTGCATAGTCCAGCTCAAACCAGTTCTGGGAGCCATTGGCTCCTGCTCTGGTGAGAAACTGGACAAAGAACATGGGTGTAGCCACCCCTTTGTCCTGCCCCTCCCACAGGAGGGTCCCCTGAATCTGTCCAACCCTTTCCCGTGGGTATACAGTGGGTTACCTGGCTACAGGACTTTGGATCTTACCTGGACAAGATTTTGCTAAGAAGAAACCAAGTGCTTTGACAGCCTGCACGACGCTGGATGGCTGAAGAATCTCCCTTGGAGTAAAGGAGTTACTCCCCTGCAGAAGCAGGCACCTAAGCGCATCTGACCGGTTTGCTTCTCCCGAGCTCCTAAGGACTCCAAAGATTTCAGCAACACAGGAGGTGGGGTTCCAAAGGTCCCTGAGGTTGATCTGACCTTTCAGCAATTCTGAGACCAGTATCCCTCGTGGGGAACGTGTAACCTGAACCCCTGTGCACCGCGTACATTTGCAAAGCATATGCTTGTTGGCGATTTCCAAGCTTGTGCATTGGACTCCGTGTAGTCCTGACCCCGAGTAGTAGCTTCACCGAAGATATCCGGCCTCCTCGCACTGAGTGCTCCGTGGGCTGATGCTTTGCAAACTTGCTTGAGGTCTCCTCGCGACTCCTTGTCCGTTGGCCTGTGGGTCCTGGCAAGGGTCACCTTGTTTGTTCTTGGACTTACCTGGTCTCTCCAGAGGTGCCCTGACACCCCATTGCTTGGAGAGTCCCCTGGACCTTGCTGGTCCACACCGTAACCTGTTTGCTCTGCCTGCGTGGGTTGCATTTGCCAAGGCTTGTTGGTGCTCCAGCCGGACGCCGACACCTCAGCACTCGACATCCTTTGTGGGACAGCTCACCTCCAGATCCTGGTCATCCTCGATGTCTCCTGGTCCTCGTGGCTGCAGAGTCAAGCATCCCTTGTTCGCACCTGAAGCACCCGACATTGGTGGGCATTCGACTACCGAGCCCATGGTCACCTGAAGTGACCCAGACTCTGTCTCCTCTGCTTTCAGGTTCCTCTCGCCTAGAATCCAGGCTTGGATTCCACAGGACACTCTTCGCCTTCCTGGCAGCAGTACTTCCTTGCAGCCCTCAATTGAAAAAGACCAAGGTTTCCGACACCGCTTGACCCCTATGCACCCGGCTCCTCTGGGATGGGTAACACAGGTACCTCAGTACTCACTAGTGGGTTGGCTCTAGAACCTCCTAAGTTCCAAAGGGTTTGCTTGAAGTCCTCAAAGAAGTGTCCTTAAACTGTAACTTTGCAACCGCGACTTTCCCAAAGAGTTGTACGAAGCACGCGGTCGTGTTTCCACACTGCACCCGTCCTCCGTGGGCTCCTTGTGTCATTACCTTGGGTGGTTCCTTGGGGTCCCAGCGATTCTACGTGCTCCAGGCACTGTGTCTAGTCAAGTTGTGATTGTCATACAACTTTTTTAGTATATGGTTCCGTCTCCCCTTGGCGCCCGCTGTGTATTGTGCTACTTACGAATGTTCTATTGATTCAGTATTGTGCACTTTATGTTCTAATCTCATGTAGAGGTTAGTAGACAGTGTAATATTAATAAATACATATTTTTAGATAACTACTGTGTGATTCTCCTTTCATTTAGTCATTCAGGAGGTGCTATTCTGGTAAAACAAGCTGCTTTACATTCCTTCAGTATTAAGCCTGAAGGCTGCTCTCCAAAGCTACCACTAGGACAGCTTTCTAAAGGTTATCTTTGACCTCATACATCATAAGGGTTGTGTGGACTGGTACAAGGTGCCCACTTTAATTAGTGGACAACATATACTAGGCCACCTTCTCACAGTCATATAGCGATATAGTAAGTTACATATCTAGTGAGACGTGCACAGAGAAATGGTACACTCATTTAGATATGTACTCCACTATGGATACAACCAAGTGAGCCATCCAGACAAGCTGCCCTTTAAACAAGCATTAGGCCTGCTACCGGATACGCTATGTTGGTAGTTTTACTGCTCGGTTGAGTTGGCATTTTTAACTTCTTGCTAAGCTTTAAACGCCCCTTCTATTGAATATAAGTCACCCATAGAGACAACGACAGAGGCACTTACACATTCACTCCCTCAACCAAACAGCACTTATATATTAATGTGTATCCAAGCCAGTACCATACATACGCTTATAATCACCAATATGGCTAGTAAGCAATCCATGCACCCAGTTACACACACCTATACAAAGCCACATACATACTAAGCCAGCCAGTGACACACCTACATACTTACTTACACATCCAGTGGCACACATAAAGAGGTATTTGCACACTGACCCAGATATGTATGAAGTACTTATACAACCAAGTCATCCATCCAGAGAAGTAGCCCTTTAAACATGTCTGTGGGTCTTCTTCTGCTGAGTGTTTGTGTACAGTTTTACTGTCATGCTGACTTGGCATTTAAAATGTCTTGTTAGGTATTAAACTCTCCTTTTACTACATATTACACAGCCCCATGGTAGGTTGTAGGTAGCCCATAGGACAGGATGGTATGCGCTTAATACATAATACATTTACCTTTAAGATACACTGAGCTACATTTGCACTTACAGACCCATGTGACCAGTTAAACATCTAGTGTCCTACCCATACTGCAACTGATAAACCTTTCTACAAAGCATTCACGCAGTTACATACACAGTCAGACAGAGACGGAGGCACTTACACACCCATTCACTCACCCATACAGCAGTTATGTATCTAGCACCAACAGAGCTACTTACAGGCAGGTATATTTTCCAAATCTAACTTACACAGCCAATAAGCTATACATACAGAAACCTGCATACAGATTTCCAGACCTATATAGGTACTATGAGACCTACTCATATACTGATATATTTACTTACACATCCAGTCACACACTGAAAGAGGGACTGACACACTCACTGAGATATGTACTCAGGCACTGACACAACCAAGTCACCCATCCAGACTAATAGGTGTATAATCATGTCTCAAGCCTGATACGGCAGAGCCTGTGTGTGCAGTTTTATTTCCAGGCCAACGTCCCATTTAAATCACCTTCCAAGTCTTAAAATTCCCTTTTTCTGCATTTAAGTCACCTCTAGGGTAGGCTGTACATAGGCCATAGGGCAGGGAGCTATATGGTTAAAAGATAACACATACTTTGAAGGTTCAGTGAGTTACATGCGCACTTACAGACCTGCATGCCCAGTTATACATCCAGTCACCCACCCCTACTGCAACTCATATACGTATGCACAAAAGGCTAGGGTTACTAATACATCCAGTGAGACAGTGACAGAGCCACTTAAACATGCACTTACACACACACATACACACACAGCACTTATGTATCCAGCAGTAATACTGGAAATTGTACACACAGTTACATATCTCAATACCCACTTACACAGTCAGTAAGCTATCCATATAGCCACCTACATACACATGTACAGACCCATAGAGTTACTAAGAGAGTCACTCACATATCAACATAGTTAGTTAGACATCCAGTGACGCAAACACAGATGGACTGATACACTCACTCAGGTATCTAGTGAAGTACTGGCACCCATCTGGACAAGCAGGACTTTAAGCAGGCCTCAGGCATGCTAATGCAGAGCCTGTGCATGCAGTTTTTACTATCAGGTCAAATTAGCATTTAAAACTCATTTGTAGTACATATAAGTCACCGCTAATGTAGGCTGTAGGTAGGACATAGGGCAGAGTGCTATTTGCTTAGAAGGTAAGACATGTAGGTTGAAGTTTCAGTGATAAACATGCGCAATTCTAGACCCACATGCTTACTTTTACATCCAGTCTCCCACCCATACTGCAACTGATAAAGCTTTTTACAAAAGCATCACAGCATTCAGTCACCTATATGGAAGTTATGTATCTAGCACTAAGAGAGACACTTACACACAGTTACACACCCCAAGACTCACTAATACAGCTAGTAATGAATCAATACAGATACTAACATACACATTTAGTGACACATTCTGTTTCTAAGAGAGCCAGTCATATAGCGCTATAGTAAGTTACATATCTAGTGAGACGTGAACATAGAAAATGGCATGCTCATTTAGAGATGTACTCCACTATGGATAAAACCAAGTGAGCCATCCAGACAAGTTGCCCTTCAAACATGTGTCGGGCCTGCTACTGGATACGCTATGTTGGTTGTTTTACTGGTAGGTTGAGTTGGCATTTTAAACTTCTTGCCAAACTTGAAACGCTCCTTCTATTGAATATAAGTCACCCATAAGGTAAACTGTCAGTAGGGCAGAGTGCTTAGAAGGTAGGACAGGGTGCTTTGAAGTTTTACTGAGTCACATGTGCACTTCCAGACCCACGTGTCCAACTAAACATTCAGTGTCTTTCCCATACTGCAACTCACATACATATTTACAAACCCATAGAGGCACTCACCCACCCAGTCAGACATCGACAGAGGCACTTCCACATTCACCCACACATCACTTATATATTAATGTGTATCTGAGCCAGTTCCATACACAGTTACATACCCTTACACTCACCAATGTAGCTAGTAAGCAATCCACACAGCCAGTTACATACACATATACAAAGCCATAGACATACTAAGCCATCCAGTGAAACACCTACATACTTACTTACACATCCAGTGACACACATACAGGGGGATAGGCACTCTGACTCAGATATGTATGAAGTGCTGATACAATCAAGTCATCCATCCAGAGAAGTAGTCCTTTAAACATGTATAGGGTCTTCTACTGCTGAGTGGTTTTGTACAGTTTTACTGTCATGCTGACTTGGCATTTAAAATGTCTTGTTGGGCATTAAACTCTCCTTTTACTTCATATTACTCACCCCCATGGTAGGCTGTAGGTAGCCCATAGGACAGGATGGTATGCGCTTAAAACATAATAAATGTACCTTTAAGATACACTGAGTTACATTTGCACTTACACACCCATGTACCCAGTTAAACATCCAATCTCCTACCCATAGTGCAACTCTTAAACCTTTTAACAAAGCATTCACGCCGTTACTTACACAGTCAGACAGAGACAGAGGCACGTACACACCCATTCACTCACCCATACAGCAGTTATGTATCGAGCACTAACAGAGCTACTTACAGGCACAGTTATATACTCTAAATCATAAACTTACACAGCCAATAAGCTATACATACAGACACCTGCATGCAGATTTCCAGACCTATATAGTTACTAAGAGACCAACTCATATACTAATATATTTACTTACACACACAGTCACACACTGAAAGAGGGACTAACACACTCACTCAGATATGTAATCAAGTATTAACACAACCAAGTTACCCATCCAGACAAATAGGTGTTTAAACATGTCTCAGGCCTGCTACTGCAGAGCCTGTGTGTGGAGTTTTACTGCCAAGCCAACTTCCTATTCAAAACCCCTTCCAAGCCGTAAAATCCCTGTTTTCTACATATCAGTCACCCCTAAGGTAGGCTGTAGGTAGGCCATAGGGTAGGATAATATGTGTTTTGAAGGTAAGACATGTAGACTGCGACAAAGTAGAGTTCTTATGCTCAATATCTATGGAATTGCATGAAATACTGACATAATGAATTATGTAGGTATTTAGTTGCTTTAAGAATTGAACATAAAATGCATGCTGTATTTTGTTTTCAGATATCTGCTTGTGTTCAAAGAGAAGAATTCAAGATGACAAAAAATTAACAGAGGAAAAAAGTACAAAAGAAACAGTACTACCTGCAAAAAACTCTAGACAAAGAAGCAGATGATGGACAGAAAGTAGTGAGGGAAAAAATATCTCTTGGTAAGAGAACTAAGGAGTTCTCTTAAAACAGAATTTAAAAAATGAAAAATTTGGAAAATGATGTGACTAGAAAGGAAGCTTTACCAAGAACTCAGAAACGAAAAGCAGTAACTCATATTCCAAGCGGAAAAATTTCTAAAAAAACAACTAATTGACAGTAAGGTAGAAACACTACAAAGATATAAGAAGAAGAATGTTTAGAGGCAGGGTAATACAAAATTTGGGAAATAATTTAAAGCAGTGTAAGAGAAGAACAGCAGCTCATGAGCAAAAGGAACACAAAGAAAGTGTAGTAGATAAAACATTTGCCTTGAAGCATAAACTATTTATCTTAATGGTAAAGAGAAGGATAACACTTGAAAAAACAGTGTTCTGTATGAAGAGGAAATACCAGAAAGAAAGACTTCTTTATCAAACTAATTTTTGTAAAATATTCAGTGGCAAATGGAAGCATACTTGCAGTACTTAGCCTTTTTTAATGAGGAAATCTACAGTTGAAACAACTGGTCGATGGTCTGAGGAGAAGGATCATAATCCCATTCCAAATGAGGAGGTGGTCCCTAGGAATGTAGAGAAAGTGATAGCTGACATGGTACAAGGAAGGCATAGGCAGGCCACTGCATACAAAAGAACTGTAAAACACAGAAAAGGGACCCCCCTCTACTAATATTCTTTCAATGTCAGGTTTAGGACCTGGGGGAAGAACAAGATAAAACTTTGAAAGAAGGTCCTTCTACTCTGATATACTTGTCACACTGGAAAAAATCACACCATGAATAGGTCCAGATCAATTTTGAAAATGTATTTCATAATACTCTATTTTTTTGCAATTTTGATACAAAAAATTTATTTTATAATTTTGTCATAACATTATTTGTATTTGAACAAGATTTGTTTCCATTACAATAAACAAGTTACATTAATTTGTTTAAAGACAAAAACCATATCACTACAAAAACCACATGTCCCCATGAGGTCTCTTACATCCAACACAAATCAGTCCAGAAAAACAGAGTCTACCCTACACCAGCCACATTTGGTTTCTTTTCTCCTTTCAGTGTATGGTATTGGATGATGGGATGTATCTTGTTTATTGTAATGGAAGATAAATCATGTTCAAATTAGGGCAGATGCTCAAGCGGGAGAGGGTATGCAGGAGGAAGATGAACAGAGGAGATTTAAAGGAGACCATCCTGGAAGAGAGTGGTAGTGAACTCCCAGCAGAGACTGGAGCCTCACTTTTTACTCAAATGCCGGATGATGGAAACAGCCTTCACGTAAATAAAAGTGTTGGGAAAGGCAACTGCAGAAAAGAAAAGAAGTGACCGAAGGTCATTTTCACTTTATTCAAGTATGATGATTATAAATAATAGGGACCTGCGATACCAAGGAGTCGCCACCCAGCATTTAAGGATGGCTGCAATTGCAACTATTTTTTCCTTGCCTCCAGTCTGTGAGAGATACAGTTGTACATTTGATTGCAGCAAATGCTGTAATTTTCTCAGTGCCTGTGTCAATAAGCAGCCCCTTTCTTCTGCGATACCACACTACAATTTCCGATTTCCATGTGCCACAGTAATGGGGCTTAATCGGATGCATCTCTACTGGGAAACTAAACTTGGTTATTGGGTAGGTAAAACCTTGCTCGTTGTTCATTGGTTGCAAGGCCAAAGACTGTGCCAGGTACCTCAGGCATGGTACTTAGATTCCGGTAGTGGGGGGGGGGTTGTATGACGCACATACATGATACCGTTTTTTTGTTGGATGTTTACTTGTTGTCGCCAGGACTAACAATCGGACAGATCCCAATATAGGTCTGGACCGTTTGTTTTATCTACAGCACTCTGCATTCTATACTCCAAGCATCCCCTAAAAACGCATTCTTCAGAGTCCTAATAGAGCTGGCTAGTGCATTGCTAGGGGAGGTAAACAAGTCCTCCCATCCCATACTGCAACAAGTATTCTGAATATACTTCAGCCAGGGAATACTCAAACAGTGATCACGTTTTAAGCAGTCCGCAAGCACAGCCCTGTTGAAGGAAGTCTGGCATTTGGTCCAGATTGTGAGCCACATAAGGAGGGGTTGAATTTAATAAGATTGCTTATGTTGCCAATCCCAGCCTCAGTGTGGCAGACGAATGGGCTAGTGCTTTGCGGGACAGCTAACAAACTCTTAATAAAGCCATTCTCACTTTTTTTAAAGGCCCCCCTAATCTTCAATGCCCTCACCCCTGCCCCACACGAGGCAATAGCACAGCATTCAGCATTGTATCTTAACAGTTTGTCATTTCTCTCAGGAGAATATTTGTGGGCTGGAGGATGAGGCCGGGATTCCTTTTATCCATTTTGTACATTGTCCTCTTGGTGATGAACTCAACCTGTTGTTGGCTAAATTGAACCTCAATTTCCCCTTTGAAGCTCTAAGCCTGACACCAAATACTACACCCACTTTTGTGGGGAGAATTGCTTTTAGCCATATTGATTTTATTCTTTTTTCTAAATCACTTCTGATAACAATGTGACTGGTGATGAGAGTGTGGTGGGAAACAGTGTCGAATGCTCCTGAGATGTCAAAGAGGATCAGGGCTGCCGACTGGCCTAACAGTGTGAAAATTAATTGAAACAACAGAGACTTCAGCAACAGTCGTATCTCTCCCCATCCCTCCAGGTACCAACCGTCTCCATCCTCGAGTTCTGCATTTTCAACATTACCAGACTTTCTCATCCTACAGAACTTGGACAGTTACTGCAACTTTGAACATCCCTCCGTTCCTAATACACGATAAATAGGAGGCTTCATCTGCTCATTAGGTCTCCACGTTCCTGTCAAGATTTCTCTTCTCAGGCCTTACTATCAGGAAACCAATACAGACAACAATACTCCTTCTCTCTAGCTTATGAAACCTTGAGAATGCACCTGCAAAGAAAAAGAACCTGTTAACCAGACATAGCACATTTCAGAATTAAGGCCTTTAGTCGGGCTAACTTTAACTAAGCATGTATGGTTATACATGCGCAAGTGTAACTTCTAATAATTTGCAAAACATGAGCAAAGAGGGCAAATGTAAAACGTGAATAAAGAATACATGATTCATGTTAATTTAAGCATTAGTGCACACATTTATAAATCTCTAAGTTCTACAGTAAATGCATTCCAGTAATGCATTTAAGTGTGTCACACACGTTAATATTATTAAGGCACACAATATATATAATGCCAGGTGCCTATCTATAGTTGCACTTCTGTGACATGTAAGGGTGGAGCCTTAAATTATGCATCTCCACAATGACACCTGATGACTACCTCAGGTTTATGGCGGGCATCCTTCCTATATTTAGCATATCTGGTTCATACAAAAGAGTTTTTTAATTATTTAATGTTTATTTTTGGTGTTTCTCTGCTGGCTTTTGTTTTGTGCTCGAAAACCATATTTAAAAATGTGTTATGCTTTCTATAAATATAGACTTTGAAATGTTTCCAAATATCAATTCCCTTTGTCGCTCTATTCTGTATTTATGTACTTGTTCAACTTTTTTCGGGTCAGCTGTCATTAGCTAGTGAAGATAGCTTGCTGTCCTTGATTCTGTGAAGAGCGAGGTAAGGCCTTAGCAGATGACCTCGATGCACAGAGTGACGCAGGAGCCAATAACAGCACGAGTCGACTTCGTGAGATAGAAACCATGGCCGCGCTCCAGCAGACCCTTGGGAAATAGCTCTACCTTTAATGCGGTGAACCGGAAACCCAATATGTGCATCATGCCTGGAAAGCGGAAGTAACATCAGAGCATATCTGCAGAAGGGTGGAGGCCATGTGGCGCCTCGGTGTGTGGTGACACTCTTTCTAAGAAAAAAACCGATGAAATGTCAAATATTATAGTTGCCTGCAAATTGTTGCTGATTCTAACATGGTTTTCCAAAAAATCTTAATTCGAAAACCTACCATGTACAAAGAGGAGTGGCGATGGCCGCCAATGTCTTTACAATATGAGCACTTTTTAAGTTACAAATATGTTTTAACGTGTTTTAATGATTTATGATATTCCAAACTGTAAATATATTGTGAGCAGAAAACTATAATGATAGATTATTTGTTACAGCTGTGGATTTAGTGAGGTTGATAACACTGCGCGTAGGTAACATTAAAAGAATATACGAAAAATGTGTTAGTAGCCATAAATTAGCATTATTTTGACGTCATATTTCTGAATGGTGGCAAACAGTGCAGGTTATCGGCCAGAGCAAGTATAGGTGGCTAACTAAGTCCTCACCAGTAGTGGCACTGGATTACCCCAACTAACCGCAAAGGTTCCACTTAGCTAGCAGGTGATGCATTGAAAAGTCACCTGGGGTAGCAAAACCCTTTCACTAGCCCTGCTAGCCATACCTCGTCGAGCCAGTAATAGGGGTCGTACTTTACTGGAGAGCTAAAAGCATGACCATCTGCTGTGAGTAGGGAGAACCACATTATTCATAGTTCAAAGGTGACAGATGGGCATTTCCACATTAACTCTTAACCGGTGCTTAGTTTTAGCTGGTAGTTAAAGGTGGGGCCCCCTGACACTCATTTTTTGGGACCAGCATTTATTTTTCATCATTAGGCTTTCATTCAAAGCAAGAAAGGGAAAACACATAAGAGAAAAGAACAAGGAAGAGAAACAGAGAAAACCCATGACAAAAGGAGAATGCAGGAACCTGCAAGAGTGAGGTAAAGGGGCATAAAGTGTCTGGTGGTAGATTAAAGGAGGCATCAGGTGGAATCAAGACTATGCAACCTTGATAGGCACACTGGCACACTGGCATTCAAAAGCACTGGTTGTTGGCTTTTGAGATAAACGTTCGGCTTGGCTCTTATTCTTTTACAAATAAAACACTGCTCGTTACCACTGCTTCAACTCCCCAAATGGCAATTATCCGACCATGCTACGCCAGTCTAGTACATCCATGACCCAACCACTGTTTACAATGTCATTTTTGGTGGGGACCAAACCTACCCATAAAATGGGATTTTGCAGGTAGCTCATATCCTCACCACAATTTTGCCATTTCGTGTGAATCTGCATCCCAGCTTTCAAACATACCACTTCAGGGAGTTTATGCGTGTTTACTACTATGTTGTTTATGACATCAGGTGATGGACTCTGGTATTATCTTGTTATATAGGACATTGAAGGTAATTCCTCTTTATGCATGTTCACCCCCACATTTTTTGGACTGATGCTGCTGGTTTTTCAATTGTGAGAGTGCACTGAGGCCTGCTATCCAGACCTCAGGGACACTGTTCTAACCCCATACAAAAGATATGTTGAATTGGATACACCTAATTGGCAAGTACTGACTCACTTATAAGTTCCTAGTATATGTTACCGAGGGTGCACAGTGCACGTAAGGCAGAGTGTCCATCCAGGGATGCAGCACTTTTTGTGCCACCCCGAACATGACAAGGACAAAATGGGCCTCAGTCTGCAACTGCAGACTGAAAGAGCAGTGTTTACACTGCTAGTTCGACTTTGCCATTACAACTGATGGCACAGCTTTCACTTCCCTTAATGATATATGTAAGTCTCCCGAAAGGAAGGCCCATGGAACCCTATGGGAAGCAGTTATATATAATTAAGTAGGACATACTTTTTTGATACGTTTTAAGAGCCACACTTCCAAATTGTTGTTTTACTGTGGAAAGGTTGGTAGCCCCATTGGCTAAAACTGGGTTACTAACTAGCATCCCAGTCTGGCTAGCCTCTGACTGGGACTACCTAACAAGGTTGAGTAAGGTATTAAATTAATTGTGACACTAAACCCAAGCTGATGCTCAGGTCGAATTTAAGGTCACTATTAAAGTTAGCAACTTTAGAAAGTTACCACTCTGCACTCCAGGGAGTCCAGTGGCCTTACAAAGGCCCAGGCACATAAACAGGTTTCTGCCCACCTGGGGAGACATGTGAATGGTTCCCAGGCCCAGGAACAAGGGCAGTTGCCACAGAGCGAGGTGAGACCTCCTCTCTTAGGATGGCCAATCAGGGTGTTAGCCCAAAAGTCGAGCTTCAAATGGTAAGCCACCTTTGAAGGGCCAACTGCGACTACACCCCTGAGCAGGATGCCTTTTGTTTCTGTAGACAATTAGGAGATAGAGCCAGAACGGAAAAGCCTGTTCCCAAACCGGTTTTCCTGTGGGCGTGTAACCCACTAGTAGCCATACCTCTAGAGTGGGCTACTGTGCTTCTGAGAACCAAGAAAGGGGCGTGCCATTGTGAAAGGGGCAAGATTGGGTCACTCTGGGATAGCTAGATGCCACACATTGCAGGAAACATCCCACCAGGAAGGAGGGGACCCAGTAGCCCATTGGCTAATGACCTCATGGTCTACTCAGGGCTATTTCCTAAGATAAATGTGGTACCCCTGGCACCCTGCCCCTCAGATCACACTGGAATTGGATAGATGACAGAAGAAGGATTGTGCTGCTGCCCTTGAAAGCACACAAAGAGAGCATGAACATTTTGAAGGACTGCACCTGCTGCACTGGTGGCTAGCCCAGTTAGGACTGTGCTTGTGGCTCCTGACTCAGAAAAAAGTTGATTCCCAGCCCCCTACCTACAGAAGTGACTCCACGGATCAGTCTGCTGATCCCCTGGAACCAGCTGGAGGGACACAAGTGCGGTGTAAGGAGGCCAGTAGCTCAGCATCAACTGGTGTGCTTCTGCAACATAGAGAACTTTGAGGGAGCCCGACCTCTGTTGCGAAAGTCTCCCCACATCACCCGTGGACAAAGGGACAGCCAGAAAGACACCCCCGTCGACCGCACCTCAAACGAAGCATCCTTGAGCATCTTTCACCTGTATCCTCAGCACCATGACCATTCCATTGATATCTAAGGCGGTCGTCCTGTAAAGTTTGGAACTTGCCTTAAAAACTCTCTGGTGGACAGGTAACTGTTCGTGAACTAGAGAGGTGGCACCTCGCACCAAGGGAACAGGGCACTGCTAAACAGTAAGAAAAATGTACTTCCCCTTGGGGTAAAAAAATATTATCTCAGAATCAACTTTGACACTGCCTCATTCATTCACATCCACATTTAATCCATCAAAGGTTGCATGTTGGAACAACGAGTTCCTCAACAACGACTCCCTATATCGCGCGGTGTGTAGTATGACCGCGGCTCAACCGCGATTTTTTTACCATGCATTCTTTTACCACAAATGTTCGTAGGAAAGGAAAAAATGGTAAACCCACCCCCTAAAATCTAAACCGAACCCCTCCCACCCCCTAAAAACGTACACAAACCTCCTAAAACTAACACTAACCCCTTCAAACCACTTAAAACTAACACAAACCCCTCCCTCCCCCTAAAAACTAACACGCACCCCTCCACCCCCTAAAAACTAACACAAACCCCTCCCACCCCAAAAAACGATCACAAACCCCCACCCTCTAAAAACAAATACCAACCCCTCACTCCCTTAAAATTAACTCGAACCCCTCCCACCCCTAAAAACTAACACATACTCCTCTCATCCCTAAAAACGATCACGAACCCCCAACCCCTAAAAACGAATACGAACCCCCACCCCCTTAAAACTAACTCTAACACCTCCCACCCCTAAAAACGAACACAAACCCCACCCACCCTTAAAAATGATCACAGACCCCAACACCTAAAAACGAACACAAACCCCCACCCCCTAAAAACTAACACAAACCCCCCCACCCCTTAAAATCTACCCCAAACCCCTCCCACTGCCTAAAAACGAACACCAACCCCCTTCCCACCCCTGAACCCCTCTTACTTGTCCTGTTCCTCCGACGCTCCTCTCAACTCCACCCATACTGAACACTAGACTGACTTAGCCCGAACCACGCACATGTGTGGTTCAGGCTAAGTCGTTGTTCGGGCAAGTCGTTTTTCGCAACTCCACAACTTGTTGTTTCAGAGTTGTTGTTCAGGATGTTCCCCATCCATTAAACATACTCATTCACCACCAAGATAAAAATATAACATCATAGGCTTTAATTAAAAATTATAAAAAAATTTAATGCATCTGATACATATCATTTAGACATAAAAGAATTCACATATTGTGAAACCTATACAAAATTCTTATAAATCCCCACAGTCAATTACAATACAAGTATGATAAAAACATATACGATTCTGAGAGAATTTTATTTTTTTAAATCACAAATCCTAACAGGGCGTACCCTCATTCACAATGTCTAGAGTGCTGTTGCATATTCTGATCCAATGACCAACATCAAATCCGAATCCTGGTGCATATAAGAATCAATTATTCACATTTACTCTTCATGACTGGATCTAGTTCAAACCTAGTGTTGATGCTTTTCGGTGGATACTACTACATAAACACAACCTTCTTCAGGATAATAGTAGTCGGGTAGACATCAAGTCATGCACCCACCCCAGAACAGTCCCAACAGTCTTTCTTCCTCTGTGGGGTTAGTATGGTTGATGTAACCCCATTTCCCTCTGGGGACTGAAAGGTGGTGATGCCGTGCATCTAACCGGTCGCCTGGCCCAAAAAATTGCCAACAATCTTTCTGCTTTCTTGTGGCCCAAAGCATCACCATTCCCATGGCAAGTGGAAGGAAATTTTTGACTCTTCTGGGTGTAGTTATGACATATGGTTTGGCAGAGGGAGGGTAAATCCCAATTTCCTTTTACTCCTCAAGGTGACTGGCTACACTATTCAAACTCTGGGTTAGCCGACAATCTGGGAACCCAACCTTGGAACACAGATGAATCCAGTGCTCTGTGTCTTGTATGGACTGCATGTCCCTCAAACGGATCTGTGAGGAAAAGATGTGATTTGAAGGGCATTGTGTACAAGACAATTGTAGTGGGATCTACACAAGTCACACTACCCTGGAGTTGCCTGGATGCTTGTTTTCAGAAATATCTGGGTTTGGTAGACTTCCCTGGGTGACGGCTCAGCCTGGAACCCTGAAGCTACCCACATTGCCGAAAAGGGTAATGTTTGATGCAAAAAATGTGATGTCTCCATGTTATGTTTTGGGGCCTTTCCTGTAGCAGGTGGGAAAGATTTGTATTGAAAGAAGTGAAGAAATGCTCGGTTCTAGAAAAGTTGTGGCTCCCCATAAATTGCTGAACTTTCCCCCACAGAAATGTGAGGAAAATGTGCAAATTTAGTCAAAGATTAAAGGATGCATTGCTTTGTGTTATGAAACGGTAGTGGGATGCATGCAAGTCACACAACCCTTGACTCCCCTGGTTTTCTAGTTTTTAGAAATATTCGGGTTTGGTAGGTTTCCGGGGGTGATGACTAAGAAGGTGGGGTCCAATTTCTGCAATTGCATTGCCAAAAATAATAATTTTTATGACAAGAATTTGATAACTTCACATCATGTTTTTGGCCTTACTTGTCATGGCCGTTAGGCCTAGCCACCCAAATGGTGTACCATTTTTATCGATAGAAGCGTATAAGCACAGACTAGTATATTTGTTATTATCAATTGGATTTCTTTCAATTTTTTGTTTCCAGATCTAACTCAGTGTGCAAGAAAGAATCAATTTATCAATAGACGATTGGTTGAAATGGGACTTCTGGTCACGAAGAGAGTAGTAGCTATGCATTGGTCACGTGGTTCTCCACCCTCTCTTTCCCAAGGGTCTAGAGAGATATGATATTTTGTGATACACAAACAGAAGCATGTAGCGAGTTGCTTCCCCCTAGAAACCGCCCGAAAAACTTTTTGAGTCTGTATAATAACTAAGTTGAAGCCCAGACTTAAAGGCCTAATGCACTAGCTCATAACATACATAGGACTAGATAGAAATGTTAGTTCTCACCAGTCCCTGTTAGGAATGTTTACTGTAACCTCATGACCGCACTATTGTGGAATGGTGTCTCAAACTTATTGTGATTGTGCATAATCCTTGCCTTCTTTTAGTTCAGTCTAGTTTGTAATTAATTTTTGTGTGTGTTTTTGCTTTATGGTAAATGTACAATTTTGCTATAGGAATTCTTCATTGTGATCCATAATTTTTATTGTATGTAATTTGATTTTCGTGTATTGTTTCGTATGTTTTCATTTCAATGAGAAATAAAATAATTGAAGAAAGAACATATTTATCAGTATGCCCTCTGAATCACATGAGAGTGTGTATAGATACAAATTCAGAGTTTTACAAATATCCATTTTTCCTAAACTCATTATCTTGTGCATATGCCAAAAATAAATAGATTTCCTTCATACCCATTTTTCATTCATAAGATTTTACCATATGAATTGCTGAATGGTCGTTACACGATGAAAAACCATTATAAACTATAGCTCAGTTGTTGGCTCTGTGTATCATATTTTTTGGGACAACCAACAAACACTATATCCCTGAGACCAGAGAGGTCTGATAGCTGTAACAGTATATTACTTTTGTAAATCTGCCCTTGGGTAAAAAAAAACACAAATAAAAAAATTAACCAATTGCTATTTGTTCTTAATTATTTTCAATATTTTTTTTCTTTCAAAGATTAGTTTCTTTAGGGAAACTATGATGGTCTAAATAAATTACCCTTGCTGAATTTGATATTTTATCTAGCTTTCAGAAATGGGTAGCTTTCTGGGTTCATCCTGAGGTTTCCCACCTGTCTGCACCATAAATGCCAAGTAGGTTAAAACCACAAAAAATGTAGAAAAATTGACTACCACTTTCAAAAATTAAAATCTGTTGTAAAATATTTTTTTACATCTCTTTTATTCCTGAAAGCTGGATAGATGGTGATCTTAGCACAGTAAAGCATTTGTTGATGCAATTGTTAGTAAAAAACAAAATGTGCTTACTAGCTGACACCGCTACTGACTTCTCAGCTTCCTTAAATATATCCTCTAGCTGTATCGCTTCCCTGCTAAGCACCATTCATATTCCACATGAGCTCTTGATACAGAAAACACATATCAGTATCTTAAATGCCCATGCATGCAACCTGTTTTTGTAAGCCCCAAAGTTTGTATCCATGTTAATGGTCATTGTTAGATTTGGGGGTCTCTTGTTGGCACAGGTAGGTACTTGTGACAAATAGGGACCCTTGCCTCTAGTCAGGGTAAGGGGGTACACTCCTAAAATAACCCCTGCTCACCCCCTTGGTAGCTTGGCACAAGCAGACAGGCTTATCTCAGAGGCAGTGTGTAAAGCATTTGTGAACACATACAGTAATCAAGTGATAACACTACAGATGAACACCTCACAGGTTTTATATCAAAAATAAGTATTCTTTATATAGATTTTACACAAGACCATAAATGACAAAAATCCACAATACTTTTACTTTAAAAATTGTAGAATTTAGCTTAGTTCTCTCTCCATCTTAAATGCGACACTTTGAGTCAATGTACCTTAAGATACGACACGCAGGGCAACTAAAGTGTTGCAATGATGGTGATGCGATGAAAGTTTGGTGCAAAGAAATAAAGATGTCTTCTTCTTCTTGATGCGGCACGCTTCTCCGATGTTGCGAGAAGACTTGACTCGATGCGTCAGCTGCAGCGGCAACACCTTAGTTCTCTCTAGATCTTAAATGCGACACTTTGAGTCAATGTACCTTAAGATACGACACGCAGGGCAACAAAAGTGTTGCAACGATGGTGATGCGATGAAAGTTTGGTGCAAAGAAATAAAGATGTCTACTTCTTCTTCTTGATGCGGCACGCTTCTCCGATGTTGCGAGAAGTCTCGACTCGATGCGTCACCTGCAGCGGCGACACCCTTGTTCCGTGATGCAATGACAGCAGCTTTGGCGGCGACACACTTCTCCGACTATGCGAGACGCTTCTGTTTGATGCGACAGCTGCAGCAGCGACACCCTTGTTCAGTGATGCGACAACAGCGGCTCCGATGGCGACACGCTTCTCCGTGGATGCGAGGCGCTTCTGCGGTGCAATGCGACAGCTACAGCGGTGACACCCTTGTTCCGGAATGCGACGGCAGCGGCTGTGACGGCAACACGATTCTTCTTCGTTGCGGGACTCTTCTCATGATGCGGTGCAATGCAACAGCTACAACGGCGACATCCGTGATGCGACGGCAGCGGCTGCGACAGCGACACGCTTCTTCAGTGTTGCGGGATGCTTCTCGTGATGCAGTGCAATGTGACAGCTACAGCGGCGACATCCGTGATGCGATGGCAGCGGCTGCTACGGCGACACGCTTCTTCTTCTTGAGTCACGCTTCCAGCTCCTATTCGACACGCCGTCCCTCAGAAGGCTCAAATACAGCTACAGGCACTTCCAAAGAACTCTTGGGGAGCTGGTGGTTGAAGTCTGTTGTCCCTGAGACTTCAGCAGGAGGCAAACTCTTTTTCAAGCCCTTGGAGATCCTTCACAAGTTAAATGAAAATGCACACAAAGTCCCTTCTCCTTTCTTTGGCGTCAGCCAACCACTGCTGGCCAATCCCCCAAGCAGCACTTCAGCTTAGGGATAGTCTCTCCTCAGTTTCTTCTGATTCCTCTCCTCAGCAAAGGTTTCTTCTTGTTGTCCAAAAGTGATCTAAAGTTCTTGGGTTTGGGTCCCAATATTTATACCAAGTTTCTCTTTGTTCTCTGAAGGCAGAGAGGCCTTTGCCTAGTCCAAACCAGTTCTGGTCAGTCCTGGAGCACTTTGTTTACATGACTCCTTCCTTCCTTTCAGAGTGCAGGGCAGAAACATCAGACGCACCACAGGAGGTGGAGCCAGCATTGTGGAGGGAAAGCACAGCCCTATTCAGGTCCCAGGTGCAACTCCTCCCTCCCATCTAGATGCAGATCTCTCTATTCACCACTGGGCTGACTCACCCTGTCTCCTGGAATCCTCCAGCCCTGTCACTCAAACTCCTGGAATCCCCCAGTCCTGTCACTCAAACTCCAGACAAGGAATACACAGCCTAGCAGAGGCAGGTTTGAATAGTTAGACAAGAAAATACCTACTTTCTAAAAGTGGTATTTTCAAACACAGAATGTTAAAACCAACTTCACTAAAAGATGTATTTTATCACTCTGAGATCAGGCATACTAAATTCGAATTTCTACCATGTTCCCTGAGTCAGTTAGGATTATAGGTTGTAATAATCAAACTGCCCATTCTGGCCTATGGAGAACAGGTAGCCCTGCAATAGTGAAAAACAAAAATGTCTGTAATTCACTATTAGAACATGCCACACACACCAGGGCATGTCCTACTTACAATGCACCCTACCCTTGGGCCTACCATAGGGGTGTCTGATATGAAGAAAAGGGAAGGTTTAGGGACTGGCAAGTGGGTGCACTTGCCCGGTCTGCATGACAGTACCCGACTGCATGCAGGCTCTGCAATGGCAAGCCTTAGACACACTTTTACAAACTGCTTCTGTGGGTTGCACAACCAGTGCTGCAAGCGCACTAGCAGTATTTGGATTACCAGCCCTGGGCACTCCTGGTGCACTGTACTAGGGTCTGACAGGTAAACCAAACCAACCAATCATGGAATCACTCATTCATACATCAATTTACAATAGGGAGCACTTGCACTGTGGCACTGGACAGCAATGGCACAGTGCCCAAAGCATCTAACATCAGCAAAAACACATGAGGCAAGAGCAAAAAATGGAAGGGAGACCCACACCAAGGTGCCAGGTCTAACAGTCATCTACGTTCTAAAATGAATAACATTGGGTTATTGTGAGGTAGTGTCTTGGATAGTGTAAGCAATTAGGATATTGTTTGAATTGGGGGACAGCCATTATCCTTGTCAGGGCGATCCACAAAAGCCCCTAAATTAACATAAACTTAACCCTCTGGTAGCTTGGCACAAAGGCAGTCAGGCTTAACTTAGAGGCAATGCATAAAATATTTATGCAGCACACAAACAGTAATAAAGTGAAAACACAACACAAAAAAACCCTCAACCATTTAGAAAAATAAAGAAAATTTTGCAAAATAAATTGACACCAGAACAACAAAATCCAATCAGTCGAACCGGAAAAATGCAGTTTCAAAGATTTAAGTATATATAGCGCCTAAAAGCACAAAGTGCCACTCGCGGTCATCTGGTCTTGCTAGACTGAGCAAAAGTTCAGGTTGACCGCGATGGAGAACGGGCCGGCTACGGGAACACTGGTAGTGCTGCTGATAAAGTTACCTTCTTAAAGTCCAGCGCGAAGATTCTGTTCACGGTTGAGGAGTTCGGAGGATAAGCATCGCAGATGGTTGTCCCTGTAGAACGAAGAACAGGCCTTGTTTTGCAGAAGGTCATTGTTGTAGTGCTAAGAACTGGTCACATATCACAGACAGTATTTGCTGGAGCTTCGTGTTGTTGGTCACCGTTGGCTGTCGTTGCTATAGCACAAAGTACAGATCTCACTTTAGTGGCCATCGATGGCGGTTGCTGTAGATTGAAAAGTCAGAGTCACTGGAGCTTTACGTTGGTCTCCATCATAGACAGCCGAGCCTCAGTGCGAATGGGCCTGTTCAGTCGCTATGAGCCCAAAACTACAGGATTTCACATTTTCTTATGGGATTTCTGATGCCAGCCAAGGGTCCATGAACTGGGGAGGTACCTTTTCGAAAACAGAGACTCACTCTAGCAGAGTCCACAGGGCTCAGGCAGGTCCAGTTGCAGGTCCATTGCCTGAGGTCAGCTGGAAAGTTCAGTGAGGCCTCTGGAGCTTGTTGTGTTCCTATAGCTCAGGAGAAGAGGTCAGCCAACTAACTCTTGGAGTCACTCAGGTAGCCTGGGATGAAGGGAGCAGGTACAGTCTTCCTTCTCAGAGATCAGGGAAGGCCTACAGTGGTAGGACTGTTCTATGGGGGGGGGCAAGGCAGGCCTCAAGCAGCAGAACAGCCCACTGGGGAAAAGGGCAGGCCTCAAGTAGCAGGACAGTCCTCTGGAGAACAAGGCAGTCCTTCCTTTTCTATGTCAACAGGTCCAGGAGTGTACGGAAGAGGTGATTCAGGAGATCCAATATATATACTTGGTGCCAGCCTTTTAAGTGGGGTGACATCCTAGCTACCCCCACATCTGACTCTGGAAAGTTCTTCCCTCCCCCTGCCAAGGCTTCAAGCAGTCTGGGGTGATAAGTTCCTTTGTTTTTGTGGACTGGGAAAAGCTCTGTCACACCCATCCTGGCAGAGTGGCCCATCCTGCTAACATATAGTCCCCTTTTATCTCACTGTCTGGGAGTAATGCACAAAAGCCAAATGCCAAGCTATTCACAGTCATGTGGCCCAGGACACAGGCAGCAGGCACCAAATGGTTAGGACATGAAAATGGTAACTTTGTAGATTTGGCATTTTCAGAATTGTAACTTAAAATCTAAGTTTACCATTAAAGAGGATTTTCAATTACAATTCGTTTGAGGCAAAACTTGACTTTCCTATCTGTTTCTAATCAAAGGTTATCACTTATTAAATGTAATAAGGTATCTTAATGTAATCCTGTGGGAGAGATAGACATTGCAGTAGTGAAACACTAATTTAGGAGCTTTTCACTACCAGGGCATATAACACTTAAAAAAACATAGCCTACTTTTTTAATGCAACACCCTGCCCTTTGTACTTTTTAGGGCCTACCTTATGGGTGACTCATAGGTAAAAAGGAAGGTTTATGCCTGGCTTAATATAGTGGCAGGCCTGAATCATGTTGTAAAGTGCTACTTAAGTGGGTGGCACAAAGAGTGCTGCGGGCCCTCTAGTACCATGTAATGTACAGGCTATGGGTTATGTATTACCATATTCTATGGATTTATAAGTAAATTAAATGTGCCAATCAGGTGTGAGTGAAATGTACCATGTTTTAGGGAGAGAGCACAAGTACTTTAGCACTGGTTATTAGTGGTCAAAGCGAACACAGTTCTTATGCCAGTGAACACTAATTCAGAAAACAGGAGGGGTTAAGGCAAAGAGTTTGGTGGTGACACTGCAGAGAATGCTAGGTCCAACAGACAGGTGTTCCACATTATATTATATATCATCCAATTAATCTGTCCTGTGCAGATAAATGCATCAAGTTGAATAAAACTAAAATGTTCCATTTGTGTCTTATATTCCCTTCTACCGTATTGCTTGCTGAACCTGCATAAGACCTGTCCACTACAATTACTGATACATAGTTGAAATTGCATCCACACATAAGTGGACATACATCAAGCTGCGACAATGGTTAAATAAGTTACACAGAAAGTCTACCTGTGATGAGTTTAGTTCCTAGAACCCTATCAGTGTCAAATATTCACCCCCATGTCGGCCTCCAGTACTACAAAGCATTCTGCCATGTTGACCTTCGCTGATATTTCTTCAAACAGGGGTTTGAACCGGGCTTGTTTTTCCCTTGCTGATGTTCCGAAGGATTTATCAAAAGCTGTTCTCCCCATTTTCTTTGAAAAAACTCACCTCCAGTCCACTTCAGGCATGTCCCCTGTACAAAATATACAATATATAACTGTGTTTTAGACGAATGGTACACCATTGTTCTGTCCTGACGTCTTTGTTTACAGCTGCAACTAACAACCCTGGTGCTAGGCTGTGGATCACTCATGGTTTACGAAGCTGATTTATTATACTCGTACTCGAAACGTAATGAAATGTTTACCAAAAAAAGTTGTTCGTGATTTAGCTATGTGTATACCATCTGTCGCTTTATCTGGTCAGCCAATTACCTTGGCGTTCCAGGTCAATACCTTGTATGGTCGTGCTTTTGGTCCCACACTGGCATTGCCATGACCATGTTGCTTCCTTTATTGAATACATCCTTCTTTCATGATAACCTGAGCAAGTCAATTGCTAGTGTGGATTATCTGTTTGTTTTGTGATCAAAAGTGTGGAACTTACTCTGCCCCTTAGCAAGCCCCAAAAAGGACCAGGAGAAACAACATTCTGCCTGTTCACTAACCTCACCACAGAAAGCTTCAATTCCCCTACTCCTTGGGTGTGAAGCTAGAAGCTGGAGTGGTAGACCAGCAAATGGGGTCCCTCTGCCAGACATCCAGTCCCCATCATACCCTCAAGCAAATGCCATGGCATTTTACACATGTGATTTATAGATCAAATTGTGCAGTCTCTTACTCCTGTTCACAGGGTTATATCTTGTCTGATCATGCCAATCTACTCTACATAATTTCTAATCCAACCTCTTCAGCTTTCATGGGGTGACCCTAAGAAAATTCTGGTTACCCAACACCAACCTGACAGCCGTTTCAGAGCTGGACAGATTGCCTGAACTTACTTCTGCTCCCTTTCTGCCTGTGTGATGGGTGCTGGCCTCCTCCAAGGCTGCTGTTGGGGTTCTTTCTCCTTAATCATGCTCTTGCATGCCACCCATTCCTCCATCCATTTCAACTTCAGTGAAAAATTGAGAACATTATCCATAAACTAGCCCTGTACAGCAGAAAAAACATGACAATACTGTTCTACACAATCAGAAGACCTTGTTGTATGGCTCTCTGAAGTAACTCCCTGATACCTCTTCTGGGCCAGTATAAAATAGACCCCAAAGTGTGCAGATGGGTAGTGCCTGTCAGGCTTAAACTGCTGAACATGATCAGGGTTTGTTAAAGGAGAAAGATGTTCTCAAGGAACAGCAGGCGTGTCCAAAATGGAAGCAATGTACTCTGGAAACACATTCCTTGAGATGAAATAGAGCAACATAATGGGAGTCAAGTCAGGAGGGGCAGAATACCTCATGAGGGTCAATATCAAGAGGAATAGAATCCGTGACAGTCAACCTGTGCATTTTTTAAACTTAGCCCCCAAACAAATTGTCGCAAAGGAAAAATGTAATAGTGAATGGGTTTTGGCTTACTTGGTTGGTTTTAAACAACTTGGAATTTAAACCAGTTTTACAAATATTTATTCAAATCTAACAAACTTTAGGATATAATACTGGTGTAATAACCTATTAAATATGGTCTCAGTGACCAAATACTCTGCAGCAGTTCGGCAAAGTAAGAAACTATGCAACTCTGGGCACCCAACTCCATGCTGAACCACTATCTGTAAGCTACCTACCAAGCTTGTTGAAATAACCCTATGCCTTGAATACCTTTAAAACCCAACAAAGCACTCTATCTTTCTGCGTGGGTAGCCAGCTTAATAGCCGGTAGAACCACTCTACATTTGCATAAGAAATATGCACTATGTACTGATGAAGACCTGTGTAAGTGTCCCAAGAGTCGAAATGCAACTTGTTGACCAATCCATGCAGGAGGACCCACACCTGCACTTTAAAGAATCCCCAAAAGAGAACAAAAAGGACATTTACTAAGGACTTTGTGCAATAGAAACATTAGTTTGTACCACAATTAAGTGCAGTGATTGAACTGTGTTTAAAATTGCAACTACACAGAAGATAGATCTACGTAAAGGGAAACATAGAGTTTATTACAGGATATCTTTCTCGCACCAGGTTGTAGTCCCAGTACTATCAATGAAGAATAGATACCCAAAGTTATTTTTCCCTTCAACGCTTAACTTTGTATCTTTTGCGTTTACACTTTATTGGCATGGTAAAGGATAGTTGTCTTAATGCAGTTAAATATACTGCTAGTCAAAATTATATCTTTTAAAGGATGACCTGGGTGCAATGTTGCATAAGATGATTTTCAAACGATAAATGCCTGAAAAGAATAGTGTTATTCGTGATTCATTTAAAGGTACCTTACTTGTTTGGTGATTTATTCCTATAGGACCATCATTTAGTAGTGTTTCATATATATAAAGCAACACCTTAAATTACAGTAGGTAAGATTACCCCTGTACACTTGTAAATCTCCCTCCATCTGGTAAGCCAGTTATAGGCTACTTTACGTTCCCACCACACAGAAGGAAATACAATGATCAATATAGCAGAGGACAGGAGTTTCAGCCCACTTAAATATCCCAGAAGATGCTGTGTCACTTCCTTCACCCAGTCAGCCATTCAGAAAAAGCTGCTCAATTTCTGTCCTCTGCTCCTCTCCTCCTCTCCTACTTCTATCAGACTGTAAGATGCTTCATCGCCAGGGCGTTCATAGTTAAGATCAGAGATAGAAAAGGGAATCCCCTGTTTGGGCCAGCAAGGGCCTGGTGCCAGAACCTCTGCCTTTCATTGACACTCACACCCAGACCATGTTAACATTTACCCCATTCCTGCACTAAAAACAGTAACAGTCTCCTTCAGATACCGTTCACCAGCAGACATGCTCCTCCCATTGTATAACCCATCAAACTCACGGTCATCAAGTAACACCTTGCAGTCATCTGTGATCCCGACATATCTGAAACAATCGCACAACACAACCTAGATGCTCTCTTCATCACAGAAAAATGGTTCTCACCATCTTTCATTGGCAACCTAGACTTCCTCATCCATTCAGGCTACAGCATTCAACACATCAATCTATCAATCAATCAATCAATTGAACAATCCGTCAATCAGTACTAGTAAAGCATGACTTGTCACACGTGAGGGCATCCAGGCGCTAAGTTGCTGTGATTAGTTGAAAAGCCAGGTCTTGAGTCTCTTCCTGAAGTCCATAAGCGAGAATGATCTTCAGAGGTATGGCAGAGAGGTGGAAGAAGAAACTGCCTCTGCTGTGTGTACTGCGGATGCGCAGTGTCTGCGAGGGCAAGCGAGGGAGAGCAAAGTTTTTTTGATGGTTGGTAGAAGTACAGGTGGTGATTCATGTCTGCTGGATGCTTTGTAGGTGTGTGTCAGTATCTTGAATTGGCATCTTTTTGGATGGGGAACCAGTGGAGGTCCCCCGGTGTTGGGTGACATGGGTCCATTTGGGCAGGTTGAGGATCAGCCTAGCCCCTGAGTTCTGTATCTTCTGGAGCCTTCTCATGAGTTCGGTGGTGGTTCCTGCATACAGTGTGGTGTGGTAGTCCTGCTGGCTTGTGATTAAGGCATGCATGACTGTTGCTCTCATGATGATGGGTAGTCATTTGAAGATTCTTGGGAGCATGCAGAGAGTGTGGAAACAGGCAGAGATGACTGTGTTGATCTGTCTTTTCATGGTGTGTTTGCTGTCCAGGATGATGCCGAGGTTGCAGGTATGGTCTTTTGTTGTAGGAGTGGGTCCGAGTTCAGAGGGCCACCAGGTGTCGTTCCAGAGGAAGGCATGGTTGCCAAAGATCAGCACTTCGGTCTTTTCAGTATTCAGCTTCAGGCAGTTGACCTTAATTCAGTGAGCAAAATTCTTCATGCAGTTGTGGAAGTTGATCTTAGTGGTGGCGGAGTCTGCTGAGACTGAGAGGATGAACTGGGTATCGTCGGTGTAGGATATGATGTTTGTTCTTGGGTTCCGACTATGTCAGCTAGAGGTGTCTTGTAGGTGTTAAAGAGGGTGGGACTGAGGAATGAGCCTTGAGGAATGCTGCAGATAGTGCCCTTGGGTTCCAAGGTCAAGGAAGGGAGGTGGATTCTCTGCGTTCATCCCGTGAGAAAGTGCATCTAGCTGGATGCTGATCTGGTGCAGTCTCTTTATAAGTGTGTGGTAAGATACAGTGTTGATAGCTGCGGAGAGGTTGAGGAGGATCAGGGATGCCGATTCTCCCCTGTCAAGTGGGGTGCGGATTTCATCTGTGACGGCGATCAGAGCGTCTTGGTGCTCTGGTTGGCACAGAAAGCGGATTGGGATGCATCTACCAGGTTGTTTTTCTCCAGGTGTCTAGTGAGCTGGCATTTGATGGCTTCTCTTGGACTATGGCAGGGCAAGGGAGCAGCGAGATGGGGTGGTAGTTCAGCAGTTCACTTGAGTTGGCAGAGGGTTTCTTGAGGAGCGTTTTGACCTCTGAATGTTTTCATTCATCTGGAAAGATGACTGTAGCAATGGAAGCATTGAGGATTATGGTGAGTTGGTGACTGATCTCCTTGCTTCCTAGGTTGAAGAGCCGTGGAGATAGGAGTCCGTGGGTGCTCCAGAGTGAATGGAGTTCATGATGGCTGTGGTTTTCGTTGTAGTGAGCTGTTCCCATGTGGTGAGATAATGGTCTGGGGAGGCTTCCGTTGGCATGAGGAGTCTGTGGAGGTCAGTGGGCTGGACTCAAAGTTCCCTTAGATGGTGGATATCTTGTTGTGGAAGTGATTCCCTAGAGCATTGCAGAGATGGAGGAGGAATAGTGTTTTCTGTGGCTTTAGGACAGGAGAACTCTCTGACGATCATGAAGAGTTCCATGGTGGGATTGGCGCTTGCCTCAATGCGGTCTGCAAGGGTGCCCTTTTTCTTGATTTTGAGTCATTGGTGGTATTCGTTGAAGGCCAACTTAAAGGTAGCTTGCTCTGTAGCATCTCTGCTGGTGCACCATCTTCTCTCCAGTTGTTTACAGCTGTGTTTCATTGTACTGAGTTCTGCCATGTATCAGCTGTCTGGATATAGACCACCAAATACAAGAAAGGAGGCACTAGCTGTCACCCATAAGTCCTCCTGGCCGCACACCCTCAGTGACCATTCAACAGTTTCTTTTGAACTCTGCACTTATCATTTCATTTCCCACTCTCAGCATGTCAGGCAGACTTCTTTCATTCTAGTTTACAGACCCCCAACCCTGTGACCAAAAGGTACACCATAGAGGAAATCTCAGAGCTCACCAACACTACTTCTTTTCTCTACTGACATCTTCAGTCCATGCAGGCTTCAATCTACCTAGTGAGTACAACACAAAAACAATGAAGGAATCTCTCAAAACGCTCCTCAACTCTATGGGCATCAAGCAGCACACCAGCAAATCTACCCACTCCAAGGGGTGGCATCTTCAACCTCATCCTGTCAGCGTCACACAAAATCAGCCATTGTGGCCCAATATCCCTGGACTGGATGGACTTGTTTGCTATCCTCTTTGCCATCCTCCTCAGCTCTAGAGGTCAGCCAAAGAAAGGAAAATCTACATTCCTCTCGTTTAAATATCACTCCATGGACTCCACCGCCCCATGAAGATCAATCTAATAAGCCTGTCAAAAAACATCCAGATCAGATTAAAAGTTAAAATACATAAAAACATGAAGAATGCAACAGTTCTTTGAAAACTCAATTGCATAAACCCACATCAACAGCACCTTGGTACACAAAAGAACTTTCTGACAGACTGTATGCTCTATAGTGGTGCTTTTTAAAAACCTGTTTCATTGCAAATCGTTTTGGTTTTTACTAACTAAAACAATACATTTTTAAATTGAATTTGTATGCTCTATGCAGGCATGAAACGAAATGGAGATGGACCATTGTCTATGATGACCTCACTCAACCCAAAGTTCTGTGCTCTGCATGCGGCACCCTCATCCCATCAACCAAAGCTACTTTATAGAAAACTAGCATCAATGAATAGAAAAGATTGACAGAAGCAAAACACACCTAAAGGCCATCAAGCAATGCATTCATCCATTTCCGAATCCTCCCTCAGTTCCTCAGTCAGTTGACAAATGCAACATTAACTGCTAATTTGACACCTACAAGTGCAAGAAAATCTGATCCCACATCAAAAGTATGAAAATTACTATCTCCCTTTCTACATTCTTCCATCCCCATGTGGCCTATCTTCAGTCCCCTTTGACTTAATAAACACATCAACATCCTGAACTCACTCAATGAGCCCCTATTTGAAAGTGTCATTCTACCATCACAAGTCATCAAAGCTCTTTCAGGAGTTGCCCTTAAACTCCCCTACCCATCTTTCTCTTCAATCCTTCATCATTCCTCCTCAACCTATGAACTTTGAAGGATGATCCCTAATCGGACAGATCCCATCCCCACTGAAAAAATGGCTATGGTCATAGGCAATCTTGCCAATTCCTTTCCCATTACCCACCTTAGGAAAAATCATCGAGGCAGCACTTTTTACCACTTACATGAAGATATTAACAATCTACTATAGGACTAAAATTTCATCTTCAGCAATGCTGAAGCACAGAGACTGCTCTGTTCAAGTTGTCAATGACACCCTGTTGCCAGTAGTAGAAATTATCTACATCCTAATCCTTTTTTACCTCTCCACACACTTTGACACAGTTGCCCAACAAGCATTGATTCTCACCTTGGAAATCCACATTGTCTTCTCCGACCATCCTGCAATGGTTCATCTCCAACCTCGCCAACCACCAAAAATTCAAACATATAGGTACCACAAAAACTCCAAATCCTGAGTTGGATGTCACATATCTTCTGATTAATCCATCCAACTAAGGGGTAAATCCAGATACAGGCTTGGTTATCCAACATGAACTTAGACAGCTTGACCCTTCGGCTGAAATACAATGCCACATCAATTGTAATTCACTCTTGATGCAGACCTCACCTTCAGAGTACACTCTACAAGGAAAGTCGAGTCAGCATGGTGCCAGATTTTCCCCTCATCAAAAGTGAAACATTTCCTTTCAGAAAAAATATTCAGAGCCACTCTGCAAGCGCTGTTCATTTCATGACAGGATGAAGACAACTCTCTGCCTAATGACCTACCCGACATCACCTTAAACAACTGTCTCAACAAGGGCATGAAGAAATTTGGTCACATCACCTCAACTCTGAAGAAATTACACTTGCTCCCGCTCTAGGACTGCAATATCTTCAAGACTAACTGCATCACCTAAAGGGACTAATTTGCTGAATCGTCTGGTGAAGTTCCTAACCATCTCAAGGGGATATTGCCATATCAGGACCAGGACCCATGACACTGCAAGACTAGAGGGAAAAAGTATATAAGAAATTTGCAAAAGGCAGGTCTTTTTTTGTTTATGCTCCAAGGATATGAAACATAAACCCACCTCTGACACCAATCAAAATCACCCCTTCTCTTCTATAGTTCACGAAGATAGAATGCCCAGACGTGGGTCCCATGCTCTCCATGCCACTGGAGTCAAACTATCCTGGCGTATGCAGGGTGTTTCCCAGAAACCGGTCCTAGGATGCTTGTTTCCAGTCCAGGGAGGACCTGACCTGGCAATTCGGGCTGGACTGTTCCCATTGGGCGCAGGGTCAAGACTGATTTGCATATGGCTGGCTTCGAACTGGAATGGCAAGGGGAGCAAAAAAACAATGGATTTAGGCCCAGATCTCTGAACTGGGGTGAATGTATAACATTGTTCTGCATTCTGTCCATCAATAGTTGTTTTTGCATTTGTCACCCCGAGTGGGACGGGTATGCCCAGACGTGGGTCCCGTGCTCTCCATGCCACTGGAGTTAAGCTATCCTGGCTGATGAGGGGTAAAACTCCAAAACCGGTCTAGGATGCTTGTTTCCAGTCCAGGGAGGACCTGGCCTGGCAGTTTGGGCTGGACTGTTCCCATTGGGCACAGGGTCAAGACTGATTTGCATATGGCTGGGTTCAAACTGGAATGGCATGGGGAGCAAAAAAACGATGGATTTAGGCCCAGATCTCTGTACTGGGGTGAATGTATGACATTGTTCTGCATTCTGTCCATCTATTGTTCTTTTTGCACTTGTCACCCAAAGTGGGACGGGTATGCCCAGGCCTGGGTCCCGTGCTCTCCGTGCCACTGGAGTCAAGCTATCCTGGCTGATAATGGGTGGAGCCCCGAAACCGGTCCTAGGAATACTTGTTTCCAGTCCAGGGAGGACCTGGCCTGGCAGTTTGGCCTGGACTTTTCCCATTGGGCACAGGGTCAAGACTGATTTGCATATGGCTGAGTTAAAACTTGAATGGCATTGCGAGCAAAAAAAGATGGATTGAGGCCCAGATCTCTGTACTGGGGTGAATGTATGACATTGCTCTGCATTCTGTCCATCAATTGTCTTCTTATAATATTCCAGGCATTGGCAAAGCCAACAGGTCTGGCATTGGCCTCCAGCCTTCTAGCAATTATTATTTTACTTCTTCATAGTTTTTGCAAACCTTTATTGTTTGGGTATATACTGGTCCCTCGTCAATCTATTTTGCTACAGGTGGAAAAAGCTTTTTGGGTGTAAAAAGACACACTTTATCATGGTATGCCCTGGCACTTAAGGGAACTACATTGTGTGTGGATGTGTTCCTGAAAAATGGCGGCATGCCTTCACTCGTATTGAAATCAGCTAACAGCTGAAATGGGCTGATGCATTGCCCCCTAATGCATGCTGAAGTGGATGGAAGAAAAACATGAATGTGAGATCAAAAAGGACTAGCCTATTTGTGAATTTACATAGACTCAAGACTGTAAGGCAGGGTACAAACCATTTTGTTTGTTCATGAAGCCCTCACCCACCAACCTAGTTGGTGGCATGCTTCATCATCGGGCCCACCCAGTGACACCGAGTGTGTCCCGGGTGTGCTTCGACACCTGGATACAGCGGAGCAGGTATGTATCTGAGTGTGCAGTGTAGTGACGTGAAGGTGACGATTTAAAAGCCATGCAGGGGTCCCAGTACCTGAAGGTAAATTATATTTTTATAACTGGGCCACTGCTAGCATTCAAAAAGGCTGTTGGATGTTATAGGAGTGTTAATTAGGGTTTCCTACATCCAGGAGTGGTCTACATGTTTCAGCCAGGCCTTTATGATCAAAACTGGCTTTCCTCAGGACCAAAGTGTATAGGTGCAAATTACTTAGATTTAAGTGATTGTGTAATTTTGAGAAATTTGTAGCACTCGCTAAGGTGCTTTACATGTGAGAGGGGGATTCCCTCTTAGAGCATTACTGGACATACAACAAGTATAACAGGACACACATACAGGGGAGAGTCTCAGTATGGTTACATATTCACAAGACAGATTGATTGCCGATATTTATTGTGCTGTGTAGATGATAAATAAGCGGCAAATGGTGTAGCCATATTGGTGGTATGGCTAAGGTTAGAGTTATCATATGTACACAAAGTTTTGTGGTGGGCTAAGCATCGTAAGCGCATCAACACTCAAAAAAACGGTGGAAAGTGCATGAAAGGAAGATTATCCTCACGTTGGCTTGTTGCCAAACATGCCCCATGGAGTAGTCCGGCAGAGTAATGGACCCTGGGAAGATAAAGGGTCCTTAGGGGGTTAGGGACAACAGGATACACTGCTCTCCCGCACATGTGCAGTACAGCCATGACTCAGCATGTCCTCGCACAGTCTGTCTTCTCTGTCCTTCCCCGCACAGGTGTTCAGAATGATGCAGCCTGCATTTAAAGCACAAACACAGACGAGGACAGCCCAACGGAGGCCGCAGAGACGAATGATCATATTTCAACCCAAGAGGCGGAATACCTGTGTACCAAGAACGCGAAAGTACCTTACTTTTATACTGTACCCAAAGTACACAAGGGCACCATACCACCCCCAGGAAGACCTATAGTCTCAGAGATCAACTCTCTTCTGGAACCGCTATCTAGGTACTGCGACCACTTCCTGAACCCACTGGTACAAGGAAGATCATGTTTGTATGGCTAGAAAAAACTATTTTATTAATTTAATTCAACAGCAAGTACTCTGGTGGTCTTCGGTGCTCCTTATTTGCATTGTGTTCCCCCTTATTCATTTAAGAACCACTGCAGGAGTGCATACTAAGGAGTCAGTTCAAATCGAACTTGAAGTGGCATGTGGGCCGTTCTGTAATACTACCCAGTATAGTTCAGTGCCATTGTAAACAGTCAAACTTTAGGCCCACGGAGGATGTATGCATTAACACAATTCAGAACTAGTACGTGGGCCATGATACTGCCACTCTGAATTCTCTGAACACAAAAAGCTTTGTAGCCAGGTGCTTGAAACATACAAGTTACACAAGTCAGAAAGCCGACTAAACATTACTGGAGAATACTTATGCTGCTTCCACGTAAGCTTCAGTATCAAGTAGCTCAGCATGTCTTCAAGAAATATGTTTTAAACAAAATTAAAAAAAAATTGACATAGTCAGACAAGTATCATCAGCAGTAAGAAGTAAATTTGGTGCTGACAAGGTAGTCCCCCGGCCCCAAATAGAGAGATCAAACACACAAAAGCTGATGGTAGGAATGCTAATAAGTCTAACCACTGGCAATCAATTGAGACAGCATTTCATTGAATGTCTGCCCACCATATCACCTCTGTTTGGAACCAGTCGTGCAAATCAGTATTGGCTTTGCTCCAAATGGAACAATCCAGCTGGAACTGCCAGGCGCAGAACTGAACCAAGAGCCCTCCACATCCTACAGGCAAGCACAAGCGACTGAGTGGTCAGTGAGGTCTATGTCTGACTGTGAGAGCAACGAGCTGAGTGGCTACGTACATAAGTGGAACAACTAGGATTGAAGTGGAAGTGTTCTGTATAAAATCGAAAGGGCTTGGAATATAAGTGTTAGTGCAGTGAAAGTGTGTCTATGTTTATGTCTAGTGTTAGCCAAGACCTTTTGATTTTACTAAAATATGTATAATATGCTACAGCATAATGCATGGGCAGTGGGTCAGCTAACTTCAGCCACTGGTTAATTTCACTTTCAGTGACTGCATTTTGCTCGCTCACAAGGAGCACATCCAAACACAAGCTAGTTTCCTTCAGTGCAAATGTTTTTGTTTTTAATTTAGAATTACTTTAGTGTGGCGTTTGTGTTTAAAGAGTGATGAAATAGCAGGATGCTTCTGATGCACATTCCATTTTTATCAGATTCCATCTCCTGCCAATGCTGTTATAAATTCCTTTTGGAGTGTTTTGCTTCTCTGGCTGCTGCTATTTCACATCATACCAGATTGTATCCAATTGAAACTGTTCTTTGGTAAGTTATCCTATTTTACTTTTTCCTTCTTTCTTTCTTGCCTTCTTTCATTCTTTTTAATTTCTCTCTTTAATTCTTTCTGTTTCTCTCGCTCTTCTTTCCTTATTTCTTTTTCCTTATTTTTTCCTTCTCTTTTTCTTTCTTTCTTTCTTTCTTTCTTTCTTTCTTTCTTTCTTTCTTTCTTTCTTTCTTTCTTTCTTTCTTTCTTTTTCTCTCCTTCCTTCTTTCTATTTCTCTTTCACTTGTTTCTTTCTCCTGCTTTTTTCATTACTGTCTTCTTTCATTCCATCTTTCTTTCTCTCTCTTTCTTTCTCTTTTCTTGTGTTTCTTTTTTCATTCTCTCCTTCTCTCTTACTTTTCTTCTCTTTCTTTCTTTCATTCTCTTTCTTTCTCTTTTATTCCCTCTGCCTCTTACTGTGTTTCTTTTTTGTCTTTCTTTCCTTCATTCTTTCATTCCTTCTCTTCTCTTTTCTCTTTCCCTTTTGTCATTTCCTTCCTTTATTCTGTTGTTCTTTTTTTCTTTCTTTCTTTCTTTCTTTCTTTCTTTCTTTCTTTCTTTCTTTCTTTCTTTCTTTCTTTCTTTCTTTCTCTCTTTCTTTCTTTCTTTCTTTCTTTCTTTCTTTCTTTTTTCTCCAGACTGATAAACTTTTTTAGCTCTGTGTTAGCCAAGACCATTTGATTTTAATAAAATTATGTGTATAAGATAGGTACTTATAATAGTTTCTGCCAGACGTGACCTTTAGGTTGATGTCATTCATATTTTCCTATCTCACTATCAAAGGAGAGAGAGAGAACTAGGTAGCTAGTCCGTATCCCCGGGGTTTATATGTGAGATCAAAAAGGACTAGCCTATTTGTGAATTTACATAGACTCAAGACTGTAAGGCAGGGTACAAATATTATACTAGCAAAAATGAATATGCAAATATGTGCGTTGAAGCTACACTCTCTCTGTGAATGCAGTGCTCAAAAGCAAAGTCTAGTTTTTTTCCATTGTTACATACCACTTTGTTGCGGTGCTGGTACACCTCTCATATAATTCTTATCCGGTGGACCTTTTTCACCAACTAAGAGGTAAAGAGAGTTAGCATTTCATCAGTTAATTTAATTAATAATGTAGCCCATTTGGTTACACAATAAGGACCAGGAATCAGTGACTATAGGTAGGAAGGTTTATTGAAAGTTAGCAGTTAAGTTAAGATAGATACATCTCAATACTATGCTGTAAAAATGCAGAATAATAACTGGGTAACCCAACCTCATCAAGAAGTTCAGGCATAAACAGAATGAGGCAGACAAGAAGCTGAGTCGAAGCAATACAGAAGATAACAACAGAATTTGATGCTCACAGAAGGGCTTCTGGTTATCTCGTCTATGCAAGGGTGAAGTCTAAAATCATCTGCATTAAGTACAAACTAAAGAGGAGGGTTTAAAACCCTAATAGGACCTACAAAATCAGTGAAATGCAGAACAATAGGAAAATTCGGGAAGGTACAAGAAGGTCTTAGGATTTCAGAAGCTCGGTCAAGATTCTTGTTGAGACAGGGAAATAAGTGCTAGCCTAAGCCACACTCAGCAAGAGTCAAATAGGAAGCATAGAGGTCTCCACCTCTCAGAGTCCAAAGGAAAGAGGCGTAACCTCAGACAGTGTGAACTCCAGCTATTTCCACCAGAACCTCTAAAGTAACACCCCTCTGTTCGCATAATGAGGGGCTCCTTTGTCCTTATCAAGGTCTTCTCAGAGTCTCTCTATCGCTAGTACAGTGTTACATCTATTCCCAAACTAACAAACTAGTGAATGTATATGCAGGGAAAAGATATGCAAGCAGAAAATGGAAAACAGCATCTCCTGCGGAAAGAAAGAGGGGCCTAGTTATGACAATTACTTGGTGTACATTAAAATGTACACCACTGATATGAAATCAGTGGTGTACATTTAATATACATGTACACATTCAACCACAAATGAATGAACACTGTCACTGCATTAGATTCAAATTAAGGTTTCATAAAGGTAAACTAACTATGAGTATACATCTCTAAATGTGACTAAGAAATACATGTAAATGTAAATATGAAACATTAGTGCACACATTACAAAAGTATTTTTATTACTAAAGTAAATACATTTCAATAGTATTATGATGGGTTTACTCCATCACCTAAACTAAAAACTCATTTACTATAGTTAAAGCACACAATGTATATACGAGTCTCTAATCCTACAGTGAATGCACTTCAATAGTGATGTTAAGCAACACTTTATATTAATAAAGTTAGGACATGCAAGTACGTAGTGCTAATTGCACTGATTTATTATGTACATATGATGTGTAAGAATAGAACCAAAATTACACTGCTCCAATCCCCCCTCTGATGGTGAATCAAGCCATCACATCAAAATAAGCTCCTCTTATCAGATGGACAAATTACAGTCTATAGTTGTTTCAATCATCTTTCTTCTGGATTCCTCCATACACTTCATTTCATCATAGTATTTACTCTTTCCACTTCCTAATTCTATGTCTACTCCTTTTCTCTTCAATCCCCTTTTCACTTGTGCACGTTTGTAACCTTTACAAATCATACACAGAGTTAATTCACAAAGAGCAATTATCACTAAGGGTCTCAAAATACTTTCAACAGTTCCACTCCCTAAGTTTCCAAACCATCTGCCTACACCAGAAAATCCATTCCCTATTGCCTCCCAAGCACCCGTTCAAATCCTTACTCTTATCAGGAAAGTAACTCTGCCCTCCTTTGCCAGGAGAATGTCTAACGCAAGTCTATTCTACAGAACCATGGATCTGATAGCAACCATCTCAGTATCTATAACTAAATATCCTCCCGCCATACTAGTAGACAACTCATCAACTACAGTGGAAAGCTTTCTAATCTTATGCGAATTCAGTATCACTCCTACAGATGGTATTATGGCACCAAAGTTGTTTCCCACAATTTCACTGGCACTGGCACCACTCGAAGTTCTCACTTGTTCTTCCTCACTTGGGTCATCAAGATGTCCCACATGATAGATTTTCAGAAAAACTATCCCCATGTACTATGTTCCATTCCATCTCCTGGGTACCTATAAGAAGCGTTCTTCCCACAAATATAGTAGACTCCTGGAATAACAAGGATGTGCTCCATCTAAATATAGTCCCCAATCTCCACAGGTTTCAAAAGTGTGATCACATTCACTCCTACCTACAAATTAAGGTTCTAAATTAGATTTTCAAGTATATACACACAGTTTCCCATGATGTTGGCAATCTTATGCTAATTTGGCTATATTTCCCACCAGCTCAAGCTCTTCCTTAGCCTATGTTGGGGCATTCGTGGGATTCACTGCTTTAGCTATGATAATTCTTCTCATATCGTCTACACAGTCTATAAATGTAATCTCAGCATCTGTCAATATATAAGTCAAATTGTGTCAATGAGCATAAGAGGTATTTAATGTTATTGTGGGTTTAAAGAAATGTCCAACTCTATCCAGAGTTCCAGCCTCAGGTTGACGATTCAAACATTTCTGCAAGGCAATTTCTGAAAAGACTAAGGGCCTGATTTAGATCTCGGCAGACGGGTTACTCCATCCAAATGGTGACGGACATCCCAATCACTGAAATATAAATACCATAGGATATAATGAGATTTATATTTTAGTGGAGGGCATATCTATCTCTGTTGTAACGGAGTAACTCATCGCTAAGATCTAAATCAGGCCCTAAGTCATAATTTGAATATTAATATTGGAGATGTCCCTTTCCATAAAAAAGACTCATCCACAAACTACAAGACACACCATAAGCCAGAGGACTATGGTGATATTTAATACCCTCTGCTGTAGAGGCAGACAATTGCATGCACACATAACAGTACCTAGCATCCATAGTGCCAAAATATTCGTAAAGCAATTTGAATAAACATTCAATGACTAGTCTCATTTGGATGCATCTACATGTAAGTCTTTCTCATCTATTAAAGGTAAACTACTGTCAGTAGGAAACGGCATTTGATGGGCACTTATAGACCTAAACTCTTCTACATGAGAAGGTGTGGGTAAGCTGAACATTACAAGCAAAGCAATCAATATCAATGACACAACAACAAATGCTCCTGCCTACACACATCTATGTCTACCAGTATTAGTAATAGGCTCCACGATTTCTCGAGGGATGATTGTTCAAGTGGATGAAAGCAATACAGCCTTCTCGGTTGGTTTCCACCTGTGCAGATGGGAAAAAAAAAGTACAAGTGTATTTTCAGCAAAATATGTACAAAGATCTTTGTGAGACTTCCTTAGCCCTACTTCTTTTTCTTCTAAATGACAACCTTACGCTCCTTCAACAGACTCAGGCCTCAGTACTCTTCTTAGTAGTTTGGGCAAAATCTATTAAGTCTTTTCTGATAAATGTGCAGTTCAAATTCACTTATGATCACATCGAGGATAAATTGACTCAGTCTGTTTACTGGTAATGAAATTTCAAAGCTCAGTTAATCCACAAACTTCAGTTCAAGGAGGCTCAATTGAATGCAAATTATTATAGCAAAATATCAAAAATTTTCTCTCCCAGTCATTGGCAGCTAAATATGCCCATTCAGGTGAGGAGTGCCTCCAACGGGGTACTCTTGCTCCCTTTGATCTCCTCATCGCTGGCCCTTCCTCATCATTATATAAAGTACAATGGTTCTGTCGGGTATAACCACACAATTACTTTGCTTTGCAATAGAATTTGGAGAAAGCTGAATATATCAATCGACAAAAAAATCAAGTACAAATTACATTTAAAAAGAACACATGAAAACAAAAGAGAATGCACAAACCAGCGTAGAGTCAGATTTGCTGGGTGATAAGATATTCTTTATATATAAATTGCATCATTTATATTAACACCCATATAATTCTTTTTAGCAAAAAAAGGCTGCCAAGGTTGTGAACATTAAAGTGAATTCGTGAGCAAGTGACATAGTGACATAAGTGACACAATTAGTGCATAATATATACAAAGTGAATAGAAAAAATATATGGCCTACCAGGGGCTGAAGCATGTATTATGTCACCCCTGGGAAGCAGACTAAATCTGACACCACAGGCCTGCTACTGCAGCCTGGGTGAGGTAGTGTTAGCACTCCTCACTAAGGTATAGGTTCCTATATCTCACCATACACACATATAAACCTATCAGTTACCCCTAAGGCAGGCCCTATCAATCCTGAGGGCAGGGTGCTTGGTTTACAATGTGAGGGTGTGCCTCTGCATGAGAAGGACCCCTCTGCAGGTGGCAGAGTCTATTCTCTGTGGCTGTTTGTGGATGCGGTTAAACCATATACTCTTAAATGCATTATAACCTCCTGGTAAATGCTAACTTTGGAATGACTGCATCAAAACATGTCGTGTTTGGTGTCAAACAACTTGGAATCATACCCCCACACCAGTAACTGGTGAGTATGATCCCTCCCTTCTAAAGGGGACAACATGTACCCACTGTGGAAGCACGGTAGAAATCTGAAAGAGCCCTGGCATCACAAAATGGATGCCACCAGCACAGACACTGGGCTGCCCTCCTGCTGCTGACTGAAACTCGCAGTGGAGAGGGCCCAACAATAGGCATCCTGTCACAGGGAGGTGTCACCACCTTCCAGACAGGATTTAGTGTATTGGGGCTGGGTGGGTGCACTCCTAGAGTGCTTTGAAGTCCTGCACTGGGGGAGCAGTAGGCTCCTCTGTACATATGACAGCTCAAACCGGTTCAGGGGCTACCTGTCCCTGCTCTGGCGTGAAACTGGACAAAGGGAAGTGGGTGTAACCACCCCCTACCCTGACCCTCCCAGAGGAGTGGTCATAGAGCTAGTCCCTCCCTGTCTTTTGGTATAAGATAGGGAACCCTTGCCATTGCAATCCCTGGACGAAGGTTTACAAGAAAAATCATGGTCCTTCGACGTTCCACTACCTTTGGAAAACGGAAGAATCTCCCTTGGAGTCTAGGAGTGACTCCCCTGCTTGGCAGGCACCAAAAACTTGAATCAACGGTCGCAAACTTTCCCGCTCCCGCTGGAGTGCGAAGTCCCTGCAGCCCTTGAGGTGGATTTCCTGACTTCGCAACGGCCATTGTGAGTCCTCAGCAGAGCTGAGGCGAGTGGACCCCACGAGTTATTAGGAATAACAATACCCGGGTACCGTGCACTATTGTCGAGTACAACCCCTTCACAACACTCTACAAATTTGTGCATTGGACCACGTATGGTCCAATCCTCCAGCAGGATTTCCCTTGTCAATCAGAGGCCTACCTCATCCTGAGTGACCGTGGGCTCCTGTGAAGTGAATCCTCAAGAGGCATCTTCGCGATCCCTTGCTCATTAGCTTGTGGGTCCCCTGAAGACTTTCTCAAGCTCCCCTGGTTGCTCCAGGCCTGCTCTCACTTACCTTTGCTGGGTGAGTCCCTCAGACCTTGCTGGTCTGCACCGCTGACTTTCTTCAATTTCCACGAGACTTGCTGTTGCCAAGGCTTGTTGGCTCCAATTCGATTGCTGACACCTCAGTAAGCTGCAGACTTTGTGGGACACTCCGAATCCAGCTCCTGGTTGTCCTCGACACCCCCTGGACCTTGTGGCTGAAGAGTCAAAACACCCTTGATCACCTGAAATCACCCAACTTCCGTGGGCATCCATCTTCCTGTCCCGGGGTCACTGGCAAGTGACTGTGAACACTGTCCCTTCTGCTTTCAGGTCTTCTTCATCTTGAATCCAGCCTTGGATTGCACCGGACACTTCTTCAGTCTTCACAAGCAGCAAAACTTCTTCGGCTTCCATAGAAAACGACGACGCGACCCAACACCAAAAGACACTTATACACCCGGCGTCCCTGGGTGAGGTAACTCGTGCACTCCGGTGCTCCTGTGGGTGTTGGCCCTCGAACTACTTACCTTGTAAGTGACTTGCTTGTAGACCTCCTAGAAGTACCCTTAAACCTTAAAAATCCAACTGCTCCATCGAAATCAATAGGGAACCCGCGGCTGTGTTCTCACACTGCACGCATCTCCCGTGGGTCTTTTACTTACCTGCCTTGGGTGGATTAGTGAAGCCCCAGTGATTCTACAGGCCCTAGGCCATGTCCCCTTGCAAGTCGACTTTCCTAAATCTCTTTTTTAGTATATGGTCTGGTACGACCCTAGGGCCCCAGCCATATTTGTGCTTAACTTATTGTGGAACGTTGATATTTGCATATGTTCCTGACTTCTAATCTCATTAAGCGATTAGTAGAGTGTGTCTAGTAATAAATACATATATATTTGATATATATACCTGTGTGGTGTCCTTTAATTTGGTAATTCAAGAGATTATAAGGTAAAACAAGCTGCTTTACATTCCTCTAAGACTTAGCCTGAAGGCTGCTCTCCACAGCTACCACTAGGATAGCTTTCTTTAAAAGGTTGTCTTAAACCTATCTACCATAAGAGTCGAATTGGACTGGTGCAAGGTGGTCACTGTAATTAGTGACCAGCATATGGCAGGCCATCTTCTCACATGTGTGGTACTCACACTTAAGAAAAACTGTGTGTGTCTCTCTCTCTCCTGTCTTCATGGCCACCCATCTCCAGGCACTACTCACATTACTGCTGCACTAGGCCCTTCGCCAGGGTATAAATCTGGTGCAGTCAACACCACAAGATGAGACACTCCAATACTGACTTCAACTGTTGAATCTCTCTGACCGCCCTCAGGCCATACAAGTGCTGTCCCAGTTACTTGCTGGTCCCCAACAGATTAACTAATCTGCTCCCTTTGTCTCACTGTAACCACTGGTGCTTCAGGGGCAGGTGCTGTTACATTATCAAAGGAGCAAGGGACTCTGCGAGTAAGGGTGGCATGCAGCCAGCTGGGGAAACATCTGCACTTCACATCTGTTGTAGTAACCAAGATAACCTGGTGAGCAGCTCACCACCGAGGTTCCAAGCACATGCTGTTTCACCATAACCCAGTCGCCAGGACTGAGGTCATGGCATTGCTCCTGTTGAGGTGGGGCTATAGCCTATCTGTCCTGATGAGACACAGAATACACCACATCAACAGTTGTTTGCAGTGGTCAAGAATCATGCCATCTGAAATGCTCACAAGCACATTCACAGGCACAGCTGGCAGTCTCCTGGGTCTGCCCATGATTATCTAATGGGGGGACAATCCTGTCCTCCTATCCAGAGTACTGCATAGGCTCATCAACACAAGCGGAAAAGCATCAGGCCACTTCAAGTATGTTGAGGGACACACTTTAGTCAACCTAGATTTCAAAGTCCCATTGACCTGCTCCACAATGCCGGAAGCCTGCGTTCGATAACAGCAATGTAGCCTCTGTTCAGCTTGTAATGCAGCACACAACATCTTCAGGACCTCATTGTGAAAATGAGCTTCTCGGTCTGACTCCAGAGAAGTTGGGAACCCAAAACGTGGCATTTACTCCTTCAACAACGACGTAGACCCTGTGAGACTATCACTTCTCCTAGTCGGGTAAGATTTGACCTACCGAAAGAAGATACACAAAATCACCAGGGCATATCTCAGCCTATTAGACACAGGTATCTGAATAACGTATAGTTGCATCCTGTCGAAGGGACCACCTGACCTCCCAATGTGAGTTAATATTACTGCTATCCTCTTGCCCACATTCTGCTGCTGACAAACAACATTTCTGTGACACAACCCTTCAGCCTGAACCTGGGGTTAAACCAGGTTTGCATGAACAAGCGCACCATGGCAGCTCTACCTACATGTGCAGGTCCATGATAATATCTTGCCATTAGAGGCAACAGACTATCAGGCAACATAGGTCTTTCATCTCCTGAAACCCAAAGGTTGTCCTCATCTCTTTTGACACAACCATCTCTAACCCAACCTTGCTCGTCTGCTTCTGACACTTCCACCTGTAGCCTTTTAACTTCCTCCCCTGTATCAACTGTGGTTAACAACATATTGTAATTTGGCTCCTCTGTTATTTCATTTTGGTACTCCCCATTTAAGGTACAAGCATTTAGAGCACAGTATCTGGCTGTTTCATCCGCATATCTGTTGCTCACAGTTATATAATAGGTTCCATTGCGGTGTGCTGAGCACTTTATGACTGCAATCTGGGAAGGTAGCTGTAATGCTCTCAGCAGGTTATGCACACTCTCCCCGTTAGGTATTGGTGACCCAGAAGAGGTTATAAATATGTGTTGTGACCACAACTGTCTGAAGTCATGAACAACACCAAAGCCATACTATCTATCAGTGAAAATGGTCACCCTCAGCCAGTCTGAAACACAGCATGCTCTAGTAAGCACAGTCAATTCAGCCACTTGTGCAGAAAATTCTCCTTCAAGCCAAGAGGTTTCGACCACACCTGAGACCGTACAGACTGTATAGGCAGCTTTCAGGCTTACTTCATGGTCTCATATGTAGGAACCATCAACACACATTACATAATTTGATTCCTGAAGTGGCATATATTGTATGTCAGGTCTTGACTTGTTGCGCAGTTCAGGAACATCGAGACAGTCATGCTCAACCTCCCCTTCCACAACATCATTCCCAGGTACAGGCAAAAGATTAATTGGATTGAGGGTAGTGCATCTCTTCAATGTGATATTCTCTGTGGCAAGGATGTCTTACTCATATTTGGTCAAGCGGCTGTTAGTGAGATACTGAATCATGGTACAGGTCAGAAGTCGACCCATAACAATACACTCACACTGCTCGATATTGACACCTGCGGAAGCCATGACTTTAACACAACAGGGCAAAGAAGCAGCTACTGGGCCAAGCGTAGCTGAAAAATATGTAATGGGTCTGCGGGCATTCCTATGCATCTGGGTTAGCACTGAGAGAGCACAGCCTTCTCTCTCACTGCAAAACAAAGCAAAACATTTCCCAGTGCTGGACACCACAGAGACTTTCTCTCAGCTCTGAGAAGGCATTCATGCAAATGTCATCTCATGGTATTGGATCTGACACATCTCTGTGTGTCAGCCTCTGTAAAGACTTGGTCACTAGGGAAAAGGTGGGGATCCACTGCCAACAGTAGCCCACCATTCCCAAAAACATCCTGATTTCTTTCAGGTTAGTTGTCGGATTCATTTTCTGAATTGCTGAGATTCTTTCTTGGGACATCTTCCTTTCTCCTTTTTCAATGTGGTGTCCAAGGTACCAGACCTCTTTCTTACAGTACTGCAACTTGGTTGGTGACACTTAGGGGCCGATTCTGATCCGGGTCGGGAAGCACTCCGACCGAGTCGGATCCGGAGTGTTTTCCGACCGAGCCGGACCCCTACAGTCCGACCGAGCGAGTACGATGCGCACGTATGCTGTCGGACTCGGTTCGGTCGGACTCCCATAGAAGTCAATGGGAGTCAGTTGTACGACGCGTACATGCGCTCCCATTGACTGAATGGGTACGTCTCGAACAAGTGCACCCCCTACAGTGGGTACGCGTCGGTGCCATCCGCACCGTACATGCCTGTGTTGGGGAGACCCATAGGTCTCCCCCTGTGTGCAAGTCGTAGGGCTGCGGGTGTCAGGGGGTCCGACGCAGACCCCCGAAGTCCGACTCCGGGAGCTTTTGAGAGCCGGACACTCCGGCTCGCACAGGCTGTCTGACGCGTGCATTGTACTGGCTCAGTTGTAGATCGCATCCATTGCATGCCACGGTTAGCTTCCGACCGAGATGTTCAGAGCAGTTCGGACCCGGAAACGACTTGGTAGGTGAATCTCACGTAGCTCACATCGTACTTGCTCGGTCGTACAGCTGTACGAGTCGGCCGGAAAACACGTGTACGGCTCGTAGTTTTTCCGGCCGGATCGCGTTCGGTGCCCTTCCGACCCGGATCGGCCCCTTTATGTCCATTCTCAGCTAAATGCTTCAACAGCACAATTGTGTCTCTTTTGCAAGCCTCCTGTGTATTTGATGCCACCAATAGGTTGTCTGTCAGGGACCTGTCTCTATCATCCCAACCCCCTTGCCCGAACCCCCTTACACTGCGCTAGACCCAGAGACCATGAGGCTCACAGTATGTGTTTCATGTAAAATACACATGCAATCATTACTCACCCATCATTTCACTACCTATGTACCATTTAACAATGCCCATACTTCTTTGTTTATATGCTTCACTGTTTACTTTTGCCAAAGGTGCCCATGTTTCAAGAACTGAGCACTCTGACCCAGATGTGTGCTGACAGTGAGAGCCTCTTCCTGCCACTGCCATCTGAGAATCACATGAGTCATAACTCAAGCAAAGCACTTAGAACTCTTCTGCTGTGAGCTGCATGAGTCATCACTCAAGCCTTCTTCTAAGTGCACACTGAAGACCTCCTGCTGAAACCTTGGGCGTGGCAGCAGCTTATCTATTTGAACCACACCCATGGCAAAACAACTTGCTTTGCCTAAAGATTCATCAGCTTGCTGGTTTCCTGCATATCGTGAAAGAAGTCAGACCAGGGCTCCACAGCTGTTAATTTCAGCATTCACAAGAACAACTCTTCTTTCAGGGCCTCCTCACGCACAGCGCTCATGCAACCCTTCAAGAGGAGATAATACTTCAAGAAGCCATCATCTGCGGTAATGCATGAAAACAACATTTGTGCTTATCTGTGTTTACAAGCATTTTTACTTTGTATTACTTTTAGAAATGGGGGTCTCAAGTTGGCAGGTTGTTATCGTGTCCAAGTAGGGACCCTTCTTCCCAGTCAGGATAAGGGGGATACACTTCTAAAACAACCCCTGCCAAGCCCCTTGGTAGCTTGGCATGAGCAGTCAGGCTTATCCCAGAGGCAGTGTGTGAAGCATTTGCACATAACAGTAATGCAGTGAAAACACTACAAAAGGACACCACACTACTATTAGAAAAATAACCAATATTTTATGTGTGCAAAACAAGACCAAAAACGATAAAAACCTATTATACAGTCCTCAGAAATACCAATATTAAAAAATTGGGGCAAAATACAGTTCTTGAAGTCGATAGCTCCGTATGGGGCCATCACGACGTCGTGAACAACCAATCGAAACAATTCCGGCTGACTGCGGCATCACGGGCCAGCTATGTTGTCGGGAAGGCCCGTAAAACATTACCTTATAGAAATGCAGGGTGTCAGTGACCCCTCGTTGAGCTCCAAGGAGCCGGCAGGCAGTCGTCGGCATGCATCGGTTCCAGAGGTCGATGCAGGAGTTGTTTGGCCCTTGAAGTCACACGGTTTGCATATCGTACTCCTCGCAGTTGAAGTTGGGAGTGCCGGAATTGGGGCTGCGGTGCGAAGTGCAGCGGTCTGGCGCCCGCAGATTGTGGTGCAGGCAGCGACTTGGTGACTGTCATCCAGCAGTGTTGGTGAGACACTAGGGCTGCGCTACAAAGTGATGCTGTACTCCGTGAGGTGCTGACAGGTCACATTGCAAGCAGCAGCATCATTGTTGCGGGATCGCTGTTGTTGGCTGACAAACTTGAGTTGATGGCGCCTGCGTCGGTAGGCCAAGGCTGTGGTGCAGGATGAGGGCGGTCCATCCTGTAACTTATTAGCAGTGCCCTCAAACCACGGTGCAAGCAGCGGTGTCGATATTGAAGTGGAGCGTCATCGTCTGGGATACCAGGGCACCGGTGTGAAGTGAGGCGGTGCCAAAAGGTTACAATAAAAGCATTGGCTTGGTGGCGGCGTTGGATGTCGTCGTCAGAGAGACCAGGATTGCGGTGCAAAGTGGGCAGTGCGAAGTGCGACATTGCCCTCTGTGGTGTCTTCAGGACATGGAGCCTGCAGCGGTGTTGGTGACAGTGTTGGGTTGCTTTTTCTTCTGTTGCAGCACAAATCAAACAGTTCCCAGTGCCAGTAGCAGATGGACATGAACTCTTTGCTGTTCCTTAGACTTCTTGAACGGGGGCAAGCTCTACCTCAAACCCTTGGCGAAACTCAAACAAAGAAGTTACAGAAAGTTCAGTTCAGTCCTTTCTCTGCCCAAGAGAGAAGCAGCGACTGCAGGCCAACTGCAAAGAACACATCAAAGACGTAGTTGCTCCTCATAGCTTCTCCAGCTCTTCTTCTAGGCAGGTTTCTGAGCCCAAAAGAGTTCTAAAATTCTGGGGTCTGGGCCTCAATATTTATACCACATTTCCCTTTGTTCTCTTGTGGCCGAGATTGTCTGCGCTTAGTCCAAATCAGTTCTGTCCTCTCTGGTTCCAGCTTCCTGGCAGGAGGTGGAGACAGCATTGTGTAAGGCAGTCCAGGCCTATTCAGGTACAAGGAAATCCCCTCCCACTACTCTAAATGCATCCCGGGTCTATTCAGCCCAGCCTGACTCATCCAGGAAAGGCAGGACAAAATTGAATCCCTCCAGTAACTGTCTACAGTGAATGCTCATCCCCAGCCCCTGTCACTCCAAAGCAAGACAGTCAGTCCACAGCCCAGCAGAGGCACACAGGATGGTTAAGAAAGAAAATGCCTCCTTTCTAAAAGTGGCATTTTCAAACACACAATTAAAAAACCATCTTTACTGAAATATGTATTTTTAAATTCTGAGTTCAGGCATGCTAAACTCCATTCCCCTGTTTTGTCCCAATGGCAAGTTAAACTTGTAAGATGTTACAAAGTATCTCCAATTCTATCCTATGGGGCAGATAGCAAATATCCTTTCAATAGTGAAATGTCATGCACATCAGTACATGTCCTACCTTTCAGATACACTGCACCCTGCCCGTGGGGGTACCCTGGGCCTACCTGAGGTGTGCCTTACATGTAAGAAAAGGGAAGATTAGGGGCCTGGTAAGTGGGTGTACTTGCCAGGTTGACATGGCAGTCACAAGCTGCACACTGACACGAGAGTGACAGGTCTGAGATACCTTTACAGGGCTACTTAGGGGGTGTCACAATCAGTGCTGCAGTCCCACTAGTAGCATTTGATTTACGGGCCCTGGGCACACACAGTGAACTTTACTAGGGACTTACCAGTTAATCAAATTAGCCAGTCATGCAGAACCAATCACAATAATATTTTACATAGGGAGCACTTGCACTTTAACACTGATACACAGTGGTAAAGTGCCCAGAGTTTAAACACCAGAAAAACTAAGTCCAGCATGCAGTCAAAATACAGGAGGCAAAAACAAAAAAGACAGGGGAAACCAAGCCAAGGATGCCAGGTCTAGCACTCCTTCCTTCATCCTTTGACCTTTCCTCTCCTGTTCTCCTCCCGCTTCTCAAACTGTCCACTAAATTCCCTCTCCTGCTCTGCAATGCAGCATCAGCTTTATAAATTTTCTGCCCGCTGCTAGACCCAACCCTTTTTAGGTCGAGCCTAGGCAGCACATGCACTGTCTCTTCGAGACATGCTGTAATCACTCCATGGGCTTACAGCCTGCCCATTGCCTTTGTATTTGTTCCTTTGATTGTCCTTCAAAAAGGCTTGCTTGCTAGTGGGTAGTCGTTCCTCTTTGTTCTGCCTTGTGCTCATTTGTGTCCTCCCATAGCCCAGTGACTAACTGCTGCTTTCACTCCACTTTGGTGCTTATGGCTTTGTGTCTGGGACTCTTTTTTTCTTTATTTCCTGTTGTGGCAGCTTAAAGGCATTGTAAACCTGAGCATGCGTCTCAAGTGTTGCCAGAGTGTGCTGTTTCCTGCACAAATGGGTGATGTTTGCCTCATTTGTGCAGGAAATATCTCTTCTGGTGGATTGCACAAATTTGGGCTTTATTTGCCTGTTTGTGCAAAAAATGTGTGGATGCGGGGGTGCCGACAGGGACAACGTTCACAACGTTCATCCAGGCCACTGTAGGCAGACAGATGATTGATTTCTCAGTATAGTTTTTTGCACATATGCATACTTTATTTCCTTCGGTGCATGTTTGTGTTTCCCCTTCCCTCCCGGCGTGGGTCCCACTGCTCCAAGACGGCCGCCACCTTCCCCAGACTCTTCAGGAACTCCGCTCATTGTCCGTTCTCTGTTTTTATGGTTATAATGTGCAGGATCATTGTGAAAACAAACAACAGTTCCTGACATGCTGTGCTGCCACCAGGAAGCTGTGCGCATGAGCACTTTGCTTATGAGCCAGTAGCAGATAGCCAGTGTTTCATAGCCATTGTTTCTTTGTACTATGATCCCCTGCTTAAATTGTGATTCCCTTTGGTATTTTGGGAATTTAGCACCCTCATAGTCCTCTGCTGTCAATCTAAGCCCAAGTACCGCTCCAGTAACCACTGCACATCGACTTACAGTCTAGGAGGAGTCATGCCCCCTCTTATACCCACAACCACACATTTCAGAATACAGGCGGAACTGCACAGCAATTTGGGGGTCAGGCCGCTCCTCGGGTCATCACGAAAGGTGAGTCTTCCGGTTTCCTTGCAGGTGTGATCTGGGGGGCAGTTGCAAGCAGTGACAGCTCAGTCAGCGCCCCTCCTACCCATGACTATACAGTGATGTCAGCATGGTCAGTGATCTGCAGGAAACACAATCTTCTCCCTCGCTGGTAACGGTTGTCACCGGGGAGCTGTGCGCATGAGCACTATGCTTACAAGCCAGGACCAGGTATCCAGTGTTTCATAGCCACTGTTTAATTGTACTATCATCCCCTGCTTGATTTGTGATTCCCTATGGTATCCAGGCATTTAGCATCCTCACCCCCCTGCTGTTAATCTCAAGTACCAGGTAGCCTCCAGTAGCCACCACACACTGCCTTACAGTCTAGACGGAGCCACGCCCCCCCCTTATACCCACAACCACACACTTCGGAATACAGGCAGAACAGCACAGTAATTACTTTGATTGTGTGGGTCAGGTCGCTCTTCGGATCCACGTAAAAGGGGAGTCTTCTAGGTGCCCTTGCGGGTGTGATTTTAGGGGGGGCTGCAAGCAGTGACAGCGCAATGAGCGCCCCTCCTACCTGTGACTGCAGAGTGATGTCAGCAGGTGCAGTGATCGGCAGGAAACATGATCATCTCCTTTGCTGGTACCGGTTGGGAGTGTGAGGGTGGCAGATGGAGCCTTCTGCAAGCTTGGCTCTTGTGGGGGGTATGGTTAGTCACTGCCCTCTGGCTCCACCCATGCCTCGCCCCCAGCGCATTTCCTGCATTTCTCTTTATATTGTAATGTGCACATACCAATGAGCAAAGGTGTCCCAAAACTTGTTTGGCAGCTGGCAGCAGTGGTTTAATGCGTAGGACTGTGATTTTCTTCACGAACCTGCAACTTATTTATGCCCAAAAGTTGAGGGGAAAAGTTCCTTGTACGAACGTCCTCAGGTTCAAGGGCAGAATGGAAGAAGGGATCAGGGTCACCCATCCTCAGGGTCACACTCACACCCATTCTCAGGGGTTGCTGTCAACATTTTGAGGTTTCAACAATTTGAATACAAAAGGGAGCATTATTTCAGCATGAGCAAGTAACTAACTGTGAGTGAAAACCAAATCATTTAATGGGAATAGGAAGGCCATTTTTACAGAAAATATGTTAACAACTAATTCAGGATTTAAGCTATAATTGAACCACCCAGGATAATGTGGCTAAAGACTTGTAAGGTCCCAACGGTGAGACCTATTGGCTATGTCAATTCTGGTTCTCGATATTTTTAGGTGGAACTGGTGCTCTATATTTTACTAATGATGTTTACCAACGTTTTGATGAAAGTGACACAAAGCTCTGTACCAATTGACTTGCTGTGCAGGCACTCCCTTAACAGTTAGTAAACCTAGGCCTCCCAGTCCTCAAGCAGCCCTAGCCCTTTCCCTCTCACTATGAACATTTCAGTCCCAGCCCTATGCCTTCTCTCTCCCGAGAGGGTCTCCATCTTCCCCCCCCTACCGTACAGCTCCTCTCTCGCCTCTGGCTTCCGGTCTCCTGCCAGCTTTCCCTCCCCTGCTTTCAGACAAGTCCCGAGCATCTCGCGCACCAGGAGCATTAGGGCTGATGTGAGGTCAGATGCCATCTATGACTTAATTAAATGACATTTCGATAGAACAATATTTGAGGGCTGTCTGGGAGAGAACTAAAGAGCAAAGTGTGCATGCTGACTAACGCAGCTGCTGGCAGGAGTGCGGGCCGTTCGTGGACGGAAAAAATTACAAGCAAGTGCCTCGACATCGGTTCAGCACAAGTCACTGACACTACACGATCGAACTTAAGAGGGTAGAATGAATTGATGAACAGGTACACTTACATAACGTAGTTTAATGCAATAAAGTCATCAGCCAACTGTAACTATAATAATTTGATGTCAGTTATACAGAGATCAAAACACACACAATTGATGGACGGAATGCAGAACAAATTAAAACATTCACCCATAGTCAAGAGGTCTGGGTTAAATCTCTCATTCTTTTGCTCACCATGCCACCCCAGTTTAGACCTGGCCATATGCAAATCAGTCTTGACCCTGTGCCTCATGGGAACAGTGAGTACATCTGGGCGCTTTTAATTATTGGAGGGCTGGCGCCAAGTCTGATCATTCTCTTTATCGGCTTTTGGAAGGAACGAGTAACACCTGAGTTCATAAACTCGAGCCTTTGGTCTACAGAGTGCACAAAAACCTCTCCCGGGGTTACTCAACCAAATTGGTGATTTAGAAAGTTGGCAGGGCAATGGGTCCTGCGTGTTTTCTGTGCCCAGCACATTTTTAAGGAAACTCTAAGGCTATTTCCTATTTTGTGGTTTTGTTCAGTGCAATATGTTCTCTAACATTCCAAATGCGTTGCAGGTATAGTATTAGAATATCCTAACCAAAATATTGTCTGACAGAAATAGTGTGTCCTAAATATTAGCAACTATTTATTGGGCATTATTGGAGATAATCGTAGAAAATCTACACCCAAAAGAAGAATATTTTGTAAAGGATATTTAAATCACAATATTTCTGGCAGACAATATTTTCCCTATGGATAGGCTGATAGACAATTGATTTGGAATACTGTGGAAAGTTTTCTTTGAAACTCACTCATGCCATTTATCACAAACATTTCTCCTGCTGTTGGAAAGTAACACTATGTGTAATTGCAGATCCTCATTTAGCTTTGGATAGGACTCACAATTACCCTCTTCTTAATCACAGTTTTTTGTGGGGCATTACATCTTTCTTAGAGAAAAACACAAAAGCGACGGCGAAATATATGGAAAAGTCTCCGCCACTGCAATCACTTGGGCCGCATTCAAGTTGGTAATATCGGTGAATGTGATACCAATGTACGACATAATATATAAACACATAACAATGTCAATACCAATAGATGCAATGTCAATGTACGGCATAATATATGCATGCATAACAATGTCAATACCAGTAAATACATTGTCATTGAACGCTATGACAAATGTATGCACAATAATGAGAATGTCAGTAACTGTGATATCAATGACCGCCATGTTATATGTACACATAATAAGAAACTGGTATCATTGCTGTCGAATTCCCTTGAGATGACCTCCTCATCAACCCCAAGTCTGAGATACGTGTTCAGACAGGTCCTGCGACTCTAACCCAAGCCTACCGATTGACAGGTCACAGGTGTGGTTGCACTGAGCCCGAAGACAAGCGTGCAAACAGAGAAAACCCAGATCGATCACACAGATAGGCAGTTACACTACAACAGGTCCAAGGAGACTGGTTCCAATAAAACACATTTGACCAAAGGCGTGTGTTAGACTTGCCATCTTTGGCATGGTTTCCTCTTACTTTTGCCTCTACCTCCTGCATTTTTGATGCTGTGCTAGATGTCATTGTTGCTGTCTTAGATGCTTTGGGCACTTTGCCACTGCTGATCAGTGTCAAAGTGCAAGTGCTCCCTGTGTAAATTGTTGTTACAATTGGTTCTCTGTGATTAGTATATTTGATTTACTGGTAGGTCCCTAGTAAAGTGCACTAAGTGTGCCAGGGCTGGTAAATCAAATGCTACTAGTGGGTCTGTAGCACTGATTGTGCCACCCACATGAGAAGCTCTGAAAAGGTAACTCAGACCTGCCACTGCAGTGTCTGTGCACAGTTGTTAACTGCCATGTCGACTTGGCAAGTGCACTCACTTGCCAGGCCCTAACCCTCCTTTTTCTTACATGTTAGTTATCCCTAAGGTAGGCCCAAGGAACACCTGTGGGCAGCATGAAGTGTATGTGAAAGGTAGGACATGCCCTGCTGTGTGTGGCATGTCCTGATAGTGAACTACTGCCAATTTCGTTTTCCACTATGGAAAGGCTATCTGTTTCCATAGGATACAATGGGGAGTTTGCTTATAACATCTTATAAACATAACTACCCCTGGGAACAAGATTGGTTTAGTATGCCTCAACTCAAAATGTTAAAATGCATCTTTTAGTGAGGGTGATTTTTACATTCTGTGTTTGAAAATACCACTTTTAGAAAGTAGGTATTTTCTTGCTTAGCCATCCAGTGTGCCTCTGTTAGGATGTGTATTGACTGTCTGGCTTTGGAGTGACAGGGGTTGGGGAGGTGCAGTGGCTCCAGAGAGCCTGGATGAGTCAGGGCTGGGCTGAATAGACCTGGGCTGCATTTAAAGTAGGGGGAAGAGATTTGCTTTCACCTGAATGAGCCTGGTCTGCTTTCCACAATGCTGTCTCCACCCCCTGCCAGGAAGCTGCACTAGAGATGACAGAACTGGTTTTGACTGAGCACAGGGCTTCTGCACAAATAGAACAAAGACATTTTGGGGTATAAGTATTAGACCTAAAATCCATGAACATTAGACTATTTCTGGAATCAAGAGGAACCTTTGCCAAGGAGAATAGCTGGAGAAACTGAAACTGAGGAGAAGCACTGCCCTTGCTGTGTGTCTGGGGTTGGCCTGCAGTTGCTGTTTCCGCCAAGGTAAGGAGAAGGACTTTGCTGTGTGCCGTTTCCCTGTCTTGAGGAAAGTCTCCATGGACTTGAGTAGAGCTTGCCTACTGTTTTGAAGTTTCAGGAACAACAAGCTCCCCTGAACTCCCAGCTCCCCTGAACTCCCTTTCTGGGAGTTCTGACCTGCCAAGAAGTGCCTGTGCCCGTGTGGAGCCTCTGGAGTTGTTTCTGCTGCTGGGAGCTGGAAAGCAATTTAACAACAAGAAAATCGATGCATCGCTCTTTTTGCGACAGTTTTCCGACGCAATGCTGCGGTGCGAAAAGAATCTCCACGCATCACCATGACACTGCTGAAACCGATGCAGCACCCGTTGCCGCTGCAAGAATCGTCGCATAGATGGATCACGGCTGAAGAAATCGGCACAGTGCCGCTCGAAGCCGCCGCATCGTTTGCCGATGCAGTCCGGATTTCCACGCATTGTCCCTGTTCGGCAAGTTTTCCCCAACGCATCACCCGCGGATCAGAGTCGTCTCAGAATCGCTTCCCCCTACACACCGGACCCGATGCACCGCTCCCTGTGCCCAGCGGAACTATTGCGTGGAAAGAGACAATGGTTCTTAGTGGCCTAAAAAGGTCCAGTTTTTGAAATAAATTTCAGGTGCTCACATATTCAGTGACAAAAAAGCGTGACAAGAAAGGTGAAGGTGAACTTTAAAAAACATCGCCTTCACCTTCACCTTTCTTGTCACGCTTTTTTGTCACTGAATATGTGAGCACCTGAAATTTATTTCTATGTTTAATAAATATCTGTCATATCTTGACCTTCTTGTCCCTGCTCTATATTAACTATCGCTCTCTTTACTCAAAATCTTGTTTTGAAAAACCTTTATTAAACCCCTACCCTTCCCAAGGTTTTTCTAAAAACTGGACCTTTTTAGGCCACTAAGAACCATTGTCTCTTTCCACATGTACCACCCCTGGTTCGCATTTCGGGGTACCCTTGTTCTTATAAAACACAGCGGAACTATTGCATCGCATCCACGAAGGTCTCAGGAACTGACACATCTCTTTGTTTTTTTAGGCTTCCCATTGCTGTGGCTGTTTGGCTTGGTGGATTTTGTCACAGCAACAGGTACTTTGCAAGAAATCACGCATCCTTAGTTTTCTATGGACTCAGTTGCTAAATCCCTTTGAAAGTAATTTTTCTTAATACTTGTGTGTTGAATTTTTGTTGTTTTGGTTGTGTTAAGTTTAGATAAAGATACTTTAATTTTCTAAACTGGTGTGGTGTCCATTTGTGGTGTGATCACTGTGTTACTGTGTGTTTTCAGTACAAATACTTTGCCTTTGAGATAAGCCTATCTGCTCGTGCAAAGCTACCAAGGGGATGAGCAGGGGTTATCTAAAGTGTGTATCCCACTTACCCTGACTAGAAACAAGGGTCCCTATTTGGACAAAGATACCTACCTCTGCCAACTAGAGGCCCCCATTTCTAAAAGCATGCTTTCCCAAAATACCACAAAGTCAGATGGCACATGTAGTTAGAAACACTCAGCCAATCAGAACACAGCACACTCACTACACACAGTGAACAAGCGCTCCCCATGCCAGACATCTGGACACATACACACTGGCCCACTCTAGGCTTTCCTAAAGCCGAGAGCCACCTGTGTCCCCTTATCAGATGGTTGTATTTATGGTTCATGACTAGGCCCAGATCTACATGCTTTACAAGAATGTGTAATCCGTCTGCTAGACTGTTAATAAATGGTAATCTATTAAGAACGATATATATATATAGGGGGACAAGACAGGTATGCCCCCTTTCACTGCTTTTATTCAATTTGTATATAGAGCCTTTAGCTATAAATTAAGATCAAATAAAAACATCTCTCCTTTTGCATGTAATGGGTGGGATAAAAAGATCATTCTGTATGCAGACGATTTGATGATATTCACAAGTCATTTATTCTTGTCTTGGTCAACAATCTGAAAGTACTAGGGGCTTTCGGGAAAGTTTCGGGATATGCCGTAAATCAGCAGAAAACCGAAATAATGTAGTGGAACACACATTACCAATCTAATTTAGTCAAACCAAACATGAGATATCTAGGTATTCAGATTGTACAAAACCTAGATAACATTTCAAAGGTGAATTTTGATAGAATAGCATCAAGCGTACGGAAGCAATTACAGGCCTGGAGCGCACTTCCTTTGTCGTTCTTGGGTAGATCAAATTTGATAAAGATGTCCATCCTCCCTAAATTAACTTTTTTATTTAACTCTATACCTTTAGAATTTAAGAATGACTGGATAAAGAAGGTTCAGGGTGATTTCAATAGTTTTATTTGGGGAAACAAAAAGCCAAGAATTGCTTGGAGAAAACTTAGAGCGAAGAAGGCATTAGGCGGTATAGCCAGCCCGGATCTTTTGCAATATTACTGGGCTTTTCATTTAAAAAATTTTAGACAAATGTTGAGAGATACCTCTGAAATGTCACCATTCTTCCAGGCCCTCACCAATAGTCCCCCAGATCTTAAGTGGGTTTTCCTATTTAAATTTGGGCACCCATATTTTTTTTTAAAAGTGAGGCTAAAGATTCTCTTGAGTGCATGCAAGGTCTGGCACTAGATAAGAAGGTCTCTACAAATACCATACGTTAGTTACAAGGCTCCCATATGGAATTCACCGGGTACGCCTGCCTGTCTCAAAGACTCTCTAGCAATCCCTCTCAAGCAGTGCGGCATTCGTACATGGGGCCAACTTCTAGACGACACAGTTAGTTTCCTGGCTCTGTATACAGGCATTATCAGAAGGGAAAGTTTCAAAATTCAAGTACTGTCAGTTAGCAAGACGGGAAGGGAAACTCATTCTGGGAGTCCAAGATATTTTCCTGCCCTCTTTTGCCAAAGCAAGTATCGGAGTGGTACTGGATGCTGATTCAGGTACTTGAGGAGGAACAAGCTCTACCAGTGTCGATCTGGAGGAGCGAATTTCCGGATTCAGACCTCGAACAGATATGGCAAGTATCTATGGCTTATCTATGGCTCTATGCAAAGTCTGCTCCACTCAAGAAGAATCATCTCTTCACAGCTCACAAGGCTTATTAGACTCCCAAGAGGCTATCAAAGCTGGGGATGCAGGTGGAAAAGAGATGCCCTAAGTGCGGGGCGGTCAACGCAGATGAGACCCACATGTTTTGGCTGTGTCCTTTGATTCAAAGTTTCTGCCAGAATGTAGGTACAACACTCTCTGGTATATTGGGACAAGAAGTACAGGTGAGCTTGGAGTTGGTTTTTTTGGGGGTAATGCTAGAGAGGATGGGGGATAGATCACTAACAAAAGTTCACAGAGCCCTGGTGTTTATGCTAATTCTCCTGGCACGTAGAGAGCTCTGTATAAAGTGGATCATGCCTATTCCCTCAGTAGAAATAGAGTGGGTGACGTCAATACAAAGAATAAAATCATAAGATAGAACCACAGCTAATTCTAAAAGAATGAAGATATGGGATATTTGGGATAGCTGGGCAAGGAATATAAGGCATTGATGGGTATCTTCATTTCTTTTTTCTTTTTCTGTGCTTTCCTCTCTTCAAATTTATCTTCTTATTTTTGGTATTATATTTGTGTTTTTGCTATTACTTAAAGGTCCAATGATTAACACCAAAATTAGCAGGTTGCTGGAGATGCCAGCCCCTGCTAAAAGGCATCGCTTTCCGAGCTGGCAGCATAATGTGAGATTCGGCAGATTTGGGTTCTCTGAAAAACACCCTTTCTTTATCAGAAGAGGCAGAGATCTTCCTACTCTGGCTCAGCAGCTTTGAACTTTTGATACCTAACACATAATGGCATATGAGGACTAAAAAAAAAAAAAATGTTAAATCATTTTATTGTATCTCAAGAACTGTATATAATACCAGCCAAAATGTCTGTACATTGAGACAGTCTTCAGACACGACTCTGTTGATGCTCCCCCGGCCGCCGCATTTAATGAAACCTCCATATTCCTGTTTTGCCAAACGCCTTTTGTCTTTTCATTTTCAAGATAAATTCATATCTGAGCAGCAAAGTTCATCATTTTTCACTCACTATACTTCTTCAGACAGAGACTAGCCATATGGAAATACGCTTTGGTCCTGCTCCAAAAAGAACAGGCCAGCCTGAATTGCCACACAAGGGCACTTCTGAATGAGAACACCAGCAACTGTTGGCTGTTGTTGGCCTAGATAGGCCTCATCAGGGAGGTATAGCTTGAATCTTGTACTACAGAGTGCACTAGACCTACTTTAAGAAAAGGCGTCTCACCTAGTGTGTTGTACTGAGGAAAACACAAAGGTGATGAATGGAGTACTAACCTAAGTCTCAGCCATTGCACCTTTCATGGTCAGTCCTGTTTTTACAGCACTCACATATGGGTGTTGCCATGTGCAAATATACTTTGCAGAAGAAGAACAGGGCATGGCCTCACAATTGAAGGAACCTGAGCCCACCATTTCAATTCAATCCAATGTCAGATTCTCGAGGGTTCTTTTTAGAAGAATGAATGCACAGAAGGAAGAAAAGATCCTAAATCACTTGAAATATAATGTAACACAAACGGTTACATAAGAATCCAAATTGACAACGGATTGAAGGTTGGTCATTTTTATTACAGATTCAAAAATAGTTGGACATACAAAAATCTTAACACAAGAGTATAGAAATACAAGGGAAATAATAGGAAGCTAAGCCTCCTGAAAAGGTTCACCCGATGGAGCATGAAAAGAACAAGAAATTCAATAATAATTATGCATGAGATAAGGAAACAAAAGCTCATATCGCCTTACATTGACTCTTCTTCTGTATACAGCATTTAATTTTATCTATCCCTACTCTCACTCTAAAGTGGCATCCCTAAGTTATGGCGCAAGCAAAGGATTTTAGAGAAAAAAAGGTGATAGTGGACAAAGCCTTCCGAAGAAGACACTTCGCTATAAGATGGGTCTGGGGCATGAAGCCACGTTCATGGAAAAAAAGCAAAGCGCAAGGTTGACTGTTCCTCTCTACAAGGCATTATATACATAAAGATGTATTCATTGAATGTCCCATAATGCTTTTCTTCTCATTGGCTGCACAATGGACTCAGCCACAAACATTTTCATGACGTAGACTCTCCTTGGAGCTTTCTCCATGCACACGCCCCTCTGTGGCAGCTCATCCTTGGTCTTCTCTCCGTCTCCCGTGTGAAAACACCTCCCTCCACCTTATCTCCTATGACCAATCTAACTGTAACTCCTTCATTCCGCAACCTTGTCTAATGAAACAATACCCCTGCTTTTCCCTAGTAAACATTGTCCACCTGCAAAGCAAACGTGAGACAGAAACATTTTACATATTTCACATAAGTGTTTGAACATTACTTTCAGAAATGAAGACTCTCCAAATGCATTACAAATTGAGCCCTACGAGTAAAGCTCAATTAATAAATGCACAGTACAATGTAGGCTGGCAAATACATCAGCTGCTAACATTCAATAGGAGCAGTTCCTTTGACTACATTAATACACATCATGCATTTAAGTCATTAATCTAAGAAAGCATTTATCATCACTAGCACATCATTGAATCACATTTACTACTGAAACCTAAAAACAAGTTATATTGGTTGCAATGGTCAGTACACATTGTAAGCAACAATTGCTGAGTCTTACATTGGATTACATTAAATTTCACTGGAACATGTTAGTTGATTTACATTTCTTCGAGCATCCAATTCTCTCATAACATTGGATAATATGTGAGTGCATTCTGCAAACTATTACATTGTATTCCTAACAGGTACCCCATGTAGGATATGAATTGTCAACTCTATCACAGTTATAACATCTGATGACTTCTTAGGCATCTGCAGTTGTGTAACATTTATGGGCTTCTCGTATATTCCATGAACTGTATGCTTGCAGACGTGTTGAATGCTGCACGCCTGTGGTTGTTTGATTTAGTGCCAGATTGTTCTATTTTTGTAGTTTTTTGTCCTCCCACTGTTCTTCACACTACTTAATCTCCAAGCACACCTCTCACCCTCCACTGCATTACCTAGTATGTTTTCATCCTCTTGTGCAATCCTCTGGTAAATTGCTGTATATTTGTTTTGTACAGATGTTATTGGGTATCTTCATCAGCTCAGTCTTTAATCCTTTCGAGATTGTATAATTGAATGCAATAAATTAGGTAATAGTAACATTTGTGTTTTTATTTAAATGCTAAGAAACATCAAAAGTGCAGTATATTTTTAACAGCTCGTGTTTGTAGCGATGTTTGCTGCAAGGTATTTTCTACAGTAAGTCTTTATATTGGCGGTATACAACCTGTACCAAAACAAACCCAAAAGTGACATTTAGTATTAAATCTATTTTTATTGATGAACAGCAGCAATGATACAACCGCTAAGTGCCTACAACCCAGCGGGCCGGCGGGGTATGTTATAGGTATAACAGTATGTTGAATCCAAGCCAATAGCAGTGCAGGTGCATCATATTTACCACAGCATGCCGCCTACAACCCAGTCGGGCCGGCTGCGTCTGAAAGAATGAGGCAGAGATGTTAACTGCAAAGCGAGGCAGGGGCAGGTAAGCGAACATGCTGGATATGGTGAGTCTAAGCCTTGAGAAAGGGGCCCACTATGGTCCATAGGCTCCGACAGGCGCTCCATATTAAAGCGAGAAACTGAAGAATAACAAAAACCAAGGAAAACCCACGAAGAACCCCACGCTCCCCCACCCAATCCCCTCGATGAGTTTCGATGTAAGAAGTTGCATGCATGACTACCCATGGATTACAGTGCAAGGATGGGGCCGTCATGTACAGAGAGAAAGACTGACAAGGCCTCTTCTTATGTGGTGAGTGCAGTGGTATCGGCAACCAATTTCAAGATGCAGAGATATTGCGAGCAGGTCAATTCTCGAAATTCCACACAGAGAATAGATAAGAATGGTGCCCAAATTTTGGAATAATCCTTGTCCTTCCCCACCGCTAACATATTCCACAGTCGGTGGAGCCAGTGTGTGTGGTCAGGAACTTTGTCAGTTTTCCACCATGCCAATATCACCCTGTGCGCAGCGTTCAGTGCCAAGGCCATCTGCCATGCCTTAGTCAAGCGCAGGGGAAATGTGAGCGCATTGGGTGGCCTAGGAGCGTGTATGTGGGAAGCCGGGGTATGGAAGTGTTGAAAGCTGATTCAATGTCATCCAAGATATGTTCCCAGTACCGGGTCAGTTTGGGGCAATGCCAGAGTAACTGAACAAGTGTCCCCAAGCACGAGCCACCTTTGGCAGCCAGGCGTCACGCCAGATCTGGTGGCCAGCCACCGTTTGGTCCATGAAGACCGAACGTTTCTCCGTCAGAGGGCGGTTGAGGGAAGCAAGATAGTATCGGGTAATATTAGGGAGAGCTAGACCTCGAAATTTCTTCGCCCTATAAAGCTGGGTTCGTGACAGTTGCGGCGAGATTGGGCCCCAGACAAAGCCCTCAATCACCCTCTGTATTTGACGAAGGACATTTTGCGGGGGTATCAACGGCAAGGTTTGGAACAGGAAAAGCGCGTGTGGCAGGACATTTATTTTAATCGCGGATAACCTCCCGAACCACATCAGGGGCAGGCGACGCCACCATTGGAGGTCTGCGCTGAGTCGGGAGAGCAGAGTTGAGTAGTTCACCTCCGCAGTTTTCGACAGACTCTTGTGGAGAGTCAGGCCTAGGTAGGGAAGTCCCACGGTCACCCATTCAAAGGGGAAGCGAGTCCGCAGGACCTCCTTCGTCTGAGGGCTGGCAGTGACGATGAGGACCTGGGATGTTTGTGTATTCATTTTAAAGCCTGAGAACAGACTGAACGTCTGAAGTTCCTGCATGATGGCCGGCAATGCGATTAGGGGTTGTGCAATTGTAAAAATGATGTCATCCGCGTATAGACTAATGAGGTGGTGGTCCTGGCAGAAGGAGATTCCCTGTGCAAGAGGGTTGTCCCAGAGGCACTGGGCCAGTGGCTCCATGTATAACGCGAAGAGTAGGGGGTAAAGGGGGCAACCCTGTCTCGTCCCACGCCCCACTTCAAAGTACTCTGAGAGTAAACCATTGACTTGCACAGCTGCCTGTGGGGTGTTGTAAATACATGCTATTCAGCGGTGAAACCGAGGCCCCAGCCCGAACCGCTCCAGGATGGCAAAGAGATATGGCCAGTGCACTCGATTGAAGGCCTTTTCCCCATCGATAGCCAATAATAGGGCCTCCTCCTTAGACCGCTGGACCTTGTCGATGAGGTGACAGAGACGTTTAGTATTGTCACCACATTGCCGCCCTGGAATAAAGCCTGACTGGTCCGGGTCGATCAGGCCAGGCACGTGGGAGTTTAATCGATGCGCTAAGATACTGGAGAACAGCTTGGCATCAACATTCAACAAAGTTCGGCTGGTAAGAGCTGCAGGATTCCGGGTCGTTGCCTGGTTTGAGAATCAAGGAAAAAGTCGCTTGTAACATGGAAGGGGTGAGGGATCCCGAGTCCGAAAATGAGTTGAAAAGACGAGTGAGCAGCGGAGCGAGTTCGGCACAATAGATTTTGTAATCAGGGGCCTTTTGTAACTTCAGATGATTTCCTCGATGCGTATAGGCGAGTCCAGTGCTGTCGCCTCAGCCTCAGGCAGGGGCGTCATTGTTGCGTCGCCCAGGTACTCGGTAGGGTCAGGACGCAAGGAGGGGTTGGCCATATACAGTGTGTGATCAAAAGAACGGAAGGACAAGACTATCTGGGCGACGTCTGTGGAGAGATGACCAGTCCCATCACACAACGTTTTAACTGCATGCGCTTCTTGTTGGCTGTGTAGGTAAGTACTTGTGTTTTAGGTGAATCACCGCGTGTTCAGCCCAGTCAAGGTCCACCCGGCGCAGTTGGAGGTGCGCTTTTTCCAGCTGTCGCCAGATGCGATGGTCACCCGTTCGTTTATGTATTGCCTCCAGTTCCATGATGGCGGCCTGTTACAAATGAAAGAAAGCAAGGTAGTCCATAAGATGTGGTCCAAGATCTTAGCTTTATTCCTTAAGCAGGACCCACAACAAGTTCATGCTAGGCCTTGATCAGTGTCCAGCAATGCCCCACCAGGAGCAGCCTCCCTGCTGCTCAGCCCATCCACACCAACTGATCTTTGCTTCCACTCAAACACACTCAACATTCCGATGACATCACACAGACTGAGCAGCAAGGCAAGGACAGCAACAGAGAGGATGCATCATTTACTTCCTAGATTATAACACATCCCCCCCTCATCAAATTTGTGAAAATAGGAACATGCAAGAACAATGTACCTTCATACAATTTGTGAAGCTAGGAAGATGCAAAAACAATGTACTTCCATGCAATTTGTGAAGATAGTAAAATGCAAGAACAATGTACATTTATGCAACAAGGTTAAATAAATAAATTGTGCGATGATAGAAAGACACATATACCCAAAAACCAATGAGCTTCAGGTATAACACGAACCTTCAGAATATAACCCCGAAAGGGGTAATCTTGCACCCCCTGACAGGCAAATCAAGATGATAAAAAGATAATAAGTTTCTACACGTGCGCTCCTGTGACGCACAGACCAACCATTCTCACCAGGTAACTTATTAAATGGTACAACCAGACATAAGTCTGAGAAGGCTCACAATCAGGAGTCTTCTAACGTGCATACTGATAACACGCAGACCAACACCTCACACGAGGTAACAACCAACCCAAAGGTAAAACCAGACAGATAAATCTGAGAAGCCTCAACACAAAGGTCTTCTTACGTGCGCACCCATAACGCACAGACCAACACCTCACACGAGGTAACCCTTCCAAGGGTACAACCAGACATATAAGTCTTAGAAGCCTCCAAATAAGGGGTCTTCTTACATGCGCAGCCATAACGCACAGACCAACACCTCACACGAGGTAATCACCAACTCAAAGGTAAGACCAGACAGGTAAGTCTGAGAAGCCTCTAAATAAAGAGTCTTCTAACGTGCGTACTCATGACACACAGACCAACACCTCGCACAAGGCAAAGTTAATAAAAACATACACTAACAAGACCAGAGACACTATACTCACTCTCTCCCTCTTATTCAAACATACACTAACAAGACCAACCCTCATAAACACCAGCTCACAGGACTGGGAACACATAACACCTTCCCTACAGTACCCATTAACACACGCACTACAGTGCAGTATCCACTTGCAGGACTTGGAAGAAAACAACACCCCCTCTTCTGCATAAACTGGAGAACAAAGGATACAACCTACGTAATCCTTCTACTGCACATACCAAAAGTCTACCACCTTATACTGGTGATGATACACAAGGTAACGCTCACTCATCACCTAAAATAAGTTTAAGAAAAAAAAAATAACAAAGCTTCATAAGCATGGGAAAGTAAAACATAAACTCCACATATTTTTTTTTTTTTTTTTTTAGCAATGACAATAGACCACATTTGCAGAGTTTTGCTCCGGTGAGCGATCTCTCACCCGAGGTCCTCACCATACCAATTCTTTGACAATGAGCTGCAAGTTGCTGTCTCCAACCAATGCACTGGTGCACCGAGTTCAATGCCGAATATTTCTCCAAAAGGGCACAGCGACGTCACCTGAAATGTCCATATGCTTGGTCAGCGTTGTTAATGTACCTGTAATGAGCCACAAATGCCACCCGTCTTGTACCTTCCCGCGCCACACTTGCTGCATTGTTAATGGCGAAGAAAATGAGAACTTGGTTGGCATCGTAAAGACTGTTCAAGAGCTTCGAAATTGCAGCCGCAGACAAACACAAGATGGCTGCACGTAATGTACGCTGTGCCGGATGGCTTACGGCACGTTTATGCTGAAAACCGACTCCCAGCAGCCCAGAGCCTCACAGAAACCACGACGTCACAGAGGCTTCCCCCACGAACTGCAAGACTGCATCATGTTGGTAAGAGTGCACGCGACATTGGCATCTCGCGCATGATTTAAAATTTTAAAAGTTGAGAAGGAACTACCAACTATGTAGGGTAGAAAAGCCAGTATGTTGTATACAATAAAAGGTCTCACCAAAATAAAGGTTCACAACAGCAACGGCACGTCAGCTCTCTCCTCCAAGCCCCACCCGCAACACAAGGAAAGTGCGGGGAAACGATCATGTACTAAAGCCGCCCAGACCACAAATGGACTCTAAAAAAAACTTCATTACAGTAAAATATTCCCCACTGGGAGACACATCCAAGGCTTTAAACTCCAATCCTGGCGCTTACCTCCACACGCAGGCGATTGACAACTAAACGCCCACAGCGCCTCTCTTTGTGTGTAATCAAAATAACCAAAAGTTGTACAATGCTTAAGTCTCAGGCCAACACTCAAAAGTATCCTCAAATGCCCAGGTTGTATGCTGTCCATGTATAAGGAAATAGATATCCAGGTCACTAATGCTCTCCCTCAGCAGGTTACAGCAGGCCAATGTAGTCGGAACTGGCACCTTGAGTTGTGGGCGACCGTTGACAGGGTCTCTGGTGGGGCATTAGGGGTGCCAGGTTCCTTCATATCCAGATGATTCATTTACTTGAAAGTCTTTTGATTTCTTCAGTTTTAAAAGTCCAATCAGCACGCAGGTTCTTATAACTCGTCGCCAGTGTTACAAATGAAAGAAAGCAAGGTAGTCCATAAGATGTGGTCCAAGATCTTAGCTTTATTCCTTAAGCAGGACCCACAACAAGTTCATGCTAGGCCTTGATCAGTGTCCAGAAATGCCCCACCATGAGCAGCCTCCCTGCTGCTCAGCCCATCCACACCAACTGATCTTTGCTTCCACTCAAACACACTCAACATTCCGATGACATCACACAGACTGAGCAGCAAGGCAAGGACAGCAACAGAGAGGATGCATCATTTACTTCCTAGATTATAACACGGCCTCAAGTTCCGCACGCTTCGCCCGCCTGGACCTATTGTCGTACGCGGCCTTAGCAATGAAGGCGCCACGCACCACCAGTTTCAATGCCTCCCATACTGAGGTAAGCAGAGTATCTATCTACACCCTCATTAGTAGCTATGTAGTCCGTGATACACCGCTTGGTGTCCACGACCACACCTGGGGAATGGAGCAGGGAGTCACGCAGGCGCAAATGCAGGGCGGAGGATGAAGCTACAGGGGGGAAGCGCATCGCTAAGGTAATATGCACGTGATCAGAGAAGTACCGCGCTTCAATCGTAGAGTCTGTGACCAGGTCCCATGCAGCTGGAGTAACTAGAAAGTGGTCAAGGCGAGTATATATTTTATGCGCAGCTGAGAAGTAGGAGTAGTCGGTCTCAGTTGGGAGGTTTACCAGCGTCCACCACGATGATGGAGAGGTATCGGAACGCTGAACCGGATCTGTCTCCCCGTCCCCCTGACGCCCCTCTGAGAGACCTAACCAGAACCACTCGACGGCCTCCTCATGGGGTGCGTTGGCGCTCCGTGACGCGCAGCATGTCTTGTTGTAGATGGTGTAGCTCTTCGTCTCTGCTGAGGTCGTGCTCCTCAAGGGTCGCCACCAGCTCCCAATCTCGTCCACATCGCGTCGGACCTCTTTTAGATCAGATGCCAGCTGGGATCGGAGATCCTGTATGTCTTCTTTTATGGCCGAAAAGAGCTCAACCATGAAGGCCTTAGTAGCCGGGGAGTCATTGCCCTCTGGTGCGCCCACGCTTCTGTCCCCCTGGGGCGTGGAGTTACCACTCTGTTTCAGTAGCAGTTCTTTGAGCGACTTTTCCCTGCGCGCTCTCGCTGCAGCCATGATGCGATCCACTCCACTACCACCCAATAGACCGTGGCCGCCGTTTGAGGCTGCCGGGCTGCCACTGAGGCACGGGCCACCGAGCACCACCACAGGCCCCTCTCCTTCACTTGTAGGAGCACGCCACTCGCTACTGGCAATGGGTGCAGCGCAGGAGTCAGCCGTCTTCAGACCCCTTGGGGGCTGCAGGCACCACGTACAAGGCCCCAGGCGACAGTGACCAAAGGGCCCTCCTCTCAGACCCGCATTGTCTGCCGAGCCGCGGACCGACCAGGCCCACCAGGGAACCGGCTCCGCTCTGGTGCGACCTCTTCGCCACAACACCCCTCCGGGACCTCCAACTGGGAGCGCTCTTCACCGGGCCACTACTCGTAAAGGCCCACACCTCTCCAATCTGCCACACCCCCAGGCGCGTCACCGGAGCACAAGGGGAGCACCCATCCGCACACCCCATGGGTCTCACAGGGGCCCACTCAAAGCACAGTGCACACAGTCCACAATGCTCAACAGACCAATCCGGGAGGGGGAGAGCACAACCCTGCCTGCAGTCCGACCGGCCCACTCGGCAGTCGGCCTCACGCGGAGCGCCGCAGCCCAGTCTCAGCAAGGGGGCTGCCCAAGATGACTCCCCAATGGGCCCTGATGTAGTATCTCAGGCTCCGTGGCCCCCAAGTGCACAGGCAGCACCGCCCTCCAGCTCTCACCGTCCGCCAATTTACAGACCGACGGCGGCCTCGCCAAGTCGCGCCGCTTGCACCAGGCCTGCTCGCCCCTCACCTCTGTCTCCCTGCGGGGCCGCTGCTCACTCCGGCTAGGGTCCAGGTCGGGGCTTGGCTCCACCACCACTCCCAGGCTCTCATGGGTCAGCACTGCGGTCTGCTGCCGGGGAGCCAGATGGGAACAGTCCCCCAGCTGGATCACTGCACTCCAGTTCCACAGTCTTTTCCAGACGCCGGGCAAAACAGCAGCTGCAGGGCCTCAAGATGGCACCCGATCTGTCCCCCTCACCACTGCCGCAGCTCCGGCCGCCTCATCGCCTCCTCTCAGCTGGACCGCGTTCAGGGGGGCACCTCTCCGGTCCACGCAGCTAATCTCCACCGTAGGGCGAGACCCCGCATCAGCAGCTGAGGGAGCTCCAGCGGGGTCGCACTCTGCCACAGGTCCAAGAGGCCGCAGTCACACTTCGCTGCCGAGGACCGCAGGCAGGAGGCTGCGGCAGGACAGAGTCGCCCCACCACCGTCGAACTAGCTGCCGGGGTCACTCCGGTTCTGCAGGCCGCCGGACGGCACCGGAGGTGGGTGATATATCAAAGCTAAATCGTGGCGGTGCCGGAGGGACAGGATTCCATGTCCTATCATGCCGCCATCTTCCAAAAGTGACATTTAAAGCACAAGTTAGGAACTTTTTGCCAAGAGCATGGCCAAGAGGTAATTGTCCAGTGTGGGCGAGGGAACTTGCCCTGCTAGTCAATGTAGTACCTGCTGGTGACTGAACTCTACCTTTTCATTATATTAAAGGGAAGTTTGTACTGCTGGCTGTCCATCTGCATCCATTAATGCACCTATCCATTCATATTCATACCTTTCAATATGCGTGTGTATCTGTCTCTATGTGTATGTGAGGTTGTGCACCCTGAATATTGACTCTCAGAATATCAATGAAAAACCATATCGGGAACAAATTATATATTTTTTAAATTGACAGGTAAGTAAGTCTAGATTTTCTACACCTAACTCCACAAATATGTACCTACACAGAACATATATATTCAAGGTACATGATATTGAGGCTAGTCAATCTATAATTCCCTATATGCACTTACCTTTCAATATTTTGTCCCTCAAAACTCCTATGACACGATATTCGAGGCGGTCGATATTCAGTAGTACAATTGTGTGTGCATGATTGCTCTATTGTATTTTTTCTGTGTGGCCATGAATAAATATGTCTGAAAAGGTGTCTGTGTTTTTTGGTCTTTTTGTGGGTACCTGTCTTTTGATTATATGTGCATGGCCGCCTATATGACTATTCATCAGTGGTTATATGGTATCATTTATGTGAACTGACAAGCTTTTTGTTTGTCAAATATAATATACAGTATCCCTCTAGACATATTATTTTCATTAGCGGGGGTTCACATAGAGAAAACACAACCACCTATTAAATGTATTGTTTTTTTAATACTTTTTTTATTTAATTTCTTTTGTTCATTGTTTTTACGTACAGATAAAATTCATTTCTTATTATCAAAAAGAACATACAAACATTTATTCCTATTTTTATATGTGCAAAATTGTACCAAAATCCATACCAGGCTTTGTATATATTCTGATTTTTGAAAAACAAAATTAATGCAAAATTGAAATAGATATTGTTTTTGCAATAGAATACAATTATTGGCGTTGATTCAAAAAACAAAAGAAGCTTTTTGTTTGTCTTCATGTGCACTACAAAAATTATAGACCTACTTATTTTTTGAGGGCGATGTAACTGTAGTTGCTATTTCATAAAAATACACATTTCAATACACTCACGAAAGAAAACTGTGGAGTTTTCTTTTTTTAAATGTGGGAATGCCATGGATTCATGTCATCGAGAAAATTTATATTCTACTGTATTGTCAGTGGTATCATTTTTCAAACAGTATGTTTTTAATTTAAATTTAAATTTTGATTTAAAATATTTTAATACTTCTGCAGCCTACGAAGAAACAAAAGGGCAATAATACATGAGCATGTTGAATAAAGGTTCATGAGCGTGACATTTCCCCAAGATATCTAAGCTAGAACACATGACATCTAGGATTTGCTCTATTAAAAGCGCATAAAATCTAAAAAGCTTCGAAGGACAGAAAGTAAAGTGAGCAGAAAACATGCTACAAACCACTTGCAATCAATGGCAACTACATGGTGCTAATTACTCTGGTAATACATTTTATTAGCTGATTAAAAGGATAAATGGAAGCACCTGGAAAGACAGAGGATTAAACAACTTCAAGGAGATTTGCAAACCATGAACATAACCTCCAGCATGAATAAATCAATGTAGTCGTCCTGGAAGCTGCTGCTTGGAGCTGTTTTCCAGAGCAAGGTTCTCACTTCAGACGGTACCAGCCGCGGCCCGTGGAGGGAGTTCCGTGGGGCGGTAAAGCGGGGCGGGGGAGGGGCAGGGTGAGGGGTTCTAAAAACCGAAATATGGATAATTGCAGGTAAGTAAACAATTAAATAAATAAAACGAATTTCGTAGCGTGTGCTGCATCGCATTATTTAATTGTTTACTTACCTGCAATTATCCATATTCCGGTTTTTAGAACCCCCCACCCTGCCCCTCCCCCGCCCCACCCTGCCCCTCCCCACCTTACTGCCCCACGGAACTCCCTCCACGGGCCTCGGCTGGACGGTACCAAAAAAAAATAGCACCCTGCAGTAAATATACATCCCATGCTGTTTATACTCGACTGCGGAAGAGGTCTCCTAAGATTTAGGACTGGCTTCTTCCGGTCATATTTCTTGCTTACGAATTTAGCTTCGATAACAGATATGACTGTTTCATATACTCTGTTCTTTCTGTTTGTTAGAAAATGTCACTGTATTAGATTTTGGATAGTATATTGCTTTTGGCCACCTGAGCCTTTAGTTATAAAAGTTAAAAATACAAATGGGAGTAATTTAGAACTGGAGGACCAAAATTAACTGGGGCTGTACCAGCCCTGGCAAGCTCACCATTTCCACATTTTTTTTAGCGTTTGAGGATATGCTGGGTTTACACTTGCTTAGTCTCAGTTGGCTCCACTGGGTTCAACCTTTGACCTCGTGCCTTATCCGCTATTGGGCTGCCATGTCATTAGGGGTGGGCAGAATTTGCGAAATTCACTTTCGCAAATTATCGCGAAAATGTTAAAAATCTCCGCAAACACGCGGAAATATCGCGAAGATGCAGAAGTTTTTTTCCCACCTGTTCGCGGTATTTTCTGCGTGGTCGCGGCTCGCCAACTTACCCATGCGGTCGCTCGCGGGCGCGGCCATCTTGTTTTCACTTGCCTCGCGGTGCATGATCGCGAGAAGAAAGACGTGATCCCGCGACGAATGACGTTACTGCGGGCGCGAACTGTCGCGAGACAGCGCAAATGGCTACCAATAATCCAACATCTCGTGGAGAACGCGACCGGATCGGGAAAACTTGTCGGCGAACGTGGGGATTCAGGTAAGGCGATCGCGCGCACGCGAGAATGTATTATTTTCCGGTAAAATTCGGATTGCGGAAATTTTGACATTTTCGCGCTCTCCGCGGAACGCGAAAATGTCAAATTATCGCAATTTCCGTGAGCGGAACGGAATTTTAGCCCAGGCCTACATGTCATAATGACGTTCATTCTGGCCTGCTTAGAGCAGGGCAACCAACACTTGCTTTCGCATACATTGAACAACCAAAAGTCCCAGGTAGGCATGGTCCACAATGGCCCACAAAGGTATTGTTTTTTTGTTTTCTGAAAACAAATTCCTCCTTTGGGAGTTTGTTTTCAAAAAACAAAAAGCCTTTGCGGAGCTGATGCAACAAACATGGTGCTCGTGTGGCAAAGCTCAGTACCTGCAGAGGAGGTGCCACAACAATGGCTCCACTGAAGTCACAGAGACCCCTGCTTGCTAGATAGGGGCCTCAAAATGTAGTGCCAATTTACTTGGATGTTACCATGAGAGGGCACCTGCATTGATTTGGCAGGAAGAAGGGTGTCGTGGAGTGAGCTGTTAGAAAATTCTCTTTAGTTTCAGACTCGCATTGACAGGTTGTGTGTAAAACATCAATCTAAATGAGTGTAAACTGGTTTCTGTGCACTTTACAAAATGTTTCTATTTAGAGAAACGAGGTATTTGTGCATCAAGAATTAAGGTAATACCACTTCTGTGCAACAGAAATCGTCAACCGCACCAGCAAAGAGCTGGTACCATTTTCCCACCTTTAAATTAAGGACAACATGTATAACATGTCATAAACAATTACTAGAATTCTGGTGTTAAAACCAACAGTCAATGTCTTGAGGGCCTTAGTTCCTGATTCACAGTAGAATGGTGTGCAGCGGCGTAGAGTGGCGTAGAGTGGAATGGCATAGAGTGCCATGGACTAGAGTGGCATAGATTACCGTAGAATGGAGTGAAGTGCAGTGGCATAGAGTGGAGTGGCGTAGACTTGAGTGGCGTATGGTAGAGTGGGGTGGCTTAGAGTGGAGTAGCATAGAGTGAAGTAGAGTGCAGTGGCATTGAGTGACATAGAGTGGAGTGGCATAGAGTAGAGCAGAGCAGCATAGAGTGGAATGGAGTGGCATAGAGTAGAGTACATATAGTGGAGAGGTATAGGGTCGAGTGGTATTGAGTGGCATAGAGTAGAGTGGTGTTGATTAGAGTGGTGTAGAGTAAAGTGGCTGAGAGCGGAGTAGCCTAGAGTGGCATTGTGTGGTGTGGCATAGAGTGGAGTGGTGTAGATAAGGTTGGCAAAGAGTGGAATGACGTAGAGTGACGTGGAGTAGAGCAGAGTGGCGAAGATTAAGTTGGGATAGAGTGGAGTGGTATAGAGTGGTGTAGAGTAGAATAACAGAGTGGATTGCGTAAAGTGGTGTAGAGTAGAGCGGCAGAGTAGAGTGGCATAGAGTGTGGTGCAATAGAGTGGGGTGGAGGGGAGCAGAGTGGCATGATGTTGAGTGGAGTGGCATAGAGTGGCATGGCGTAGAGTGGAGTGCCGTAGAGTAGAATGACTTACAGCTGCATAGAGTGGAGTGGTGTAGAGCGCCGTACAGCAGCATTGTGTGAAGTAGAGTGGCATAGAGTAGAACGGAGTGGCGTGGAGTGGTGTGGAATAGAGTAGAGAGGCGTGGAGTAGCGTAGAACGGAGTGGCACATAGGCGCGTAGAGTAGAGCTGGGGGTATACAGTAGAGTGGCATAAAGTGGAATGACAGAGGTGAATCGAGTGAAGTAGAGTTGAGTGGCACACAGTGGCGGTTCACTGATAGAACATCAATAACACACATATCGATGTTGAAAATATCGATAAAAAAATAGACTACAAAAATATAGACTCCCATACCTAAACAGGTAAGTACAACAATATCGACATAAAAAATATAGATGTAAAAAAATCGATTTAAATATATATATAAAATGAAATAATATATATTAAATAGATTAGATATTAATATTAATTTTAACAAAATAAATTACATTTAATATACATTTTAACAAAATATAACAAATAAACTTAATTAAGTAAAGATAAACATACAAACAATAATGTATACCTAGATATATATTTACTTTAAAATAATTATTAAACTATTATTTTTAATGTTTTTTAAAAGTTTAAAATTATATAAAAATAATATATATATCAATAATAACAAAAATAAAAAAATCTATAATAAATGAAAACATTACGCTATTACAAAATATTTAAACTTACATCTCCCAGTACAGTCAGAGCAACAGTAGGGAAAGTGTTGGAGAGCAGAAAGGTAAAAAGTATTATTTCCACTCCAATAAGTACAACAGTAGGGACAGTGTTGGATAGCGGAGGGGTAAAAGTTACTATTAACACTCCAGTGAGTGCAACAGTAGGGAAAGTGTTGGATAGCGAAGGAATAAACATTACTATTCCCACTCCAGTGAGTGATACAGTAGGGTAAGTTTTGGACAGTGGAGGGACTAAATTTACTATTCCAACTCCAGTGAGGGCAACAATAGGGAAAGTGTTGGATAGCGGAGGGGTAAAAATTACTATTCCCACTCCAGTGAGTGCAACAGTAGGGAAAGTGTTGGATAGCGAAGGGGTAAAAATTACTATTTCCCCTTCAGTGAGTGCAACAGTAGGGTAAGTGTTGGATAGTGGAGGGATTAAATTTACTATTCTAATTCCAGTGAGTGCAACAGTAGGGAAAGTGTTGGATAGCGGAGGGGTAAAAAGTACTATTCCCACTCCAGTGAGTGCAACAGTAGGGAAAGTGTTGGATAGCGGAAGGGTACAAATTACTTTTCCCGCTCCAGTGATTGCAACAGTAGGGAAAGTGTTGGATAGCGCAGGGGTAAAAATTACTATTCCCACTCCAGTGAGTGCAACAGTAGGGTAAGTGTTGCATAGTGGAGGGATTAAATTTACTATTCCAACTCCAGTGAGTGCAACAGTAGGGAAAGTGTTGGATAGCGGAGGGGTAAAAATTACTATTCCCACTCCAGTGAGTGCAACAGTAGGGAAAGTGTTGGATAGCTGAGGGGTACAAATGACTATTCCCACTCTGGTAAGTGCAACAGTAGGGAAAGTGTTGGATAGCGTAGAAGTAAAAATTACTATTCCTACTCCAGAGAGTGCAATAGTAGGGAAAGCGTTGGATAGCATAGGGGTACATTTAATATTCACATTCCAAAAAGTTCAAAAATAAAAACTAAATAAATATTTAAAAATCAAAAAATAGTATCATAAACATAACTAAATGAATACATTTAGAAATATGTTAAAAATTTAACAAACAGTACATTTCATATATAAAAACATATTATATTAATTACATATAACAAATACCTACAAATATTATGTAAAATAAAATAATGAATACATTTCCAAAAAATAAATCAACTAGAAAATGTTGACAAACAAAATCATTATTCATTACATTAATGTATTTATTTTATGTCCTAACATATAACACCACGCAAACAACAAAACACTTCCAAAGTTTCTTTAAAAAATACACTTCTATAATTACCATAATTAATTATAAATGAAATAAATATTAGTAATAAAGACAATTAATAAAAAATAATTAACTACCCACATTTTAACCCTATAATCCCCACAGCACACACCTAAATTAAACTGAAAAATATTACATCACACAATTAAAACTTATTTTAAAATGTAAAGCTATTAATAATAAACAACTAATTATGAAGTAAGTAAAATGTATTTAATACCTACCGTTACCCCTTTAAAAATAAAAACACACAAAAAATAAACAATTGCCCAAAATTAATATAAAATAATTAACATTAATTAACAACCATATATTAATTAATTTAACACAAATTACTTGCCACTCTTTACCTCTATAAACTCCAAATCAGACACCTAAAATTATTTACACAATTACCATAATTAATTACCAATTAATTTTTAATATTAATAAACAACAAATTATTAATTCATCAATAAAAAAGTTACTTCCAACCCTTTACACCTATAAACACAAAAACACACACCTAAAATTAATTACACAATTACCATAACTAATTACCAATTACCTTCCCACCCTATTCCCCTATAAACCCACAACCCACTACGGAACTAAAAAACACAATATTCAAATTAAAAAAAAGTAAAGTGGCATAAAGTGGAATGAAGTAGAGGAGAATGAAGTAATGGAGAGTTGAGTGGCACACAGTGGCTTAGAGTGGAGTGCCATAGTGTGGCAGGGAGTAGAGAGCATGGAGTAGAGTGGCATACAGTAGAGTGGCATATATTAGAGTGGGATACAGTAGAGTGGAGTAGTATAAAGTAGAGTTGGGTGGCATAGATTGGCCTAAAGTGGCATTGTGTGGAGTGGATTGGAGTGGAGTGCCAAAGAATAGGGCGAGTGGCATAGAGTAGAGTGAAATAGAGTGGCGTAGAGTGGAGTAGAGTTGTGTAGAGTGGAGTGGTGTAGGGTTGAGTGGTGTATAGTGATGCGGTGTAGAGCGCAGAGTGGCATTGAATAAAGTAGAGTGGCATAAAGTAAAGTGGCTTGGAGTGGGGTGGAGTGGCGTAGAGTGGACCAGAGTGGTGTAGATTGGAGTAGAGTGGAACAGCATGGAGTGCTGTAGAGTGGCATTGTGTGGAGTAGAGTGGTGTACAATATAGTGGAGTGGCTTTCAGTGGAGTGGAGTGACGTAGAGTTAAGTGGTGTAGAGTGGAGTGGTGTTGCATGGCATAGAGTGGAGTGGCATAGAGTACAGTGGAGTAGAGTGTCATATAGTGGAGTAGCATAGAGTGTAGTAGCGTAGAGTAGAGTGGCATAGAGTGTAGTGGTGTAGAATGGCTTAGAGTGGAGTGAAGCATCATAGAGTGGAGAAGCATAGAGTAGAGTGGCTTAGAGTAGTACAGTTGTGGGTGTAGAATAATTAATGCATCAATAGAGACAACAGATAGGATGAAAGCCGCATAAATAAGAAGCTGTAAGCCTGTGCTAAAAGTAGGAAAACACATTGCACATCCAGCAATAATACCATAAGGCTTATAAAATAAAAAATGTAGTGCATTGCAAAAAGACAAGGAAGAACAAGCACAAGGAAGAACACATGTATGTGGTCCATGTTTAGGAGAGGCGGTCACTCAAGAAAGGAAGGGAAACCCATGGAGCCTACGGGAGCTAAGCAATAGGAAGATTGCAAATGAGAGTGACAACGAAAAACAACTAATGGTATGCTGTGGGCGGGTTGTAAGCCAAATGAATTGTTAACAATGGGCCTCACAGTACAGCGCATGCACACGCATTGTTTTGGCGTGATCTAAAAATGCATTAAAAAAGCGGTTGGTCCTCAAGCAGAGTATTATCTTCCTGTGGAGAAACCGCCGATGGAACTACCTCTGCTAAATGATCTCTTTTTGTGACTGTAATTCCGACAATAGATTCGCCACTGGAGGTGAATATCGATTTTTCTAGCTCACATTGTTGGCGAAATCAAGATATTGTGAAAGATTATTTGCAATTTATCTTTAATTCCTGTCAACCAACATACAAAAAACCAAGAACTGTACCTGTACTGTTCCATACGAACAGCTGTGTGCTCCGCCGCGTGACACATTCATTCAGGTCCGAAAAGAAAATGAGTCCCGCAGTAATAACAATTTCTTGGAAGTGACGTTGATTATTTTGCAGAACAAGAATCTGACACCAGCATCAACAAAGTCTCATTACTCCAATATATCTTTGTAATGTAATGTGAATGAAAATCTCACACCCACAAAGAAGACCAACAATTTTATCTAAATAGAATAAAACACAACTCTCAGAGACCAGGATGAAATTAAAAAGAAAGCTAAAAGTATACACCCGTTCAACAAATAGCAAAATAAATTGTCAACATTGGAGCATTTGAAGAGTGCTAACATACAATCTGAACAAACGACCACATTTTTAATAAGTACAGACGTCTGTAAAATACATTTGAATACTATCATTCACAAACACATCTCAGAGGATAAGCCATAAGAATACTCCATGGTATAATAACAAATAAAACATGGCCCTTATGATGTGCAAATTAAGCCACTGTAACAAAGAGAAGATGCTTTATTTGTTGACTAAAAATAGCATTTTCAGGAGGTAAGAAACTTTAGCACCATCTGCTTCTTTTAAAATGTCTTTAAACCTGCTTCTAGGTTTCAAAAAGCTTCTGAAGCCAAACTTCCTACAGATTATGCATAGTAGAGAATAAAATATATTCTTTTTTCTTGCATAATCTTTTATACCTGCGAAAACTGTTGGTAAAGATAAATGTATACTCCTTTACAAAATAAACAATTAATTAATTCAGTACTTGAGATTAGGGTTTAGCGCAGGTTGACATGTACCACTAGAATTATGTGGCAGGGTTGGACCAAATTATATGGCAGGGATGACTAAATTACGTGGCAAGAAAAAGCTAATTATGTGGTATAATGTATCACATTTTCTGATAGTATTACTTGATTCTTTTGTCATGTTGACACATGTTAAAAATGTCAGTGCAATGTTTTTACCTCATTAGTACTATTTCAATACCCAGATACAGAAAAAGCAACTGAGAGGTAGCCAGCCAACCTTTGCAAAAGGTCTGTTTGCGCTAGAAACAAATATTTTGTGTTAAACTATGCAGAGTATGCAGAAGATGATAGATTATGTGTCAAGTGCGGCAAAAAATGCTTAGGGTCCGATTCCGATTCTGGTCGCAAAACGTACCGACCGACACGGACCCGGACCGGAGACCGACCGACACGGACCAGCGCCGTACGACCCGTGCAGTACGATGCAACGTGTGTGAATTACAACCGACACATACGGAATATAAGCTGTACGACCGAGCCATAGGGAAAATAGTGATCCAGCCGGAAAACCGTCGCGAGTTTCACCGACCGACATGAACCCGGAATAAACCCGACCGACACGTACCCGCGATGTCCGACCCGTGCAGTACGACGCAATGCGTGTAAAACCAGACCGACTCACATGGAGCCCAAGCCGCATGACCAACACGCACAGAAAACCTGGCCCACAAGTAATAGAGATCTCCGCGACCGACGCGTATGAAACACAGATGATAGCCAGCGTGAAAGAGGCGGAGAATCCCGCACAAGCCAACATCAGCGTCTGTCTCGGTCAGAAGAACGTCTCCTTCATGACTAGAAAACCCAAAGGAAAAAAGACAAAAAAAGGACCAAACAAGCAATGACAACGCCAATAAATATTTAAAAAAAAACCTGGGACAAAGACACACCCACAACTCCACCTATATAAAGGACATCAATCACTACCATGATCCTTTGCAAATAGGAGACACAGCCAGCAGCAAACACCATCACACAGCAACCACAGACACACTCACAACTCACCCATCACACAACTCACACACCATCAGCACCTCACCAAAAGAACTCACACATACAGCTAGCTAAACCAACACTAACCCACCCTCACTTGCACCCTCACACACTCATCACTCACCACCACCATGCCTCCAAAGAATAATCCAAAGTTCACAGATAGTGAGTTAGAAGTACTGGTAGACGAGATCATCAGAGTAGAGCCACATTTGTTTGGTACATTGGTCCAAAGGACCCCCATGTCACAGAAAACCAAGATGTGGGCGAGGATTGTGGACAAGGTGAACGCACAAGCACCAGCAAGACGCACAAAGGACGATATCCAGAACAGGTGGTATGACGTGCGCAAGAGGGTCAAGAACTCATTGAAAAAGATCACGCTCTGAGTCAGTGCACCGGCGGTGGCCCTCCTGCCAAACCAGTCTACTTCAGGACCTGGGAGGAGAAGGTGCGGGACATCCTACCACCAGAGAGCGTCCATGGTCTAACAGACACACCACAGCCTGGTGAGTACACAAACAACATACCCAATATTGTGTGGCAAGGTGACAGTGAAACCATGCACCACAAGCAAAGCCACAGTAACCAATAGATAATCATCCAAAGATGTGTTTGCTAGTCAGACAAACACAATACCTGCCATCTCATAGTGACTTGGAACTGTGTCATGACATGTACCAACCTACAAACAAATAGAGCAAGGCAGTGGCACAAAGCCAAATAAACACTGCCAGACAGTTTGCCATCACAAACATACTACCTCACAGTGCAGCTGACTGACAGGAAGGAATAGTGGGATGCAGGTGAAGTGGGTGTGGCCAAAAGCATGATGGGGTTTGTAGTGAGAGATAATGCTCCCCCTCCAAATTGGCCCATCAAGACCTCTCAGAAACATGCCCACATCACAGGGAGTGGAAAATGACTGACAAGATGGCTGACACTGGGTCCTGCTGTGGAGAGCACAAGGCCCTGGTAGGGGTTGTGTGCATATCAGAAGCAGGACACCACTGACTGACATCCTGAAAGACAACTTGCACGCCCTCCAATGGAAGCACGTTTCATGGTGGGATGTCTGGCCGGGTGGGAAGGAGGACTGACAGCTCTGACCATACTTACCAGAATGTGGAGACACACACACCCCTCAACACAAACTCCACACAACTCACCGGGTAGAATGCATTGACCCACACCTCAGTGAAATATCAGCAAAAGATACCCCGTACTCGGTGCTGCTGTGTGAAGCACAGGGGCTCTCTTTGGACTTGTAGCCAAACAAACACCAGGATTTCACAGTCAGCCATCTTGCCATTGCTGTCACACTCCCTCACAGGGAAGCAGAGTCAAGAGGGCGGAAGTATGGGCATGCTGGGAAGGGGCATGATGGGAGTTGCAGTCACAGACAATCCCCACCCACCCACATGGCCCAGCAAGCTCACACTGAAACATGCTCGCCCCACAGGGAGTGGGAAGGGACTGTCAAGATGTCTGACACTGGGCTCTGTTGTGGGGAGCACAAGGCCATGCTGGGAACTGGGCAACAACACCAGGACTTCACAGTCAGCCATTGCTGTCACACCCCCTCACAGGGAAGCACAGTCAAGAGGGAGAAAGTATGGGCATGCTGGGAAGGAGGGTGTAGACAAAGCATAATGGGAGTTGCAGCCACAGACAATCCCCACCCACCCACATGGCCCAGCAAGCTCACACTGAAACATGCTCGCCCCCCAGAGAGTGGGAAGGGAATGTCAAGATGTCTGACACTGGGCTCTGTTGTGGGGAGCACAAGGCCATGCTGCGAACTGGGCAACAACAAACACCAGGACTTCACAGTCAGCCATCTTGCTGTTGCTGTCACACCCCCTCACAGGGAAGCAGAGTCAAGAGGGAGGAAGTATGGGCATGCTGGGAAGGGATTGTAGCCAAGAGCATGATGGGAGTTGCAGTCACAGACAATCCCCACCCACCAACATGGACCAGCAAGCTCACACTGAAACATGCTCGCCCCACAGGGAGTGGGAAGGGACAGACAAGATGTCTGACACTGGGCCTGTGAAATGATGTGGCTGACAATCACACATATGCACTGACCAAACAAAACCCGGTCGCACACACAGCCATTGCAACCATATGTTCAAAATCATTGTCTGGGGATGCAGTGTCTAGGGGTGCCCCCTGGCCGGGCAGGGGAGGTGTGTCTTGCAGATGACAAATGTGGAGAGCCATATATATGGTACATTGTACAAAACATACAGGAACTCACATATACATCATTGACAGTGGACATCTGACAGTGAATGGAATGGACACACCAATATAGCCGACACCATAGCATGGTCTCATTCACACTCGGTGCTATTGTGAGCTGCATTCCACCCCTACATTGTGCTGAAACATAGGCATCCTTCATACAACACACCACTCACTGACATAGACACTGTAGACACAAGGTCAAACCTGGACAGCATTGGAGGAGACATGCTACTCACAGCAGCCAAACTGCAACACACACACCAACGGCCCTCACCGTCATGAACATTGAAAAGCCAGAGTGCTACCTTGCCAATCCATGTCAACATGGGGTACATTGACAAGTCAAGTCACATATGCACGTACAAAACTCAGCACCAGACTCATTAACCATGGTAACATCATCACTTGTATGAAATGAGATGGGAAATAGGAACACTGGAAGAAAACACTTCCTCCAAATAGATCACAGGCGTACCGAACTGTGACCAGGTCGTACCAATACACCAATGTGGCACACAAAGACTAGCAAACTCTGCTACCACACATGCCCCAATAGTACAACATATCCCCAGTGGAATAGCACGTATGTCCTTGTTAAAGCTCACATGTGTACAGGGATGACACACCTGTGTCAGCAACGTGATGGCCCTTGAGTAGTAATGGTCATGTACAGACAGATCTATCCATGAGCTGGGCATGCACACACTTCGACATGCACATTGAAATGTTTCTTTATGGCTGGGCAATGTGCAACAACAATATCAATCTCTGTCCGTGACAATCCTGAAAAAAGCAGTGTTTAGGCAGGTATCCGTTCGTACAGTAGAATATGTCATGTTTGTGAACCATTGATGCCTGTAGAAACATAACTTACATTGTGTGTCTCTTCCAAACACAGGTGGTGCTGGGGACACAGCACCAAATCAAGAGGATTCCCAGTCCCAGACTCTGGTGGACACTGAGCTCTCTGGTTTGACTCTGTCTCTGTCCTCTTCAGATAACGACGAACAACCTGGCCCCTCCGGTGTGAGTCATCATGCAGCACCAGCAGCATCAACATCTGCACCCCCTGTACCCACGCCTCCAGCATCTGGAAACCGACAGGGCACCCCGGCCAACATGGACAGACCAAGGCCACTGAACACCCAGAGCACAGGGACACAGGACCCCCCGGAGGCTGCAGCCAACACCACCAGCAACACCACCCAAGGGGTCCCAGTGTCACCTGTGGGGCCCGCCGCTGGTCCTGCCCGTGTGGATAGGGGTTCTGGGAAGGGTGGGAGGCAGAGGGCACACCTTGCAGAGGGGTCTGGACTGCATGATGACCCCCAACTGGCATGCATCAAAGATGCATACCAGGATAGCATCGGAGGATTTGGCCAGGTAGTGGGGATTCTCAAGGACATATGACAGGAGCAGGCTGCCCACCATGCCCGCATGGAGGCAAAGTGGGATGCCCTTACTGTGGTCCGTCGGGACATACTCCAATGCCTCCACCAGATCACCATAAACATGTACACACCTCCCTGTGTGGCCACAACATCTGTTGCAACACCATCTGCCAGTGCCACAGGGAGGGAGGAGGACTCTGGCTGAGAGTACCCTGCACCGCAGAGGTCTGTACCTGAGGACCCCCCCCAAGAAGAAGAGGGGTCATCTGAAGAAGGACATGTGAGAGGCAGATGTCCCAGCACATCCCCCAGGACCTCTAAACCTGTTCTGGACAATGTTCTTTGTGTGCAACCCGTTCACCTTGTCCATTCACACACAACTCACCCACATGACATGGAGGGTTCATGTTGGTCCAATGTAGCAGATGACTGTGGACTTTCCTCTGGACATTTCATCTACCAACACTTCCAACTCTAATGTGAACTTTGGATTCAAAAACCAATGTACAGCACCCACCATCCTGTGCACTTTCCCCACACATGTTCGAAAATAAACTCACCAGTACACCATACTTGCCTCTGTTGTGTTTCCAACTTGTCATGTGTCATGGAGATGTCGATCTACTAAACAACATAGTGCATGCCAAATACTACAACAATGTGACCACCGTTAGGTGAGTCATGGTGATGTGACACATGCGAGGGAGACACACCACTATGGCAACACAACACATACTCACCATGGCCATGTTACTCATCCCACACAATGATGTTGACCTGAAACACATAAGTATGCACAGACACAACACCTATCCACAGTCAGTGGTAACAACTAACAAGTCCACAGGTGAGGTAAGCAAATGTCACTCAGATGTGGGAAGACAGAGAACACACCTAACAAAGCATAGCACAGGTTCATTACACATCAGCAACATGTTTATTCAAAAATAGTTGCAAGGCAATTGTACGTTACGGTGGACATACGGTCACAGGATGTCTGAGAATTGAAGTCCAGGGGTGTGTGGCACATCACTTGATGGCAATTGACTACTCCCACACTGGTGTTGGATTCTGGGTGTTGGGGGTCAGTGTTGGCAAAGTACTCTGGGAAGGACAGATACAAGACACAGTCAAAAGCACAGCAGAGCAGGAGAGAAATGCAATACACATACACAAAACATGGCACAAGATACCTACACAGAAACAAGTTAGCAGTACTACTCTATTGTGGAGTACACACCACCTGAATGGACACATCACTGCACGCATCCAGTCAAGTGGCACACAGACACACTCAGACAGCAACAGAGCAGCCACAACACATTCCAGGCTAACTCCATACATTGACATAACAACCCTGTAAACTCACATTCAGGTGAAGAAGTTGTTGATGAGCTGTGAGCGGACGTCACCCTCATCTTCATCATCACTGGCATCGTGGCCCAGGCCGGGATCCTCCACAGGTGGTGGTTGTAGGTCATCGTCATCCTGGATGAGAGGCAACTTCTTCCGCACTGCCATGTTGTGTAGCATGCAGCATACAAGGATTATTTTGCACACCTTTGCAGGCTCATATGGGAGGGCCCCTCCGGTCTTGTCCAGGCAGCAAAAGCGACTTTTAGGAGGCCAAATGTCCACTCAATGACCCTCCAGCGCCGACCATGTGCCTCATTGTAGCGCATCTCGGCTAGTGTCACAGGGTTCCTGAGGGGTGTCAGCAACCACGGCATGTTGGGGTATCTGGATTCACCTACACAAAAACAAATGAACAATTAGCTGAGTTTTGTAGGAGTGCGGAATACAACATTGCCAAACACACACAATGGTAAACAGTCAGTACACACCGACAAGCCAGGCACGCTGATCTGGCATCTGTGACATCAGCGTTGCAATGTGACTACTCCTCATTATGTAGGCATCGTGCGCAGAACCGGGGAACCGTGCACACACATGTCTGCAAGACACACCACCAGAGCTTTGATCGAGTGGAAATGTTTCCTGTTCCGGTATGCCTGCTCATGTGCCTGTGGTGGTATCAGGGCCACATGTGTACCATCAATAGATCCGATGACGTTTATTTCAGGGAGTTCAGCTGGGCTAGGAAACTTGATGTACAGGTCAAGGAAATGCAACATCCCCTCCAAGACATCACGTAGCACACGACTAAACATAGTTTGCTACATCCCACCAGCAGTAGCCAGAGTGTACTGGAAGGTACCAGTAGCAAAGAAATGCAGGGCTGCCATCACCTTCACCTCTGGGGTCAGTGCTGTAGGGTATGTCCGGCCAGGTAGCAGATGTGGCACCAACTGCTCCACCACTCCTCAATCATTGGCCTGGCGAAGCGGTACCGTCGGATGCAGTCATGTTCCAGCATGGTTCCAAAGTCTGGGAACGGTCTATGGACAGATGGTGCCCTGCAGAACAGAGATGCACAATGGAAGATTGTCGGTTCATCCACCCATGTGGCCATGACCAGGCTCAATATCACCTGATACATCATGACATTACACAATGTACTGAGGTGTGTGCTGTTGGGCATGGACACATATGTCACCTACATGACCATCACCTCACATCTCAATTACACATTGTTAGACGGCGACCTCAGAGGAGCCCGGAAAGGGGGTCCTGACTACCCTGAGACCCACCCTCAAAGTATCGTAGCCGGGCACTGGCGGGAGACTCCTCAGGAGGAGAAATCTCGTATCGAGGATCGTACTTCTGGCACCCCACGACACAGAAACACCACACCGTGTGTCCTTAGGAATCAATCTTTATCAAACAGGTTAGCACTGCAAATATGTACAAGGAGAGCACGGGCTCAATGAGTCTCGGAAGGGATAGGGGGTAGCGGGACAGTCTCTGGTAAAAAGGTTCAAGGCAAGGACGTACCTGGCGCACAGCTCACAATCCTCGAGCTGGGGGGTAGGCTGGTTGTCGTGGGGTCCGGCGGGACCGGTGGAGTCTGTGGAAGCCGCGAGTCACTCAGCGGGCTCAGGTACTAGTTCGGATGTCTTACGATCTTCAGGGAGCCGCGAGTCACTCAGCAGGGCTCAAGCACAAGTTCGGAGGTCTTACAATCTTCGGGGAGCCGCGAGTCACTCAGCAGGGCTCAGGTACAAGTTCGGAGGTCTTACGATCTTCAGGGAGCCGCGAGTCACTCAGCAGGGCTCAGGTACGAGTTCGGAGGTCTTACGATCTTCAGGGAGCCGCGAGTCACTCAGCAGGGCTCAGGTACAAGTTCGGAGGTCTTACGATCTTCAGGGAGCCGCGAGTCACTCAGCAGGGCTCAGGTACGAGTTCGGAGGTCTTACGATCTTCAGGGAGCCGCGAGTCACTCAGCAGGGCTCAGGTACAGTTCGGAGGTCTTACGATCTTCAGGGAGCCGCGAGTCACTCAGCAGGGCTCAGGTGGTTCTAAGTTCCAGGAGCCGCGACCGCGTCAGCAGGCTCTCGTTGTTCCAGCGTCGAATCTGCCGGACAGTCCCAGAGCACCCCTTGTTATAGGTCGACCCCTCTTTGATGTCCGGAGTCTGTGCAGGCAGGGGTCTTGTCACCTGGGGGTCGCTTGTCGGGGTTTCCTGCCATTGTCTTGTGATCTTTTCAGGGCCGGGTCGGGAGGAGTCCCAGACACCCAGCAGGCGTGGAGCCAGCTCTCAGGGAGGCCGGAGGGCCGATCGAAACCCATCGTCCCAGGGGAGTTCAGAGTTGCGACAGAAACTGCTCCTCCCTCTCTCATCCTCTGGAAGCGTGATGTCCTCCAGCCGGAGTGGCGCCTCTAGGCCCGGGTCGCGCTGGGGCCGGGCGGCCATCTTGGTGCATGAAGTGGGCACGCGGGCCCGGGGTGGCCGAAGGGGGGAGAGGCCATGGACGAGGATGTCCGGGTCGGGTGCGTGTGTTCTGGGGGAAAGGATCGGTTAGGCCGTGAGCTCGGGGCTGCAGGTACCAGGTGAGGTGGTGCGGGGACCAGTAGAGCCATGCTACGAGGCCGGGTCCAACACACATGTCCACATCAGTCCCATGTAGTGCAATGGCCAATCATTGGGCTGTGGCACCCTACCTATGTACTGCTGTGACGTTACAAACACACACCACAGTGACAAGTGAGGCCTGATGTCTCCCAGGCATCACAGATCTTTGCCATGCAGATACCCAGGTTCACTGTATTGCCACATCAACACTGGCATGACATGGCGTATCACGTACATGCCACAAGGCAAGCATGAGTCCCACAGGTAGTGGCCACTGTTGTCTCTGCAGGCCCTATATGTACGTTTCTTAGACACACACACACCATCAAGGTTGCTGCACATACCACATGGATGTGGAGACTGTCTCCCATTGGGCACATTTGATCATACACATCTGAGACACAACATGCACACAGACTGTGGGTGCACATCAGAATTGTGGCTACAGGTCTCACTGTGACGTACATGCCATCACCCCCAGGACTCGGGGTGTATGTGACATGTCCTAAACATATCCAACCTGCAACTGTTTCCATGACTCATGCCCATTACTGTACAGTTGCACATCACAGTGGTAATGTGCACAACACACAAAGGATTATGCCCCCATGAACACGTGCACAGCCTGGGAGTGGCTGAACAAAAGTGCCACACAACAAACCAAATGTTGCCCCCCCAACACACAGGGAATGCAGCCTTACATGCCATGGGACACTGTGTGGCCAATGCTGTAGTGTGGTAGGTGTGCACATATGTCCCTGGCAAGTAATTGTGTGTTGAAGCTGTCAAATAGTCGCGCCAATGAGGTCCGACGAGGGTGACAATGCGTACGCATTGCACGGTTCATGACCGAGCCATGCGTACGTTTTGCCATTGACTGCAATGAGGTCCGACGCGGGTGACAATGCGTGCGCATTGCACGGTTCATGACCGAGCCGTGCGTACGCTTTGTCATTGACTGCAATGAGGTCCGACACGGGTGACAATGCGTACGCATTGCACGGTTCATGACCGAGCCGTGCGTACGCTTTGCCATTGATTGCAATGAGGTCCGACGTGGGTGACAATGCATATGCATTGCACGGTTCATGACCGAGCCGTGCGTACGCTTTGCCATTGACTGCAATGAGGTCCGACGCAGGTGACAATGCGTACGCATTGCCCGGTTCATGACCGAGTTGCGCGCACGCTTTGCCATCGACTGCAATGAGGTCCGACGCGGGTGACTATCATGCATGCGCGTCGGGCAGGCATGTTCCGAGACAGTCGTATGCCTTGGCCATTGGATCGTATGGAGACGGGTGCATGTGTTTTTTCAAAATACGTGTTGTACAGTCAGTTGACCGATCCGTGCGCACCCATTGGCTCTGGATGCGGATTCAAAACTTGTACAAGTTATGCGCTGGAAATTCAGTTGGATGCCTACAACAATGTTGCAATTCCTAGGGTTTTATGAAGGTGAAGATTTGAACGATGCGGAAGATGTGTACGAGTCGTACATTTCCATGGATTGGCCAGATTCATAGAATGCAACCATGTTGGACCTATCACTGGGAACACATGGCACAGAGTCTGCCTCTGCAGCACAGATATAAGGCTGGCTGGTCCCCAGGGAGCTCACTTGCCTGCACTACATGCTACTGGACCACATCCCTGCTACCACTGCTGCTGTCTCTGCATCCTCTGGCTCCTGCTATGGCACGTACTCTGGAGAGGGCCCCAGCCTTCACTGAGGAGGAGAACCAGGCCCTGCTGGACGGGCTTCTTCCACAGTACAGCAAGCTGTATGGGAAACCAGGGGAGCAGGTGAATGCGCAGTCCACTGCCTTTCTAATTATGCATGTTGTCTGACTAGCAGCACTAGCAGTGTGTACACCAGTGGCAAGCATTCTCCCTGAGTACTTTCATCCCCCCAAAGTTTGTAGGTACATGTAATGAACAGGCGTTCTGCTGCTAAAGTGAATTTGTGCTTGCTTAAACTTCTCAGGCATTGTTACCATGTCAGACATGCAGGGCATTTGTCCTTTTCCGTGGGTGCACTACCTGTGTCACTCATCTCCCTTTGTGATGATGACATGTATATCCCAATGTGTGCAGCACAAATATGGGGCTTGTGTGTTAATGGACTTTTAACTTTGTCATCCTCACAGGTTGATGCCCACCAGAAGCAGGAGATATGGCTGACCATCGCCCGGGCAGTTCGTTCAGTGGGGGTCTACAAGCACCGGATCCGCAACTGCCAGAAGAGGTGGTAGGACCTTCGGGGCTGGACCCGGAGGATCGCAAGAGTCCAGCTGAAGCTGTCACCTCCTCGCAGGAGGGGCGGACACCGGACCCTGACCCCCCACATGCACAGGATCCTGGCGGTGGTCTTCCTGGACCTGAATAGGCAGCTGAAGGCCAGACAGCAGCAAGGAGGGGGTAAGTCCATGCCTAATCTGTGTACTATGTCTGACATGATAATTGCAGTCTTTTGGCCTGGTCACACTTCCACATTACGTAGGGCTTGTAGTCCAATACTCAGGTCCCTCAGTTGTGTGATGCACCCTCTTCATCTGTTCCACAGATGTGGCCCTTACAGTCTGTTGCTTGTGTCACTAGGGCACTGTGTCCCTGCAGTCAGCTATGCTTCAGCTTCCGGACAGCATCTGTTCCCGTGACTCTGTTGTGTGTTTCATGGGTGGGTCAATTGTTTACCCAATGCCTGGGATCTGACATATGATCTGTGTGTGCCCTTGGTATGTGATCCATTTGCTGGTCTGAGTCGCCACATGTGGCTCGGGTATTTCAAACAAACCCATGCAGCAGGGGACTCTAATTTGTGGGCCTCAGGCGTATGTATATCAAGTGTGTCACACTTGCTTAGCCACCTGACTACTGTCCAGGGCCAAACACTGTTTCACGTAGACCTGGGCAGTCATGCCTACTCAAGGGCATTTAGAAACACTCTGTTATCCCACTCCTGTGTATCAACTAACAGGTTGTGCTTAGTGACATGTGCTTTCAGGTGTCTGCCTCTGTGTCATTATGGTGTGGCTTCCTGTTACGTACAACTGGGGTGTTCATGATTTTGAGGGTCAGCAGGACATCTGAGATGTGACTGTGAGAGACAAGACCTGTGTCACATATAGGTGTGTGATAATTTGACAGTGCACAATGGTGCATGCAACTGTGCACTTCAGGCAGCTGGGTTACATGCACAGCAGACTGTGTTGTGCTAATGTACAGGGAGTTGTGTTCGCAGAGACTCATATGTCTGATTTGCATGATGTGGGGTCTTCTGGGTCCTGGATATGTTGTTTGCAGGGGATGGGCAAGTGCACTTGTCATCTGCAGAGTTTGCTTTACCCCTGAGCTATGATTGTGACATACTGTTGTTGTCTGGATGCCCTGCCCCTGTGACAGGAGACAGTGTTGACTAACTTTCCATGCATGCCAGTGCCATGGCATTTAACTTGCTATGAGTGATCCTGCATTGTGTTCAAGTGTGCCCCATGCACCCCAGTGTGGCATTGACTATCAGGACATGAGAACATCATAGTGTGTGTTGCTGGCATGCATCACAAGCATGTGAAATGAGTCTCTGCCCATCCCTTCATCCGGACACCTGTACTGAGTCAGTGGCAAGAAAGGTGCTGTGTGTATAGTGACATACTCCTACTTGCATGTCCAACAAATGTGTGGGTGGTGCATGTTGGCACATTGGGGTATTAGCATCCAACATGCAACAGACATATGGGTGCAAGTCCAGGAGGGATATGTGTGCCATGGTTGATGGTGAGAATGACAATTGGCTTAATCTAAACAGTGTTGGCACTTTGAGCAGTGTTCAGCTGATGATGCCAGGCCTTGCCCTGTGATGTGATGTACTCACTGTGGTGTGTGCAGTCAGTGCAGGTGACTGATGTTGTTCTCTTTTTCCCTATTTCTATCCAGATACACCCCCAACCACAGGAGGGGACAGCTCCACGGACCAGGAGGAGCCACAGAACCTGACTGGGACAGAAGGAGAGGAGTCGGGGGGACCCAGTGGCACGGAGGGTGAGTGGAGCTACACCGAGGAGTCCTCAGCACCATACACCCCAGCTGAGGGCCACAGCAGCTCTGAGGATGATTCCCTTGTGGAGGCGGGTGTCAGCAGCCACCAAACCCAAGCTAGTGAGGCTGTCCCCACCACCGCCCCCACCACCACCATCACCACACTCCCATCGGCTCCCATCCCAGAGGTCCGTGGAGGCTCCCGTGTTCAGGAGCATGTCTCCTTTGTGCCAGGCACCGCACCCCCTGCCCCTGTGTCCCCTGCTGCCCTGAGTGAGGAGTCTGTGGACTTACTTAGACAGATCCATGTAGGGCAGACATCAATGCTGAGTGTCCTCCATGCACACACCAGTCTGTTGACCCAACTGGTGTCGTTCATGGAGGGCATTTCATCGGGAATGTCTGCCCTACAGAGGACCAATCAGTCCGTGGCCTCCTCCCTGACTACAGCAGTGTCCCTCCTCCAACAGTCCCACACACCTCCTACCCCTGCACCACCCACGATTCCTAGCACCCTACCTGTCCCTAGCACACACACACCTGCACATTCTCACAAAGCCACAGACACAGGCAGCACACAAACACCCAAACCAAGGTCTAGACGTACACACAAGCAAGCGCAGGGGACTGATACCACAGTCACAGGGGATGGTTTGCAGACACACACACAGTCATCCACAACCACTCCGCAGTCCTCCAAAACCTCTCCCTCCCAGCCCCCTTCCCTTGCCTCACCTCACCTGCAACCCCATCTCCACAGAAGCTCTTCCTCTGTGACCTTGGCCTCTTTCCCACCAACCCAGCAGATCCAGATTACAAGGGGAAGAGGATGTCCCCACACACAGAGGGGAGTGCCCCTCACACCCGGACACCCTCCCCCAGGTGCAATCAGACTGAGGCCCCCACCCGCAAGTCCCTCAGGAGCCGGAAGAGCAAGACCCCACCCCTGCCACGCAGCTCCATGACAAAGTCTCTGTCCTCCATCCCCCAGGCTACCACTCCAGAGGTTCCCCCGCCACACCCTGCCCCGGGTTCCCCCACCCACAGATACACCATCCCCAAAATGCTGAGGCCCTCCCCCCTACCACTTGCTCCTCCACACCCGGTCAGACGGTTAGTGCCACTGATGTGGGGACCGTGTCCCCCCTCCGACCTGCCGACCTCACCTGCACCCCATTCCACTCACATGGATTTAGGCACTGCAGTGGAGTCCACGACCACCCCGTCTGACTTGGGCACTTCAGTGGAGACCCAATCCACTCCATCTGACCTGCCCACTGAAGTTGTGCCGGCACCCACCCCATATGACTTGTGCCCCACAGTTGTGACTGCACCCACCACTTCAGTCAGCTCCACTGTAGTTGCAAGTGACTCTCCTGCATCCACCACCCCTTCACTGCCTCCTTCTTCTGCGCTCTGATCCTGTCCCTGCGGTGCCTGGCCTGCCCCCATGTATGCCCCTCCGAGGGGATGTCCCCTGTTCTTAGCAGTGCAGGCAAGCAACGTGTGACAGTTGTCACAACAAGTTCACTCCTTGTCATTTGATAATGGACTAGCCATTGGCCTTTATTTTGAACGGACGTTTACATTTTCATCTGCTAAATAAAGCTTTTTTCTTTATCCTTGTGAACTTGATTTAGCTGTACATTATGTTGATGATGTTTAGCATGACCTTGCACCTGTAATGCTTGATTTCCAATGTTGAATACTGAGGTGTTGATGTGAAGTACTCCATGTGGTCCATGAGATATGTATGCTATTCTGGTCGGTATCCATGTCATCCTTTGCAGCTAACTGGGTGTGTCATGATCAACAATTTGTGGACATCTCTGTGAACATTTCATTTGCATGGTCACATCTGTGGCTTGCACACATGCACATATGATGTGCTTCCCATTGTCCAAGTTGTCTATTTCCCTGACTTTGGGCTCATCACCACTGGACCTACAGGTGTGGGCATCATTGGTGTAGGAGCAACTGGGTCCTCTGTGCAACTTGCTGTACATATGTGTTGAGTATGTGCAGATGACTTAAGGGAGAATCCCGTACCCAGGCTGTTGTGACCAGAGCCTTCATTGTGTGGTAACTGATGGCTGAATGACCAAGCGTTCTGCTGACATGACTGAGACGTGCTGTGACTATTTTTGGCACAGCTGGGCTTCCATAGGAGTTGGGTCCCCTCAAGTAAGTGTGTTGTTCAGTGACATAGCCTGGGCCCATGGTGTGTGTTGTGTGAGCATGTGTGTGTGTGTCCACATCCCTTTTCATACACAGGCAGTGTTCTCTTGATATGTTCCTGCTGTTTATGCTTGTTGAGTGGTACTGTGTTCATCCCACAACTTTGCCATGGGCTACCAGATGTGTTGGTGCATGATACACTACTGTTAATTTGTGTTTCATCATTGGGATTTGTCAGTTCTCAGTGGTGATGATGTTGTCAGATGCAGATGGGACACAGTCATGGGTTCCCAAGGCACTGGTTTGTTCGCAATGTCATGTAGTTGTCCCTAGGTGATACCTTTCAGTGATTGAGACATGTGTATGTGTGTGTGACTGCTCCCACTTGTCCGGTTCAGGGCTGCAATGTTTGCAGGTGTCAGCATGTGTGCCTTGTGGTTCGCCTTGGCTTCTGCATTGTCCTTGGACTGTGGCAGGTATTCTGAAGGTTACGTGCGCTTTGACATCATGGCCATGTACTGCATACTGTACAGTATGTCTGTCATTCACCAGGGTTATGAACCGTCCTTGTGTGATGAGTCTGTGCACCTTAGTTCCTCCCAACATCCCTGTGTTTGTCATGGGTGCATGTGCAATGTCACCTGTCCATGTGGGCTTCACAGATGCACATTGGTGCAGTTCAGGGTATGTGGTGTTGAGGGTGGACTGATGTAAATGTTTGCATGGATGGGCCCCTAGCTCCCATTAGTCCATGGATGGCGGGCCAAGCTGAGTGATTTGTGTTTGTGTAGATGTGATGTACGTTTGTGGCACAGGACACATGTCTGGGTTTCACAGTTTGTACGACATCTACCTTTGTCATCACAGTGGAGGTGTCATGCATGCTTGTGTCACCCCAATGTCTGGTCCCTGGGGGTAGTGCTGTTGTGTGTCAGTCTCTTGCTGTGTTAGTTTGTGTTCATTCCAGCTTGTGTCACATGTGTCTGTTGTGCTCCCTCTCATCTCACAATGCCTGATTGCCCACTAAGGGGGTCCCAATGATGGGTTACTTTTGTATGGTACTGTGTCCACATCTGTGTCACTATGGTTCAGCCCCCCTCATGTGTTGTATAGTTGCCCGGGGATACTGAGACACAAACACACATGTTGTGCCAGATGTGCAGTGTGAGGTTGCCAGTTTGTGTTTGTGCGTCTGCATCAGTGCATTGGTATTGCTGTTGTGGGCCATTGTCTGGATGCTGTTTTTGTGATTTACCCTGCTGTCCCTGTGAGTCATATCACATCATTCTGCACATTCATCCTGGTTGTTAGGTCCCATTGCTGGCATGGAATGGGAGTTTGTGACCTGACACCTACAGTCTACACAGGTTGTTTTGATTAGTGTGTCTATTTTCGAAATGTGTGTATGCTTTGTGATGGTCACTTCTGCTTTTTTGTCATTGTACACTGTATGCATTGTCAGCCCCCATGGGTGGTACTTGTCTGCACATGGCTGAGAGTATGTTATGTTTTCACAGCACTGTTAGCCTCACCATATCTCTGTGGGTATGGGATACAACCACTAGTTTGCCACAAAAGTGTTTCATGTTTTGGGACCGGGAATCATACATGCTGTTTGGCATTTGCAGCTTTGACCATGATGACTCTTACCTTTTGGCCACAGTGATGAGGGGGGGTTTAGACCCCATCACCACAATGCTCGACATTTGCTGCAGTTTGGAACCCCACACTTAACTTTTGTTCTTCACAGTGATGGGGTGTTAATTTTACATTGACACAGTGCTATAGTGATGTTTGCCTTGTGTAGGCCACACTCATTTTTTGATCACACATGTGATGGTAGTTACATTGTATGCTCGAAGTCAAAATCACTGTTGTGGGCATTTGTCACAGACTACACACTGTTGTCATGATTTTAGGGGGGATGTATTTTGCTGACATACCTAATGTTGGAGTATGATGGATGTGTGGCGCCTCACCCTTCCTATGGGTGGGGGTGGCAGTGGTGATGGACAACATAAGCCCTATGGGTGGGGGTGGCAGTAGTGCTGGGCAACAGGTTCCCTATTGGTGGGGGTGGCAGTGGTGATGGGCAACATAAGCCCTATGGGTGGGGGTGGCAGTAGTGATGGGCAACAGGTCCCCTATGAGTGGGGGTGGCAGGGATGATGGGCAACAGGTCCCCTATGAGTGGGGGTGGCAGTGGTGATGGGCAAAATAAGCCTGATGAGTGGGGGTGGCAGTAGTGCTGGGCAACAGGTCCCCTAACAGTAGGGGTAGCAGGGGTGATGGGCAACATAAGCCCTATGGGTGGGGGTGGCAGTAGTGCTGGGCAACAGGTCCCCTATGAGTGGGGGTGACAGGGGTGATGGGCAAATGGTCCCCTATGGGTGGGGGTGGCAGTAGTGCTGGGCAACAGGTCCCCTATGGGTGGGGGTGGCAGTGGTGATGGGCAACATAAGCCCTATGGGTGGGGGTGGCAGTAGGGATGGGCAACAGGTCCCCTATGAGTGGGAGTGGTAGGGGTGATGGGCAACAGGTCCCCTATGGGTGGGGGTGGCAGGGGTGCTGGGCAACAGGTCCCCTATGAGTGGGGCTGGCAGGGGTGATGGGCAACAGGTCCCCTATGAGTGGGGGTGGCAGGGGTGATGGGCAACAGGTCCCCTATGGGTGGGGGTGGCAGTAGTGCTGGGCAACAGGTCCCCTATGGGTGGGGGTGGCAGAGGTGATGGGCAACATAAGCCCTATGGGTGGGGGTGGCAGTAGTGATGGGCAACAGGTCCCCAATGAGTGGGGTGGCAGGGGTGATGGGCAACAGGTCCCCTATGGGTGGGGGTGGCAGTAGTGCTGGGCAACAGGTCCCCTATGGGTAGGGGTGGCAGTAGTGCTGGGCAACATAAGCCCTATGAGTGGGGGTGGCAGTAGTGCTCGGCAACAGGTCCCCTATGGGTGGGGGTGGCAGTAGTGCCAGGCAACAGGTCCCCTATGGGTGGGGGTGGCAGTAGTGCTAGGCAACAGGTCCCCTAAGAGTGGGGGTGGCAGTGATGATGGGCAACATAAGCCCTATGGGTGGGGGTGGCAGTAGTGCTGGGCAACAGGTCCCCTAAGAGTGGGGGTGGCAGGGGTGAAGGGCAACATAAGCCCTATGGGTGGGGGTGGCAGTAGTGCTGGGCAACAGGTCCCCTATGAGTGGGGGTGGCAAGTGTGATGGGCAACAGGTCCCCTATGGGTGGGGGTGGCAGTAGTGCTGGGCAACAGGTCCCCTATGGGTGGGGTGGCAGTGGTGATGGGCAACATAAGCCCTATGGGTGGGGGTGGCAGTAGTGATGGGCAACAGGTCCCCTATGAGTGGGGGTGGCAGGGGTGATGGGCAACAGGTCCCCTATGGGTGGAGGTGGCAGTAGTGCTGGGCAACAGGTCCCTTATGAGTGGGGGTGGCAGGGGTGAAGGGCAACATGTCCCCTATGGGTGGGGGTGGCAGTAGTGCTGGGCAACAGGTCCCCTATGGGTGGGGTGGCAGAGGTGATGGGCAACAGGTACCCTATGAGTGGGGGTAGCAGGGGTGATGGGCAACAGGTCCCCTATGGGTGGGGGTGGCAGTAGTGCTGGGCAACAGGTCCCCTATGGGTGGGGGTGGCAGTAGTGCTGGGAAACATAAGCCCAATGAGTGGGGGTGGCAGTAGTGCTGGGCAACAGGTCCCCTAAGAGTGGGGGTGGCAGGGGTGATGGTCAACATAAGCCCTATGGGTGGGGGTGGCAGTAGTGCTCGGCAACGGGTCCCCTATGGGTGGGGGTGGCAGTAGTGCTAGGCAACATGTCCCCTATGGGTGGGGGTGGCAGTAGTGCTAGGCAACAGGTCCCCTAAGAATGGGGGTGGCAGGGGTGATGGGCAACATAAGCCCTATGGGTGGGGGTGGCAGTAGTGCTGGGCAACATAAGCCCTATGAGTGGGGGTGGCAGAAGTGCTGGGCAACAGGTCCCCTAAGAGTGGGAGTGGCAGGGGTGATGGTCAACATAAGCCCTATGGGTGGGGGTGGCAGTAGTGCTCGGCAATGGGTCCCCTATGGGTGGGGGTGGCAGTAGTGCTAGGCAACAGGTCCCCTATGGGTGGGGGTGGCAGTAGTGCTAGGCAACAGGTCCCCTAAGAGTGGGGGTGGCAGGGGTGATGGGCAACATAAGCCCTATGGGTGGGGGTGGCAGTTGTGCTGGGCAACAGGTCCCCTATGAGTGGGGGTGGCAGGTGTGATGGGCAACAGGTCCCCTATGGGTGGGGGTGGCAGTAGTGCTGGGCAACATAAGCCCTTTGAGTGGGGGTGGCAGTAGTGCTCGGCAACGGGTCCCCTATGGGTGGGGGTGGCAGTAGTGCTGGGCAACAGGTCCCCTAAGAGTAGGGGTAGCAGGGGTGATGGGCAACATAAGCCCTATGGGTGGGGGTGGCAGTAGTGCTGGGCAACAGGTCCCCTATGAGTGGGGGTGACAGGGGTGATGGGCAACAGGTCCCCTATGGGTGGGGGTGGCAGTAGTGCTGGGCAACAGGTCCCCTATGGGTGGGGGTGGCAGGGGTGATAGGCAACAGGTCCCCTATGAGTGGGGGTGGCAGGGGTGATGGGCAACAGGTCCCCTATGGGTGGGGGTGGCAGTAGTGCTGGGCAACAGGTCCCCTATGGGTGGGGGTGGCAGAGGTGATGGGCAACATAAGCCCAATGGGTGGGGGTGGCAGTAGTGCTGGGCAACAGGTCCCCAATGAGTGGGGTGGCAGGGGTGATGGGCAACAGGTCCCCTATGGGTGGGGGTGGCAGTAGTGCTGGGCAACAGGTCCCCTATGGGTGGGGTGGCAGTAGTGCTGGGCAACATAAGCCCTATGAGTGGGGGTGGCAGTAGTGCTCGGCAACAGGTCCCCTATGGGTGAAGGTGGCAGTAGTGCCAGGCAACAGGTCCCCTATGGGTGGGGGTGGCAGTAGTGCTAGGCAACAGGTCCCCTAAGAGTGGGGGTGGCAGTGGTGATGGGCAACATAAGCCCTATGGGTGGGGGTGGCAGTAGTGATGGGCAACAGGTCCCCTATGAGTGGGGGTGACAGGTGTGCCAGGCAACAGGTCCCCTATGGGTGGGAGTGGCAGTAGTGCTAGGCAACAGGTCCCCTAAGAGTGGGGGTCGCAGTGGTGATGGGCAACATAAGCCCTATGGGTGGGGGGGCAGTAGTGATGGGCAACAGGTCCCCTATGAGTGGGGGTGGCAGTAGTGCTGGGCAACATAAGCCCTTTGGGTGGGGGTGGCAGTAGTGCTGGGCAACAGGTCCCCTAAGAGTGGAGGTGGCAGGGGTGATGGGCAACATAAGCCCTATGGGTGGGGGTGGCAGTAGTGGTGGGCAATAGGTCCCCTATGAGTGGGGGTGGCAAGTGTGATGGGCAACAGGTCCCCTATGGGTGGGGGTGTCAGTAGTGCTGGGCAACAGGTCCCCTATGGGTGGGGTGGCAGTGGTGATGGGCAACATAAGCCCTATGGATGGGGGTGGCAGTAGTGATGGGCAACAGGTCCCCTATGAGTGGGGGTGGCAGGGGTGATGGGCAACAGGTCCCCTATGGGTGGGGGTGGCGGTAGTGCTGGGCAACAGGTCCCCTATGAGTGGGGGTGGCAGGGGTGAAGGGCAACAGGTCCCCTATGGGTGGGGGTGGCAGTAGTGCTAGGCATCAGGTCCCCTATGGGTGGGGTGGCAGTAGTGCTGGGAGCAGGTACCCTATGGGTGGGGTGGCAGTGGTGATGGGCAACATAAGCCCTATGGGTGGGGGTGGCAGTAGTGATGGGCAACAGGTCCCCTATGAGTGGGGGTGGCAGGGGTGATAGGCAACAGGTCCCCTATGGGTGGGGGTGGCAGTAGTGCTAGGCAACAGGTCCCCTAAGAGTGGGGGTGGCAGTGGTGATGGGCAACATAAGCCCTATGGGTGGGGGTGGCAGTAGTGCTGGGCAACAGGTCCACTAAGAGTGGGGGTGGCAGGGGTGAAGGGCAACATAAGCCCTATGGGTGGGGGTGGCAGGGGTGATGGGCAACAGGTCCCCTATGGGTGGGGGTGGCAGTAGTGCTGGGCAACAGGTCCCCTATGGGTGCGGGTGGCAGTAGTGCTGGGCAACATAAGCCCTATGAGTGGGGGTGGCAGTAGTGCTGGGCAACAGGTCCCCTAAGAGTGGGGGTGGCAGGGGTGATGGTCAACATAAGCCCTATGGGTGGGGGGTGGCAGTAGTGCTCGGCAACGGGTCCCCTGTGGGTGGGGGTGGCAGTAGTGCTAGGCAACAGGTCCCCTATGGGTGGGGGTGGCAGTAGTGCTAGGCAACAGGTCCCCTAAGAGTGGGGGTGGCAGGGGTGATGGGCAACATAAGCCCTATGGGTGGGGGTGGCAGTAGTGCTGGGCAACAGGTCCCCCACGAGTGGGGGTGGCAGGTGTGATGGGCAACAGGTCCCCTATGGGTGGGGGTGGCAGTAGTGCTGGGCAACATAAGCCCTATGAGTGGGGGTGGCAGTAGTGCTAGGCAACAGGTCCCGTAAGAGTGGGGGTGGCAGGGGTGATGGGCAACATAAGCCCTATGGGTGGGGGTGGCAGTAGTGCTGGGTAACATGTCCCCTATGAGTGGGGGTGGTATGTGTGATGGGCAACAGGTCCCCTATGGGTGGGGGTGGCAGAAGTGCTGGGCAACAGGTCCCCTATGAGTGGGGGTAGCAGGGGTGATGGGCAACATAAGTCCTATGGGTGGGGGTGGCAGTAGTGCTGGGCAACAGGTCCCCTATGAGTGGGTGTGGCAAGTGTGATGAGCAACAGGTCTCCTATGGGTGGGGGTGGCAGTAGTGCTGGGCAACAGGTCCCCTATGAGTGGGGGTGGCAAGGGTGATGGGCAACAGGTCCCCTATGGGTGGGGGTGGCAGGGTTGATGGGCAGCAGGTCCACTATGGGTGGGGGTGGCAGGGGTGCTGGGCAACATATGCCCTATGAGTGGAGGTAGTGTTGGTGTTGGCCATCCAACCCCTATCGTGGCCTGTTGTTAGTGGCCAGGATGTGGATCTCCTGTGTGTGTGTGTGCCATTTTGCGGGTGCATGTCGTTTGTTTATGTGGTAGGTGTCTGACTTACCGTCTGCGCCGTCCGCGTCTGTTCCTGATCCGGTCATAGATGTAGAGTACTGGTATGACCTGCGCGATGGGATTCATGATGTGTTCGTCTCGTACACACTGTTGGTTGCTCTGTCTCGTACCCGTTGCAAACTGGTCTGTCTCGTAGCCATGAATTGAGTTGTGGCGCGAATCGTAGCTGATTTGCTTCTTTTCCGGATGCTGTGACGTGCCGTACGTGGCGACCCGTCCGGCGCGTATGAAGTAAGGGTGGGCGGAATTTGCTAAATTGCCTTTCGCAAAATTTCACAAAATGACAAAAAATCTCCGCCAACACGCGAAATTTCACGTGCTCGCGGAAATTTTGGACTGATTAATGCATTACTCAATTTGACCTTCAACTTGGGCACCTGCTTTATTTATATCTGTAAGTGCTTCCTGTTGAGGTTTAATTTAATTTATAAAGGGTCAGAGACCGACCAGAGCAGCAGATGAGGAGGCAGAACCTCCTGGTGTCAGGAACTACACGGGGATTGCGCTCGAGAAACTCACGGATGCACAGACCTCCATCAAGGATTACAGCAAATTGTTGACGGTAGATATGGGGAGAAATCACACCTGCCTAGCCTCCACCGTGCTCACGAATCTTTTGTGCTGATTAATGCATTACTGAATTTGACCTTCAACTCAGGCACCTGCTTTATTTATATCTGTAAGTGCTTCCTGTTGAGGTTGAATTTTTGTGACAGGAGCATCGTGCCAGAAGGAATCCTGCCCTGCATATTTATCCAACAAATTAGTCCAGGTTCAGGAGAGCATTATTTTGAAATATTCATTATGTCAATCATTCTTTGACCTCATCTGACTGGAGCCTTTGCCTTGATGTACGATCTTAGTATAAAACGGTATAAAACTGCATACAATTGCAACATTTGATGTTTTATGGCTATTTTTCAGTACTATTGCAAAAATATTAAACTTAATTGCGAGCGGTTAATAGATGCCTCTGGTTATAAATCGAATAATCCTTATATGAATGGGCGAAACATTTAATTGCACACACATGAATATGTCCAGATCCACATAGCTAATATTTAAATATGCACAAAAGAGGTTTAAAAAATGACAGGAGCATCGTGCCAGAATGAATCCTGCCCTGCAAATTTCCGTTCCGCCGCAGATCGTGGAAGTTTCGGCATTTTCGTGTTCCACGTGGAACGCGAAAATGTCAAAATTTCGCAATTTCCACGAGCGGAACGGAAATTGTCGCCCACCCTTAGTAGGAAGTACGCATCGTACTTGTCAGGGCGGAAACTGCTATGGATACTGCTTCCGGGCGACTCGGTTCGGCGTTAGGAGTTACGGCTCGGACGGAGAATGGAGCTTGAGTCACAGCCTACGTGTCGGTCGGGATTTTGGCAGTTATGAGCATCGTGCTTCATCAACAGGACGGACTGGCTCCGGGTATGGGTCGGTCGCACAGTAAGGCTACGAACAGCTCTCGGAGAGCTGTCCGACCCGGATCGGAATCGACCCCTCTGATGGAAAACGCCACATCCGCAAATTCACATAATTCTAGTGGCCCTGGCTTTAAGACATCTTGCCACGGACAGCAGATTTTAAAATGGCTTCAAACCTTTCTCCTAGCCAAAAAGCTTTATAATCCAAAGCTCTTCTTACAGATGGTGAAAGTTACATGATGACATCTATTCCAGTGTGTTGCTTGACCTCTCATAACCAGGAAGATATTTTTGGTGTAGACTGACTTCTAAGGTTTACGAAATGGGATCTAATCGAACACACATTCTGTTTCTCCTGAAATCTAGGATATAAAATCTCACCAGTGGATGTTATTGTTTATCTTGTTACATTGATCATAGTATTATCTGGTGTGACTATCGTACCTGAAATATCCAGAGTTCTGACATTGGAATCCTCCTGGAAGAAATCAAAGATTATAACACATCTAATTTCCATTTCCCTAACAAAGACCATTATAATTTGGACATTGCCAGAACAGTAAGACTGCTGTAACATCAGATGAAGTAGAGCCTTTCAGTTTAAAATTATTCAAAAGGATTCCTGGCTATGTAAATCATTGTGTAACCTATCACTATTGTGACCCTTTAACTGTTAATAGACCGATAAGACATGCTTACATGCATTTTTGATAAATTTCAGAAATATTAACAATCTTTACTACAGGTGCCTGATTCGAACTGGAAATTCCATTCCACACACTGGCACACCAAACTAACATGTCTTTTTTGTGCCTGAAAATCTGTTGACATCTTCAAGAGCCACCCATACTAAGGTGCTCTGGGCACAGTGGAGTAATCAACACCAGATGAGTTTAATTGTAAGTTCCTAGTACATGGTACTACTTGTACTTAGACAAATTACTAGTCTGAACTATGGAATCAAGTAATCCATTTTGAGCTAAATGCAACCTCTTTGTGCTGTCCTCTGTCCTTGAACACTGTCACAATTAGAACAAAATAGTTGATTGCACAAACATGCAGATTAGTTCCAAGATGCACTATTTCCATGCTGCCCATAGGCTAAATCCATTTGGAACAGTTCCACACAGATTTTATATGTTTATTTAAAACAATACTTTCGTGGAAAATTTGTAATGATCAATTGGCATTCAAACATTCATATGTATTACACTTCCTCATAGTATTGCACTGTAGTTCAATAATACCATAGTTGCGTGATTATCAATATTCCATTAAAGGACAACCTTAAAATACCAATGGCCACTGACTACCCACCGCTGACCATTTTTTCTCCATAAACGTTTCTAAGCCAGAAGGTAAACTTTCTACTGGGACAAACCTGGTCCTGGTATCTGACCAGCATCCATTGCGGTTGACATTTTCTTTTGACTTTGACCCGGTCTTGCGTCACCAGATATCCGCGGTTGGCACTTCATGCTTTTTGGTGCTATTTTTATTTCAGACTCTAAAAATGAATATCTCTGGTTTTACTTTTGTGACTTTGGTATCATTTTATTCATTAAAATATTCTTTACATTTCTAAATTGGTTTCAAATTTTTCTTGTGTTTTCTTACTGTTTGAGGGTTGCATAGTTACTTTAGAAATTGCCTCTAAGTTAACCCTGATTCCTTTATGCCAAGCTACCAGAGGATTAAGCACAGGTTTATTTAGTGATTTCAGTGGTTCACACTGACAAGAACTGTGATTATAGTTTGAAATTCACCTTCAGCTAATCCTCCCATTCTTTACACTATCTCCAAATGAAAAAACTCAGCAATTGCATGTGCAAACTGGTAAGAATAGTTTTCCATGTCTTGATTACCTACACACCTTCATTATTCTAAAAGGGTTCAACTTTTATTCATTTTATGTAATGTAATGTAATGTAATGTAATGTAATGTAAAATGTATTTCTATAGCGCCATTATCACTCAGAGAGTATCAAGGCGCTCACCCAACCCAGATGAAGGGGGTTGGTGGGAGAGACACACTTCACGCTAAACATCACATTCCTAAACCATTGCCATACATGCAGCGTCAGTTCTTAAAAAAAGCCAAGTTTTTAAAGCCTGGGTTTCATGGGACATGGAGCGCATAGCAAAAGGAAGCTTATTCCATGCTTTGGTCCCCAGTACAAAGAGGGATTTACCCCCTCTAGTCACCAGCTTAAATCTGGGGGTTACAAGGAGGTTTTGCCCTGCAGACCTTAGGCAGCGTGCTGGATGGTAGCGTTTAAAACCATTTTGTAGGTATTTAGGTCCTTGGTGGTGAAAAGCCCTAAAAGTAATTAGGAGGATCTTAAAGAGTATCCTCTTAACAACGGGGAGCCAGTGAAGCGCATTGAGCGCTGCTGAGGCTGACGACTTACGCGGCAGACGTAGAACTAACCGAGCTGCTGCATGCTGGACTATTTGCAATCTATGGAGAACCGACTTGTTTGTTCCAGCATATAAGCTATTGCAATAGTCAAGCCTGGAGTTTATTAGTGCTACAGCAACTGTTTTCCTAGCTGACAGAGGCAGAAGATCGAAGAATTTCCTCAAAGCTTTTATGATATGGAAACAGGTGCCAGCTACGGCAACCGCTTGCTGCTTAAAAGACAGTTGATTGTCGAATCTGATGCCTAGATTCCGAGCTGAGGTGATGGTATTGGGAGGAGTCACAGCATCCTCAGGCCAACAGTTCTTAGGGGAGAACAACTTGTGTTTTCCAAATGGCAAAATCTCAGTCTTATCAGCATTACACCTAAGGTGATTGTCAGACATCCACTTAAATGTTGCTGTTAGACAGTCTTTGAGATTTTTCTCGGCATCGGGTTGCTCCCTATCCAGTACTAAAATAAGCTGAGTATCGTCAGCATACGAAATAGTACTGATCTGGAATGAGGTAATCAGTTTTATCAGGGGAACCATATACAAATTAAAAAGTATAGGGCTCAAACTTGATCCCTGGGGAACTCCAAAACTGAGTGCCTTTGCTTCAGATTGATAGGGGCCCAGCACTGTAATTTGACGCCTGTCTTTAAGAAACTTAACCAGCCAAGCCAGAGCCGTCCCCGCCACTCCTGCGGCAGCCAACCGGTCCACTAGAATGGAGTGTGAGACCGTATCGAAGGCTGCCGACAGGTCAAGTAGAATTAAAACCGCCTCCTTTCCTTGGTCCATGGCCATGCGAAGGGTTTCTGCTGTATACAGCAGAGCAGACTCGGTGGAATGGCTTGAGCGGAACCCTGACTGATGTGGATGTAAGATATTATTTACTTCCAGAAAGTTCGTAAGTTGTTTAGTTACGAACCTTTCAGTCAGCTTCGACATCACCGGCAGCAAGGAGATCGGGCGTAAATTTGAAAGAGTGGTGGGGTCGGCAAGGGCTTTTTTTTGGAGTGGTTTAACAGCAGCAAGCTTCCAGTCATTGGGGACCTCTGCAGTAGCTAGGGATGAGTTAATAATACTGTTAATAATAGGATTCATGAGTTCTACCGTGGTGTGTAGAACCAAAGGGGGACATGGATCAAAAGGAGATCCTGATTTGCAAGCCAAAATAGCTTTAGAGGAGTCTTCAAGAGAGATGGAAGCAAAAGTATCCAAACATACAAGAGAATTCGTCCTCACCCCTCTTTCTGTATTTCCTAAAGTAGGATGCACTGGAGGGAAGCTCTTCACTATATTGAGGATTTTATTCTCAAAGTAGTCGGAGATTGCATTACAAAGCTTTAAGGAAGGTGGAATTTCCTGCACAAGGGTTGAAGGACTCATAAAGCCCTTAACTATCTGGAAGATTTCTTTTTGATCTTAATCGGCCATCACTATGGCTTGAAGATAGTATGCCCTTTTAGCTGATTTTATGCCTGCGTGATACTTTCCCCTAGCAAGTTTATATAGCTCACGGGCAGTAGTTTCATAATTCCTGCGCCACTGTCGTTCTAGTCTTCTTAGTTTACCTATTTCTGCTCTCAACTCCTGAGTAAACCAGGGGGCATTCTTTTTGATTTTGGTTGAGCTACACTTTTTAAGACTCGTGGGGCCTAGTTTCTTACCTATCATAGTTAGCCAGTCACAGAGGTTATGATAGTCTGTGGAGGTACTGCCTGTTAATACAGGAGTGCAGGCTGCACAGGAGTCCAGCACATCAGGACGGTTAGAAATTTCCTTCCAATTAGGTTTATATGCCAGATTTGAAATTGGGGAGTTATTAGTAATAGCACCCAATTTTGTATGAAGCATAGGAACACGAAATGGAATGAAAAAGTGATCAGACCAAATCTGAGGGCAAGGAGTTTGAACTGTAAGTCCAGTGAAGTTAGAACAAACACAGTCCAATATGTGACCTCCCAAATGAGTGTGTTGATGCGTCAAAAGGGTAAGTCCTAATATATTAATGGTATCCATAAAATGTTCTACTCCTTGGGCATTCGGGGAGTCGAGATGTAAGTTCAAATCGCCCAGTATAGTGAAATTAGAGTATCTAAGCGATAGATCACTTTACACTTGTTCGTTTAGCTGTGGTGTATGTACCATGTACCAGGCTCAAGAGTGTCAGTGGACTTTACTGGAGGTTATAACATTAAACTTGAAAATGAACGTTTGCTACATCAGGGAATACTAATCTTCGGCATAGGCCGTTTGCAAAGAATTATGAACATTTGGTGACATTTTCAAGTACTGTACTGCAAAAGAGAAATACAAAAATGAAAGCGCAGACTTCCTTTAGGCAGGAAAAATACTTTGTCAGGAGTGAACTTACGATTGCAGATATTATTGTAGCATCAGGTGCAGTGGTCCTACTTTTGATCATTTCAAAAAAGTGTTTTTTGCATACGGAGAGTGCAACCGAGTTGCAGGTTTTTGGGGCACTCCCTGAAAATGGTTCATTTTTGCTTGAACCAGGGTGTTTTCAGAAGCATGGGTACAGACCTCGATAGAGTGTGAATCTCTATCAAGTTTGATCTTTTCGAGTCAGGTATTTCTGTGCTCCAAGGTGCATGAAGTTTTGTGTGTTACATGCCACTTTATGCTTCTGTCGGAAGACATTTGACAATACAGAGGATGGGGTGGTGTGTTTTTTTTCCTCCAAGGAGCAGCCTCATTTGCTGATTGTATGACTGTCTGCAAAATAGTCTGATTCTTCTTAGGTATATCTGTGAGTAAAGCATTCCTGTAGTTTGTCTCAACATGACAAGTAATTGTAACTGATTGAAGGTAAAAATACTGGCTTAAACGGTTTAACCCCTCAAAGATATTTAAGTGGTACTCAACGTTCTTAGCAATAGCATTTGTATGTGTGTGGAGGTTCGGAATTGTATTTAGAGTGAAGCTACATGGCAATAGCTTCATGGATCAGCAGTGAAAACTGCCGGTAACAGTAGGGTGATGGCGATGGGAATTCTGGCGTTAGCGGGAGAAAACCAACGAAAGGCCCATTAGCGAGACAAAAAAACGCACGTTTGTCAGCCCAACGTGAGTTTTTTACCTCTATTGGAAAAAATAGCCTATCAGTCGACCTCCAATAGAAAATAGGCAAAAAAAACAATGAAATGCAGAATGGAGCAGCCAGGGCCAAGTGCATCACACCTCATCAACCCCCTCAAGCCACCCAACATGCGGGATGATCAGGATGAGAGCCTGGATGCCTCGCTGGACCTGCGCCTGGAGCCTGAATGCCTCACTGGACCTGCATCTGGAGCCTGGATGCCTCGCTGGACCTGTGTCTGGAGCCTGGATGCATGCTGGACCTGCGTCTGGAGCCTGGGTGTGATGCAGCGGTAATTTCACGGTAATTTCTCAATGCAAAACCTCATTTACCTCTAATTTACCGCTGTAAAGGTACTGGACCCTTGCCACTGTATATTACCTTCAGGAGACTTTACATAAACATGAAAAATAAAAATACAAGTATTATTTAAGCCGATGAAGAGAGTTGGTGAGTATTTTAAAGGGTTTTATTTTCTTAGTTAAAAGTGAAGTTTTTCTGACCCTTTATTCATTAGTCAAATATCAATCAGGTTACAGAATTTGGAAACTAGGAAAAATAGCATTAATACAGAACATATTACAGTCTGCATATACGCATCACATGTAGAAAAGAAAATGTGGCGCAAAATGTCAGTCAAAACTCTTAAAGAGTTTCTAAGAAAAAGAGTGAGTCTTGCAAGGCTAATCAATAATTAATAATGGCAAAAATCTCCCATAAAGGGAAATAAATGCATAGAACAAATACATCTTTTCAAAAGCAGTTAGTCAAAGTATGAAATTTAAAGTTTAGCACCTAAAATCTAAACCTGTTCTGATCCTCTCAGCTCTCTCTCTGCCTCGCTGTGCGGTTCCTCTGTCTCAGGAGCTGAGCCCCCACAGACACAGCCCTTCCTTCTCTCTCTAAGGTTTCCAGTTATCTGACTACTGTCCTGCCTGGCATTCAGGAAAGAAAATGAGCAAAAAGCCTCTGTCTCTCTTTTTCAGGGTCTGGGTTAATTTGTTTCCGCATGCTCTCTATCTTTTTAATCTCTGCTGCTTCCTCAAAGCAGGTTTGAAAAATCCCATCTCCAAATATATTCATTTTATCCTGCACTGCGAGTGTTGTAAAAACCATTTTTGCCCTACCTATCAATGCTTGGACTGTCTGGGGTCGTTTCTGTTCAATAATCTGTGAATTCTGAGTTTCTGAAATAAACCCTGACATAATAATTGCTCCTTCTGCAGCTCTTTGAACCTTTTGAGTAGGAACCTTATTAATTGGGACCGTCACAATTTTTCTAGGCACGGCCTGTTCATCTGCAGTTTGTGATACCTGGACTGAATCAGTCATATTTGAAGCAGTAACACCTGGAGGTATCACTGTCAGTGCTGAATCAACAGGTAGTGTGTCAATCAGAAATGTCTGCACAGTTCTCTCAATCTCTGTTTCTCTCTGTTCAACAGAAGCAGTAGCCACTGTAGCACTTTCTGGTACACTATTTTCAGTATTTTTAATGGGAACCACATAAAGTGGCAGACACTCAGTTAAAAATGCATCCATTATTTCATCCCCTGAATCATTATTTATTTGAAACTTTTTATCATCATTAATTCCCTTCTCCTGCATCTGGTGCTTTACCTTTTCATCCTCACTTGCTTTGTCGCTTGCTGTCTTTTCCCACATGCTTAAAGCCTCAAATTGTGCAGCTCTAGATGGTGTCTTTATTTCACATAACACTTCCCTTAATTTGTCAATAACTTGCAATTCAAAAGTACCATCTTTTGGAAACCTCAAAGGACACTCTTTTTCAGTAATCTTGCACCATTGGTGAACCCATATACATGAATTTTGTCCCAAGTTGGTAGACACAAAATGCACAGGTGTTCCTTCAGGAGCTTCTCACCAATTAAAAACAAATCTTTCACTTTACCTCCCAACAGTTTCTTTCAACCTTCAAACATTTTCATTTCTGCAACAGGTCAATGCAATTTCTTTTCTTCAATGCTGTCAGTTTCAATTTCAGTCAGTTTTACTCCTACCACTGACCCTCCACAAAATACTGCTGAAATATTTTTCTGAGTTTTCTTAATCAAAATTCTGTTAATAACAACATAAAAACATTTGCTACGCTGTCTGTTCAACTGAACAAAGGATAGATTTCTTTTCACTGTGAGTAACACAATCCGCTTACCCTTCACAAAGTAAGAACTTCCATTTACTCTTCAAACAATGCGAGTAAATTCCTTCCGCTTACCCTTCACTCAAGCTCAAAAGATCCTGCTACTCCTTTGGTGTTACCCTTTCTAGGTGATATAACACCAAAGTTTCACCAGCGAACTCTTTGCTATCAATCACTCTCACTTTTACTCAGAAAATAGTCCCTAATTTAACACTGACAGCCCTGCATAGCTTCTCAGTGTTATTCCAACACACGAGTAACCTCAGAGCAGTGTGGCTTCCAGTTACCACCCGCTATTCCTTCCCGGGATTCCACAGGTGTACATACCTGTTTTTCGAGACAACATAGAACACAACACTAACTTACTTAACATGAAGAGTTAAAACATGTAATCAATAACCAATAAATCCTGTCCTATGAAATTACCAATAGAATCAAATAAACCATCAATTCAAAATGAACAAAATTTTCATCAACGGTCAACACCCATACTGTTTTCAACACTTCAAAAATACATCCTAGCACATTAACAACATTTCACAACCCTATTGATCTGCATCACAGTCACTGAAGCAAGCCACATAGCAGGACACACTGTCGAGCACGTCTCGGGACCTTCAACTACAGCCACACCACCGGACCCTCCTGGACCGACCATAATTGTATACATCACGTCTTCACCATGCTTACTGTACATAACCGCCATCATTGCCCCCCTCACAGCTGGATCAAGGCCACTGAAGTACGTCTTGTCAACTCCCTCAGCACCACCACTCCGCCAAAGCTTACAGACAATGACACCGCAGCGCACAACCACCACCCATGGAACTCCAACTGCGCCGTCACCCGGGCACCCGTCAAGAACGGAACTGCGTCAGTACCTTACGCCTGCATGATGGCATGGGTAAGGGTGATGCAATCGCTCGCAATCAAATAAAGGAACAATAAAATGTTGAAGACAAATGGGCTATATTTAATGAGGTCCAGTATACAAGCCCTGAAATAGTTAAACGGAAAGGGTATACAGTTCCTCTATTTGTAAAGGAGAGTGTAGAGCACACTCTCCTTGGAATTAGACTAAGTGGGGGGTAATATTCAGTAAGCCTGAAGGGTATAGGACTGTGTGGGGTGGGGGAACCCACATTGGTGGAACTAAAACCCTCACACACCCAGCAAGCTAGGTGTCATGCTTCATCATCTGGGTTTTGCTCCTCGTCGGGTCGGCGCTGCAATTCCCGACGGGCACCCAGGGATGGGGCTCTTTGGCGGAGATCTTTTGTTCCTTGCCGAGGGTGAGTGCAAGTGAGGGCCAGGAAGGTGTAGATGTTTGTGAGTGTGGTTAAAAAGGGGTTGGTTAGTCTGGATAATTGATTTTATTCGGTCAGTAAACCACCCTGTTAAAAATGAAATGAGAGGCGGTAGTCTTGACTAAATGGGTCAGGGACTACTCTACTCTGCTCCGGTGGTCAACATGTTTCATGCCTACAAGGTCAGGGGGATCCAGCGGCAATTCATCAGGACCAGTGATTACAACTATCTACAACTATCTACAAAATTGTGAGGGTGTGGTACTAATTATTTACAGTGATGTATAAAACTACCCTAAGTAAGTGTCGGAAAAACTAGACTCTTACATGCTGGACCGGCCTAACGTATTAGAAAGTGCCACTCCAGTCGGTACTTGGCGAGCCTCTTGGGGACGCGAGATTGCCTAAGTTTTGTCGCCCAAGGGTGGTTTTGTAGACCTACCCCGCTCCGCCGAAACCCGGTTTAATAATTAGTACCACACCCTCACAATTTTGTAGATAGTTGTAATCACTGGTCCTGATTAATTGCCGCTGGATCCCCCTGACCTTGTAGGCATGAAACATGTTGACCACCGGAGCAGAGTAGAGTAGTCCCTGACCCATTTAGTCAAGACTACCGCCTCTCATTTCATTTTTAACAGGGTGGTTTACTGACCGAATAAAATCAATTATCCAGACTAACCAACCCCTTTTTAACCACACTCACAAACATCTACACCTTCCTGGCCCTCACTTGCACTCACCCTCGGCAAGGAACAAAAGATCTCCGCCAAAGAGCCCCATCCCTGGGTGCCCGTCGGGAATTGCAGCGCCGACCCGACGAGGAGCAAAACCCAGATGATGAAGCATGACACCTAGCTTGCTGGGTGTGTGAGGGTTTTAGTTCCACCAATGTGGGTTCCCCCACCCCACACAGTCCTATACCCTTCAGGCTTACTGAATATTACCCCCCACTTAGTCTAATTCCAAGGAGAGTGTGCTCTACACTCTCCTTTACAAATAGAGGAACTGTATACCCTTTCCGTTTAACTAAGGGTGATGCAATGCCACAGGGATAGGCTGGCTCCATGCATTGCTGGAGTTGCGTCATGGTTGTGACACGACTGCAGCAATGGGTGACTTTAGCGCAGACAGATACGTCAGGATTCCAGACGTATCTGTCATTACTTGCGTCATGGAGCACTGTCCAGTAAATACAGTGTATCCGTGGTGTCGCAAGAAGGGGCTAGTGAAAAGTGTTGCAACACTTTTCATGAATGAGGCCCTGGAATGCGCACTATCTTATTGATGGTGTGCAGTCCTGCCCTGTTGTTTTGTCGCAGGGCAACGCAGTGACATTGCTTGCAGCGCGGTCCAGCAACAAAACTTGCTGAAATGAGGCCCCAAGGGTTATCTCCATTTTTAAGACCAGCTATTTTCTCGTCTTAAAAAACTGCCTCCGGCAGTTAGAGGCAGTTTTTTTGGTACTCCAAACTTAAGGAATCCCCTTGTAAATATCGCTAAGTGAGGTTAGCGGCTGTTTTTGACCTGGAACGCCTCCCTTGCATTTCATTATCGCTAACAGAAGTGGCAATCTTTAAAAGAGACGTTTTCACCGGAAAACTGCCGCTAACAGAGGTTAGCGGCAGCTTTGACGTAAGGCGATAAAAATCTTGCTGCAAAACCATCGGAAGAGTGCCGCTAATGTGGCGTTAACTCATTTTAAATATGCCCCTCAATGTGGTGAGCTTTTCAGTCTAGTACTTTGAGTAAGGACAGCCACAAGCAGAATAGGACGGAGCCCTAAAGTGGGATGGTGACTAGGAATTTAATCCTAAATGAGTGATTTCAGGTATTGAAAATAGATGCACAATTGAATATCTTGTTGAATCCGTCCAAGATGAAGAATGTCCTCTAGGTAGGAGGGTTTTAGGTTTAAATAGGTATAGGTATAATTGCATATGTTAGTCAAATTTTCTTTGCATATGAATTGCTTGGCTCCAATAAAGAGGAGATGGAATTGAACCTTGTGGAATTGACTGGCTTAGAGTTAAAGGATCTGAATGATTATTGATCAAGTTTGCAGTTCTCAGATTTTCAGGTATGATAATAACGAGCTCGATGCTATGCCCTTTATACCAATTTCTTACAATGAGTTTGTAAGCAGGGTGTTTTTGATAACTGAATAAAATGCTTCTGTTAGGTCTAACAGGAAGAGGAACCATGATTTATATGTATAAAGTAAACATAGCTTGTCGTCAACAATTTGAAGGATAGCTGTTTTTGTGCTATGAGCTCCAAATCTGCTCTGACAATCAACAAATATGTCACATTCTTGAATGCATTGTTTAAGTTGACACTAAACTGCTATCCAGGAATTTTGCTAAATGGGAAATAGATGCAGGAAAATGCATTTAGATATTTAGGATCAGGTGTATTTTTAAGGGCAGAGAGACTTGTCTAAGACCGTCCAGTACCTTGCCTTGAGTCATTGAAGTGCTTGTCAGGCTCATCCAATGAGGGGCTGGAGATGGCATGATCTCTTTTAATAATGTGACTAACATGGGACCATGTGGTGAGAAGATGATTTAGAATACATGCAGTTTCGATAACGCTGCTTTCAGTGATATCTTTAAAATTGTTTAAGAACACATTGGACCGGTTTCATAAAGATAACTTACACTTTTGAGTAGGATTACACTTTTGAATAAGTTTACTACTTTTTGGTTTTCAAAAACTGCACTTTTGTAGTACTTAACTTTTGTAGTAACTCACACTTTCTAGTAACTTACACGTGCAACTTACACTATTGTAGTAACTTATACTTTTGTAGTAACTTACAATTTTTTAGTAAGTCCAGCACTACACATGGCCAACCACTGGTAGTGCAACACCATCTGATATAAAGTAATGGATGTATAGACTTAAAATAAAACTCCATTGGAATTAATGTTACATTAGATGATTTAAAATGAATGTTAAAAATATATAAAAATAGTACACATTTATTATTTAATTATAACATATTTAATAACCCATGTTTATTTTAAAACATAATGTAGCATTACATTGTATTACATATAACCACATTAATTTTATTGAATTCTACACATCACTTTTAACAAGTATCAATGCACATTAAAATATATTTTTTTTCAAGTTGGAATTCATTTTTTAAATTTACATTTCAGAAAAATCATGTTCTTTTCATTTAATGTACTTTAAATAATTAATGTTTTAATCCAAACATAATTTAATAGTGCTGTAACATGTTTTCCATTATGTTCTTCCTTTAAAGTAAATACAGAAAATGAATGTATATTACTATTCAATATAAACATATTTTTTATATTTATTTTCGAGATAAATACATTATTTGAATCTTCCCTATACTTTCCAAAAGGGAGACTCTGCTACAAATTAATGTTAAAAGGACTGAAGAGATGTAGTTCTCTGTCCTGGAGGACGGTAGCTCCACACACCTAAGAATGAGGCTTCATCTGAAGCTTTGAGCCAGAAACCCATGTAACTAAACCTATTAGTTTATTTAGGGAAAACGTTATACATTTCAAACTATTCTGAAAACTGATGGCCAGGCCTTTCCCTTTTTACCTATCCAATCATGATGCAAGATAGAATAGCCTGGTGGCACTGCTACGGCTATATCTGGGTTTACAGAGTATCTGCACCCATTTCTGTAATTAAGTAGGAAGTTTCATGAGCATGCATAGGTAGTGATATTCCATTTAACAAGAATCCTGAAAATGTATTTATATATTTTTCATCTTTCCTCAGACTACCTGTATGCTTAGTAGAGTCTTGGAGATCTTATTTCTGTCCAAAAAGAAAGACACAAGAACGGCCCATAATTTAATCTATATTTTTAACCCTGCAGTCCGTACCATCCCTCTTCAGTTCAAGAAATTGTTTAGGAATGGGGTCTCGAGTTGACAGTGGTAAGCACCCCGTCCAATTATGGACCCTTCCTTCTAGTGAGGATAAGAGAGTTACACATCCAAAATAACCCCTGCTCACCCCCTTGGAAGCTTGGCAATAGCAGTCAGGCCTATTTCAGAGGCAATGTGTAAAGTATTTGTACATAACACACACAGTAACAGTGAAAACACTACAAATGGACACCACTTCAGTTTAGAAAAATAAGCAATCTTCATCTAAACCAAACAAGTCCAAAATGACAAAAATCCAACAAACAGAACTCTAAATATGACTTTTAAAAGGTTTCAAGCAGTTCTGTCCATAGAACACTCTGGATGCGGTGCTTTTACTCAAAGTAAATTACATGCGTCAAAATCCACAAAGAAAATCAGCTGCAGAGGAGGGAAGCCTCGGAAAACACAGTGAAGTGTCAATTCCTAAGTCCCTGGGGAGGCGCTGTGTCAGTTCTGCGGCAGGCAGGAGAAAGGTTGCATCAAATCTGGACTGAAAGGGGAAATGATGCATCAAAATCAAAGACATTTCTGGTCTGTGGGTGATGTGTGGGAAACTTGGCACACAGGTGCAATGCGGGCAAATCCGAACACACTGGAGGTCAATACTGCAGTGGCAAACAAGTGCTGGGTCGATTTCTTCAGCCGCGGTCCAATGATGCCATGATTCTTTCAGCCACACAGCAAGGCCTGAGTCAGTGCGGGGTCCCGGACTTCGGAGCCATAGTGTGCTGAACTTGGGCTGCAGCGGTTTCTTCAGCTGCAGGCAAGCACTGCATTGATTTCTTCAGCTGCATGGTGGTAGTGTGTGGAATCTTTTCCCACATGGCAGTGCTGCATCAGAAAAACAGACACTGAACAGTGAAGCACCGATTTTGAAGAACATCCAAGGGCCCAGAACTAGAAATGGCTGCATTTGGCAGGTCAGAACTCCCATTGGTTGAGTTCAGGGATGCAGAAGGTGAAGTCTTTGATAGCCATGAGACTTCTTAATAGAAAGCAAGCACACACAAGTCCTTGGAGAAACCTCACGAGCAGGATACACAGAAAAGTCCAGTCCTTTTCCTCCCCAAAGCAGAAGCAACAAGTGCAGGACAACCCAGCAAAGCAACACACAGCAAAGGGGCAGTACTCCTCCTTACAGCTCTTCAGCTCTTCTCTGTGGCAGAGTCTCTTCTTGATCCAAAAGTGTTCTAGCAGTCTAGGGTTTTAGGTCCAATACTTATACCCCTTTTGGTCTTTGAGGTAGGCATTCTTCAAAGGATTGTCTTTGCAGTGCACACGTTCTTGTCCTGCCTGGTCTTTGCTCCAGACACACTCCAGGGGGGTGGAGACAGCATTGTAAGAGGCCAATCACAGCCACATTCAGGTGTCTGTGGCAACACCTCCCACCACTCTAGCTCAGGAAGGCCCATCAACCTGGTGATGGTCCATCAAGATATTCAGGGCACACCTCAACTCCCTTTGTGCGACTGTATAGAGTGAGTGCACAACCAGGCATCTGTCAGTCTAAACCAGACAAGACTAGACAGAGGCACAGGATGGTTAAACAAGGAAATGCCCACTTTCTAAAAGTGACATTTTCAAACACAACTTAAAAACCACCTTTACTAAAAGATGGGTTTTTAAACTCAGAGAGTCCAAACTCAAAGTCTCTAGCTGTTCCCAATTGAAAGTTACCATTGTAATATGCTACAGGCCAGTGCCAATAATAGCCTACGGGAGAGCTAGCCCTTGCAATATTGAAAAACAAAATTGGCAGTATTGCGCTATCAGGACATGTAAAACACACCAGTCCATGTCCTACCTTTCACATAAACTGCACCCTGCCCATTGGGGTACATTGGACCCACCTTAGGGGTGTCTTACATGTAATAAAAGGAAAAGTTGTGGCCTAGCAAGTGGGTGCATTTTCCAGGTCGACATGGCAGTTTAAAACTGCACTCACACGAGGGGCGTGGCTTGAGCGCCAACGAGAATGGCGGCCGGCTAGTACTGCTCCGGGACGATATCGAGGAGACTACTAAAAGCGGACCGATGGAAGGACTCTTCGGAGGATTTCAATGACAGAATTGACTGTCGGAATTTCCACTGAGTTTAACTTCATGTTTATTTTACCGCGGTAAGCTCGCATTCCTGCCTAAATCTGCCTGTGATAAACGGCACGTTATGTGAGGCGCTCGCGACCGCCATCTTGTGCCCGCCGTTTCATGTATTCCTCACAGAGGGTCTTCACTTCAAAGAAATGCCGCCTCACTCGGAATACTTCAACTGCTGAAATGCTTATCTAAATGTGCTTTCCTCCTATTTTTAATTTTTTTTTGTTTTTGTTTCATGGCTCGCTCTGTGAATGGACCGTGACCTCTTTCCTTCAGTTTTCCTCACACAAAGTTATGCCTTCATACTGCGCTATGACAAGAGAAATGTTAGCTACAAAGTATTGATGCCTCCTATTTTATAAAATCGCTCTTTTCTGCATTTTGACACTTGCTGTAATATGCAGTGAGCTTCTGACTGATCTGTGATTGCCCTCTTGTGGTTTTGTTTGGTATTTACTGACAAAATCTTTATGGATTTAGCTGGAAGCTAGTGAGAACCTCATGGTATTAATCCTATTTCGCTCTTCACTAGTAGCGCAGCGCAGTTGAGACGGCGTGGATGATAACAACTAAAGCTCCTGTGTTTTGAGTCACTTTGTCAGAGGCATTAAGAGGCATTAAGAGGACCAACTGATTCCCATTCTCCATTCCGCCAGGGTGGATTTATTTTTAGTGCGCAGGCGGATTTCTGCGCTGCCTCATTGATTTTTCTGATGGCTCCTGGGTTTCTCATGAATCTTTCCCCAGTTGCCATTGATTGACAAATCTTTGCAAAGGTCGTGCTGTTCTGCTGTGTTGCGCCTCTTCAATTCTGATACTTGGGATCAGTTTTACACAAAGCTAATACACCAGTCTGGAGGAACTTTTTCATATTCCTACTTTTATTTGTCTCTGCTACGCACCATCCTTTCTCATATTGTGGCTCCTACATATTCAACCTGTTTATTGCTAGTGGGGACTTCCATGCTCTAGTCACGTCTCTCCTTGTGTTTGTGCTGCAATACTCCCTTCATCTACTATACAGTCTGTCTGCTCACATATCTATGGGCAAGTTACACAACACAAAGTTTGTTTTTGTGCCCTCGAAAGGTTCTTCTTCAGCACCATCTTCCTCTTCCTCAACTACTGACTCGTCTTCTACCACAGATCAAATGGCGTCACCAGTCGCTAATCGTCCCTCCTCATCCCAGCCATCTTCCAGTAAGTCCTCTCCTCCTACCACATCATCTAAACGCTTGAAACAAGACTCTCCTCCTCTAGATAAGTCGTCTTCTCCCATCTCCATGGAACTTCTCTTGGAAGAGATACGTGCTTTACGACCATTTGTTGAGGAGACCAATAATAAAATGCAGCTTTTTGAAATGAAATGGTTGACTATGGAAAACAGAGTGGCTTCCGTGGAGCAGTAGACTTCAGAGATCCAAGTTAACTCTCAACGTATTTCCTCACTGGAAAAATCCGTTCTTGCCCTCCAGCAACACACTGAGGATTTGGAAAATAGAAATAGGAGGAATAACCTGCGCATTTATGGTTTACCTGAGTCTTTGGAAGGCGACGACCCTGTCTCATTTTTCTCCTCCTTCCTCCTGAAACTTTTGGACATGCCTGCTACAACTTCTCTCACTATCCAAAGGGCTCACAGACTTGGTCCTCGTTCATCAACTTCTACTAAGCCTCGAGGTGTCATTATTCTTTTTCTCAAATTCACAGATCTACTTCTAGTCCTCTCTGCGGCTCAATCCAAACGCCAAGTTTCCTGGTTGGGCCAGAGGGTGTTTCTTACTCAGGATATTTCTACGGTTACTGCAGCAAGAAGGAAAGAGTTTTTGAGCCTTCGTACCGCTCTGCGCTCTCTTGGTGCCAGATATGGCTTATTCCATCCCTGCACCTTCAAAGTCACTCATCAAAATCAGACTTGGACTTTTCAAGATCCTGCCGAACTTAAAAAGTTTATTCACATTCAGTCTAATGCCTGCATGGATACTTCTACTTCTGCTTGTGGTTGAATGTTTAACTCTACCTTTTTTTCTTGCAGGTTTTCTCTGTTAATGTTTTTATATTGCCCTTGTTTATTATACTGTTAATTTGCCTTTTGACTAACTTTACATAGTTTCTATTACGTTGCCTCTCATTGTCTGTTGCTACTTTTGCTGGTTTTCTTTCTTTTAACTCTCTTTTATATCCCGTTCTTAATATCACCTTTCATTTGTTTGATGGTCTGTCGTGTCATTATAAGCGTTTCTTGTATTTATTTTTCTTATCCAGATCGATTGGTGTGCTCCCCTATTCCTTTACATGGTTCGTCCTTTTCGTCTCTCGTCCTGGTGCGGTCTGGTCTCCTGGTTCCGGGTGGTCGTTCTTGTTTTGTCTCTCCATTGCCCCGTTATCCTCTTCATGTCCCCTTCAGGTATGTTATTTTCAGTCGTCCTTTTTGGATTTGTACTGTCTCTTCTTCTATTCTTCTCTTTTTACCCTTCTTCTCTCTTTGTTAGACTGAATGTCTATTTATTTATTTTTTTTACTCTCTCTTTGTTTGTCTTATTATCTTCTCTTTTTATTGGCTATGTTTCAGTTTTGTACTTTTTATTTTTATTTTTCTTTGCCTTACCTCATCCCTTTTATCTAGCTTATATTCTTTTCCACTTCTTGACATTTCCTTTCTTTTTATCTGTTGCTGTAGGTATTGCTCCTATTAATGTTCTCCAGTGTTTAAATTCAGAGTAATTTCCTGGAATGTAAAAGGTTTTAACAATCCCATTAAACGTCAGAGGATTCTTTCCCACCTTGCTTCATATAGCCCTGACATAGTTCTTTTACAAGAGACTCACCTCTCTGAGGCTGAATCTCTCAAGTTGAAGCGCGGATGGGTGGGTACGGTTTTATTTTCTCCTTCTATCAATAAGAAGAATGGTGTTGTCATTTTGTGTCATAAAAAGTTAAAATGTAAGGTTTTACTACAAGAAACAGATTCTGATGGTAGATGGATATTAGCTAAGTTATCAATTAATTCTATTCCTCTGACTGTGTTTAATGTATATGGCCCTACACAAACTGACTTACTTTTTTGGCCTTCCATTACGAGCAAATGTATTCAACATAAAGATGATCTCTTCATTCTAGGTGGTGATTGTAACCAGATTGTAGATCCCTTTCTTGACCGTAAGTCAACGGTTCGGTTCTTACCTCACAAACCTCACAAACAATTTCTAGATACCATTTCTCAAGCACGTCTCACTGACTCTTGGAGGCTTTCACATCCTGACTCTCTTGACTTTTCCTTTTTCTCTCCTCCTCACTCATCTTTCTCTCGCCTCGACTATATTTTTCTTTCTCTCTCCTTATCACAAAGCCTGCTATCTTCTTCTATTGAACCTATACTCATCTCGGACCATGCTCCTATTGTAACGGATCTTGACCTCCTTCCTCCGCATCCCAAACCCTCTTGTTGGCGATTTAACAATTCTCTTCTTACTGATCCATTTTTCTCCTCTTCTTTTCGTTCTTTTGCTATTGATTTTTTCCTGTTAAACGACACTCCTAATATCTCCCCACATCTCCTCTGGGATTCTTTTAAAGCTACCGCTCGCGGGTTTGTTATTGATTTTGTCTCCAAGAAGAAGAAACGCTTCCTTCAGAAGCAGAAATCTATTTTAGCCCATATTAAATCTTTGGAGCATAAGTTCTACTCTTCCCCTAATAATTCGGTCTCTCCGGAGCTTATTCGGGCCAAGCTAGAATTCAATAAATCTACTACGGATAATGCTTCCTCGATGCTTCTTCGTAGTAGTGCTCGTTACTATGGCGGTCGCAACAGGGCAGGGAAGCTTCTAGCTAATTATCTTAAGACACGTAAGGAGCGCTCTTTTATTGACTCTATTTACTCTTCGGACAACACTTTACTGCATAAAGCTTCAGGATATTCTTGACCAGTGTCAGTCCTTTTATCGTACTCTTTACACACCGGAATCTTCTCCTTCTCCCTCTCTTGTCCAAGCTTATTTTGACAACCTTCCTAAACCCTCAACTTCTCATCTTAGTTGATCTCTCTTTGCATGAGCTTTCTGCGGCTTTGAATACTCTCACCAAAGGTAAAACTCCAGGTCCTGATGGTTTTTCAGTTGAATTTTATCTGCACTTTTCTGACCTTTTACTTCCCAAACTTCTTTCTCTCTTTCAATCGTTTTGTCTGGTGGGTAAGGCAGAAGGTACATTCCAAGAAGCCACCATATGTCTTATTCCCAAGGAAGGTCGCGATCCCAAATTCTGCAAGAACTACCGCCCGATCTCTTTAGTAAATGTGGACTATAAGCTGTTTGCTAAAGTACTGGCTTTACGCTTAGATCCTCTAATGCCCCATCTCATTGGTAAAGAACAATGTGGTTTTGTTAAAGGCCGGCTTACCTCTGATAATTCTCGCCCTTTCCTTAATGTTTTAAATAAAGTTTCTTCTCTTTCTATTCCCTTAGCGGCTATTTCTGTTGACGCAGAGAAAGCCTTTGATAGAGTTCATTGGTCTTTTCTATTTGCTTCTTTGCGTTGGCATGGTTTTGGCCCTCATTTCATCTCTTTTATTTCTTTGTTGTACTCTTCTCCTAAAGCTTCGGTTTTGGTCAATGGTCAGGTTTCCTCATATTTTCCTCTTCAGAGAGGTGTCCGTCAAGGTTGCCCCTTATCTCCTTTACTTTTTGTTCTTGCCCTTGAACCCTTTTTGTCTTCTATCCATAACAATACCTCCATTTTAGGTTTTCCTTATGGTGATGACCAATTGAAACTTTCTGCGTATGCAGATGATATCCTTCTATTCATCTCTGCTCCAGAAACTTCTATTCCTTCCCTACTGTCTGAGTTTGACTCTTTTTCACGGGTTTCGGGATAAAAAATCAATTCGGATAAAACCGAAATTCTTCCTCTTATAAAATTTTGCACCCCTCATGCCTTTTCCTCTACTGGATTTGCTTGGAATAGTTCCAAAATTAAATATTTAGGAATATGGTTTTCCAACTCTATTTCCTCTTCAATTACCCTAAACATGTCTGCGGTTTTGTCTCGTATTGAACGATTATTTTGCTCATGGAACCCCCTCTTTCTCTCTTGGTGGGGGCGATTGGACTCAATTAAGATGATGATAGCTCCCATTTTAATTTATACTTTGTCTATGTTACCCGTTCACATCCCTGCAATTTATTTTAAACGTCTTGATTCTTGTTTGTCAGGATTTCTTTGGAACAAAAAGAAATCAAGAATCTCTTTGGCACAGCTTCGTAAACCCAAGTCCAATGGTGGCGTCAATTTTCCAGACTTTCGTCTCTATCATAAATCATTTTCTTTTCATCAGGCGTCCAGATGGCTTATGTCAGTTCCTTCTCCTCTGGCTCCTCTTTGGCTTCACATCGAACATACATTGTTGCTGCCCTTTTCTTTTGAAGAGTTCATACGCTTTTCTGCCAAGGCTCCACACATGTCATTTCCTTTGTTTAAACATACCTCTTCTCTTTTAAAACCTATTTTCGCTTCTACACCTACTACTCGGGAATCGTTTCTTGGTTCAACGGTTTGGTATAACTCGCTCATCCTTATAAATAATAGGCCCATCTTCTGGAATTCTTGGAGATCGAAGGGCATCATATGGGTTAACCCGTTTTTTGACGGAGTGTCTCCTTGTTCCTTTCCCCAATTTCAGATGTCCTTTCATTGTCCTCGTTCCTTTCTGCAAAAGTTTGTCACATTGATTACACTTATCCTTGATATTTTTTATTCTCTTCCTTCTTCCCCTTCCCATGTTTCTCAAGCTCCTCTTCTCCAAATTCTTTTAACCCTTCCCAAAGCCTCTCTCATTTATAAATTCTTTTCATCTCCTAATCCTGATCGCCTTAAATCTAAACTGGAACTCTCTTGGGAGGCGGACTTGGGTTGTGTTTGGTCCGTTGCCCTATGGGATAAATTTTGGTCCAGATCTTTGAAAATTTCTCGTTCTGCTTCCCTCACTCAATCTTTGTTTTACCTGTACCACAGATTATATCTCTCTCCACTTTCTTTAGCTCGTTTTTCTTCCTCTTCGGAGTCTAATTGTTGGACGTGCTCTGCCCCCAACGCTAACCTCTTTCATCTTTTATTCTTATGTCCTTCTGTTGCACAATTCTGGAATAATGTTTGGCTATACATCTCTCGTATTTTCACACTTTCCTCTCAGTATTCAATTTCTACTCTTTTTTTCGGCAGTTTATCTGATACTTTAGATCTTCCTCTACACTCTCGCGGTCTTTTTGACCTTATGCTTGCTCTGGCCTTTCAACACATCTCCTCTAACTGGAAATCCCTCACAAAACTCTCTACACGTTCTTGGTGGAATTCTCTCTGTCACTTTCATAGGCTTGATACTGCTTTTGCCTCTTCCTGTAATCCTACGCACAATAGGGATCTCTTCTGGTTGCCTCTTACCTTATACTTAGATCGGATGGTTCAAAAGAATGTATCACGTACCACTTCCGAAAATTTTGAACCGCCTTGAGGAAATTGTCTCTTCTTTTATTATATTAATAGTACATGATTTATGTACTGTGATAGTTGTTCTTCTAAGCTTTATTTGATTGGTATTTTGCTTACAGCACTTATGTTTCGAATATACATTTATTTCTTCTTTTTTCATTATACGTTATCACCATTTTCCCTTTCTCCCCCTTTTTATTTCTTTACCCTTCCTTTTCCTTCCCCTTTTTCCCTTTTTCTCCTTAAAAACTGTATAAAATGCTTTTGCTCGTTTCTATATGATATTAGCCTGCTTATGTTATTTTACTTATATTTGCTTATTTCTTACGCCTATGCTGATGTCTTTGTATTAACATTTCCTTGAATAAAGCTTTTCAAACAAAAAAAAACTGCACTCACACATACTTATATGGCAAGCAAGTTTACAGGGCTACTCATGTGGGTGGCACAACCAGTTTTGCTGGCCCACTAATAGCATTTGATTTGTCGGCCATGGGCACAAATAGTGCACCTTACTAGGGACTTACCAGTAAATCAAATATGCCAATCATGGAGAACAAATCAGAATCACAATTTACGCAGAGAGCACCTGTATTTTAGCACTGACCAGAGTACATAAACTAGCAAAAAGATAGGGGGAAACCACGCTAGGTATAACAGTTTCGAATGTTATGTTAGCTTTTGATTGCATTCTGTATTAAATATGTCAGCCTGACTGGCACTGGCTACGAAATGTATGGGCACAGATGGGCTTGCCTTTGGTGTGCTAGTAGCAGGCCAGCAGCAGATCCGCTCCTCTGGCACCTTTTTACATAGAGCGTTGACCATCATGTCTCAGCCCACTAGCAGCATCTCAAGTAGGATGTGTTAAAGATGATGTCCCTATGTGGCACCGTAGGTAGAAACTGGCCACCAATCTATAATAAAAGAGACTTTCTCTGCTAACTAATCAAGCGGAATGTGGAGTTTCAAGAAAATAAAATTGCCCCACAAGTATCACTACTTAGAATTTTAATAAAAACAGTTAAACAGTAAAACCAGTTAAAATGTATCCCCCTAAAGTATCAAAGTGCAAAGTGCCTAGCAATCACAGAAAGATACCTCCTATTAATGCTATGAGCAAATCTCTCATTTCACTTGCTAATCTCGAACACCCTTACTACCTGAATTCTGGCATTCTCATCCTTGAGGTTTTAGAGACATTTTCCTTGTTCCAATTCTTCTAACCTGTGGACATTGTAGAGTGGGTGGGTTCTCCTTGCCTTATCAATACAATATGGCTACAATTCTGTATGGCAGTGGAAATGCTCTTATTTTCATAACTTAGACCTTTTCAGAGGAAAGGTGAGGGCTTGTTTCATTGACTTCTCACCAAAGTCCTTCCACTGAAAATGAAGGCTTACTAGAGCTCGCCTATCAGTGCCTATGTCTTGCATCCTTCATTTTACAATCTGTCCTAATCCAAACATTCTGTCAGATTTTCTTCCTATAGATCTAGGATAGTTGTTGCCCAAAGACAACTTTCCAGTAGGTTCTAGGAAGGTATATGGGTGGGCCATACAGACTGTCTAAATTGCAGTTCTTCACTGAGGTTCTAGGATGTTTGTCTCAGGCCTCATTTTGTGCTAAAGCCCACACTACAATTTAAGGTTGGTTACCTAGATTTCAAGGTTTCAGATCTTTCCTGTGATCACTCGGAATAGTGTGTCTGAGAAGAAGACTAGTTTAGATGTTCCTTCAGGCCTTCATCCTGATTATTCCTCTGGTTATTTGCTCCTACTTTTATCACAATTTGTAGTTGCACAAGGTCATTTTATACTGTTGGAAAAAGCTCACAAAATTGTCTGTCACAGCCAGATCCTCCAATAAGAATTCTATTTGTGGACATAAATGTTAGTGGCATTGATAGATCTGATAAGCCTAGCCTATGCTTATGGGAATGTAGAGGAATGAGGGGCAACACAGTGACCTTGGGTGTGATCAGCCTACCCACCACATTGTTTAATGTGATATATTGTTCCATAATACAAATGCAGAACTACAAATACCGTCAAAAAAAGTGGAATGCAAGCCACAATATGTGACCCACTTAAATGTTTCATAAGACAGCTTGAGAACCATGTTTTAAAGTTCAAAACACTATGTTGGATGTACTGTGCTGTGAGAGAGACTGCACAGAAGCACCTTGTGTGACAGGAGAGCAGGGCATAAGGCAAAATGAATGCACATGCTGCATTTCTTGCTGTGCTCATCACTCGTTTGCTCACATGGTAAGATGCATATGCTCTATCACTTGCTTAACCTTCTACTGCCTTTAATTCGCACAGTTGTGACTTCTTCAGTAATTGTGCACTGCAGACAACCCCAACTGTATGAACTTCATTTCTGTCTGCACCATAAAAGTATCTAAGATGTGCACATCATAGAATGACCATGTCATTTTCATATTGATAAACAAGGAAAAGAAGGCATATTTAAACTATGAATTAATCAGATGCTTGCGTTGGCCTGGTACACACAAGTGTGTGAATGCTATAGATTCACATATGGATATTATTTCAATCTATTACCCTGTGATTTTAGGCATACTGTGCATCCCATAGTATCCCTCGAGTCACATTCTTCCCATGTGCCTGGGATGACAATGTCTGCCCTTTAATTACAGCTGACTGCCTTCAACACATTGGGAGAGGTAATACTGCAGACTGTCTGGAGATTACCAGCACAATAGGCTGCAGAAACTGTCAGTTGTTAAGATGTGTAGGATTGTTGTAACCTTCACTAAGGTTGTAATTGTCGCCAGCCATCTGAGTTGGTAGAACGGTACCAACGCTGGCCACTTGCTGCCAGAGCATCTCAAATGTCGCTCTCTTTCTGTCCCTTAGCATCCTCATGGTATTGATTAGTTTGGCTTTCCCCATGGCACCTGCTTATTGAATTACGTGGCAGAAACGATCAGCTGCTCGGATGAAACACGGTGAGAAGGATATCCTTGAAGGTAGCTCTGGGTGGTGGGTGCGGAAAGAAATCCCGATCGTCGCCAAGTTATTGAATACCAGACAAGGTAAAAGGAGTTGGAAGCGTGGTTTATTGCATAAATAATGCACCCACGACCGGAGCCATCCAACCGTGAAGAAACCAACGTCCAGAGTGACGTTAAGAAGGAATCTCCACGAGTGGAAGGCAACACTCTGGAATGCACACAATGAAATGACATGAGTCGCGTAATGCCACGCGACTCTAATACACATACCATTGAAACAGAGTAATACATCTCTATAACACTGCTCCTCTGCGATTATCTCCCAGTCTGAGATTCAACCCTAACTTACCTCTCACCTATTTAAAGACAGCTACTCTTAGTTTAAATGGTATGCACAACCAATTCTGACCTTCCTATTCTGTAATGAGAACTGTTAGTACAATGGAGCAGCCACCATAGCGGGCCCATTGAAAGCACTGATGATTTGCTGAGTGGGCGCCATGTTTGATGTGTCGGTATGGCAAAATAGATTGTTATTACTCTCTCTTTCAATCCACTCATTTCATTATTCCCAAATGAAAACCCGAATCCTCTAGCAATCCCGAGTCTCCACCACACAATAGCACCCACTCACCCTGTCTCTCTCCCCACTATAAAACACAACCTACCACTCCCCATCATGCCATACCATCCTTCCAACCTCCCCTCTTTTCCTCACCATCAAACATGAAGCCCCTTTGTTTTCAATTTCTGTCACAAAAGACCTGTGGCTAAAAGTGTAAATAAATACATATTTTAAATAAATATTGGATTCTACTTGCATAGCAAATAATAATGGCCACCACATGCACTGAGTTATTTCCCTGAGATTGGGGTGTGTGGGCATTGTTACCTGCCTGGAACTGCCTTGTCTTGCATAGCTGTCCAACATAAGGAAAGGAATAACAGTCATCCGACTCTGAATATAGTAGGGTGATTAGCACCATGGTCCATTTGTCCTGTGGTGCATGGACTGCCAGATAAGGGGTTTCCAAGGTCGGAGCCAGCGGAGGCATTGCCGTGGAAGCCCAACAGTTCTCTCACCCCAACAAGTACCACCAAAACCCCAGGTTTGATAGCGTTTGGCAGAATTGAGGATCAGCCCTTTCATGGAATTGCCAGCATCCGTTTTGTATGAATTTGTACCCTCCTGTCAAAAATACAGAATACAAGACTTGAAAGTAATTAAATGTACATAATCCAATGAGTTGGGCATAGATAGAGTCCTATGACTAAAACATGCACTCCTGTGTTGCAAACATGTCTCAAAGATATAAAACAAAGACAGTCAAGGGAATCACCAATTCATGAAACTGTCTGACAAAATACGTCCTTGTAATGCAGAAATCACAAGTAATCACTGTCTACCTTTTTGTCCTGGAGACGTATATCTGAATTAGTGAGAATTCCCCAGGTAAGCAGCTCGATCACCTTAGACCCATGTTGATAACCCTTAAGCAGTTCTAAGCTTTGCCATCCTGCTAAATTACTGAGCCTAATGATTTGCTATTAAATGCTATTTGCCAGTGAGCATACATAATTCATGGCTCCTGAAGCACTAAAAATGTGGAATCAAGGTTTATACGTTTTTACAGTAGTTTCGAAAAACATATTTTTAATCATAAATACTTTAAAAATGTCCTTACTTTAACTGGTGTCTAAGAAACTGAATATGAACTATAATAAGAACGTAAAAACTTGAAAAAAGCATAAATACGGTAAGGTAAACTCAGTGAGCCATTTACGGACAATCGTAATTTTGAAGATGAAAAACCAGACTTCATTCAACAGACTATATTTTGAAATTAGCAAATGGGACTGATCGAGGCTAATGCATGTCTTTTATCCATTTTGTTTTGTTCATCTTAAATATTGCTGTTGCGAAGGTTCAATATGCGTGAGTGCCGTACCGACCAATTTCTTTGCAAGCTTTGCATGTCAAAAATGTCAGGGATAGATTTTTAAATCAATAACATAGGTTGTCATTTGTTCGTCAAGGGAAATGAAAAGGGGACGTCAAAAAGGAATCAAAATGTTCATGTGTGAAACAGAAGCATGTGTGCGGTCTTAGAATCGACTAGAACGTTTTATTCAATTAATACTGGAGGTTGGAAGATGGTTGGTGAAACATTATTAAGGATGCAAGAAGAAAGACTCACTATTAGCATTGTTTGGGCATTGGGGATTTATTTAATGTTAGGAAAAAAGAGAAAAATCTGACCGGCTGGTTGATCAAAAGTGATTGACTGAGACCAAGAGCGTTCCGCATTTACAGGCATGGAATTGTTTCATGGCCCATTGGCCTTTATATCAAGATCGCTGCATAACAAAGCTTGAAGAAAGAAGGGATGCTTCGTTATATCAAATATTCAAAAATATGAAAATGAATGTGCACATTAGGTCAACCGCCAACATAGTTTTGACAGATGCTTATGCAGAGGAACCTCCATGCGTGTATCCATTAAATATAAAGTTAACAAAGTTTGGGTACGAAGTTGGGCGATTAAAAAAAAAATATCAATGTAATCACCAAACTAAAAGATGCAAAATGTTCCCTGCGTTTTTGCCTTTCGTGTTAGATTTGTTTTTATCAGATATCACTCTTGCTAGGAGCGCTCAAAGTTTTGAAATTTGTATTGCATATTTCGCAAACATCTGATAATAACTTTGCAACTTTGTGAAGTTTAAGTTTTTCACTTTACCATGACTACTTTTTGAAACAAAGGGGTATATTCACAAGGACCGGCGATACCTATCGAAAACACCAGTTAGCAGCAGTTTTTTTTATCGCCGCCTAACTCTGAAAACTATCTCCATGTTAGCAGGGTATTAACAAGCCGTAGCTACATGGCGATAGTATCAGGGAATGGCGTTGAAAACCGCCGCTAACATCAGCGCCATGGCGATAGGAAATCAGGCGTTAGCGGGCGATACCTAGCGATAGGCACATTAGTGGCCAGAAAACTCACGATAGTCAGCCCAACTTGCGTTTTCTTGCCTCTAATGCAAAAAATAGCATATCAGTCAGCCTCCAATATAAAATAGGCATAATGACCAGGATGAGAGCCTTGATACCTCGCTGGACCTGCGCCTGGAGCCTGGATGCCTCGCTGGACCTGCACCTGGAGCCTGGATGCCTTGCTGGACCTGCGTCTGCAGCATGGAGTAGAATGTGGAAGATGTTATATCCTGAGTTTTACATTGATTGTAATTAACCTAGGTCTTCCTAGCTGCTCAGCCAGAGTGAGAGATGGTAACGGAATGTTGGTGTGACTGTGATGAATGGAATGCCTGGGTGCCTGTGGGGATGAGTGATGACAGTTGGAGATGGGCTGAGCAGCTAGGCAGGCTGCTCCTGTTGGGGCTGTAATAGGGGCTGTAATAAGGGCCTAAGTTGGAGCTGATGTTGGAGCTGGTACATGGCGGAACCAAGTCTGATGTTACCTGGAACTGGAACCAATAAAGAGAAACTAGAAACTTACAACATGGCTACCAGTGTCTTCATGTAAGAGTACAACAGAGGAGCTGTGGAGTTGATGAGCCATGGCGGAAGACATTGAAGCGCGACGACCGTGCTCTCCATGCCACTGGAATCCAGCTAGCCTGGCTGTAGAGGGGTGAAACCCCGAAACCGGTCCTAGGATGCTTGTTTCCAGTCCAGGGAGGACCTGGCTTGGCCGTTTGGGCTGGACTGTTCCCATGAGGCAAAGGGTCAAGACTGATTTGCATATGGCTGGGTTCAAACTGGATTGGCATGGTGAGCAAAAAAACGATGGATTTAGGCCCAGATCTCTGTACTGGGGTGAATGTATGACAATGTTCTGTATTCTGTCCATCAATTGTTGTTTTTGCATTTGTCACACCGAGTGGGAAGGGTATGCCCAGACGTGGGTCCCTTGCTCTCCATGCCACTGGAATCAAGCTATCCTGGCTGAAGAGGGGTGAAACCCTGAAACCGGTCCTAGGATGCTTGTTTCCAGTCCAGGGAGGACCTGGCTTGGCAGTTCGTGCTGGACTGTTCCCATGAGGCACAGGGTCAAGACTGATTTGCATATGGCTGGGTTCAAACTGGAATGGCGAGCAAAAAAACAATGGATTTAGGACCAAATCTCTGTACTCGGGTGAATGTATGACATTGTTCTGCATTCTGTCCATCAATTGTTGTTTTTGCATTTGTCACCCCGAGTGGGAAGGGTATGCCCAGACGTGAGTCCCGTGCTCTCCATGCCACTGGAATCAAGCTGTCCTGGCTAAAGAGGGGTGAAATCCCGAAACCGGTCCTAGGATGCTTGTTTCCAGTCCAGTGAGGACCCGGCTTGGCAGTTCGGGCTGGACTGTCCCCATGAGGCACAGGGTCAAGACTGATTTGCATATGGCTGGGTTCAAACTGGAATGGCATGGTGAGCTAAAAAACGATGGATTTAGGCCCAAATCTCTGTACTGGGGTGAATGTATGACATTGTTCTGCATTCTGTCCATCAATTGTTGTTTTTGCATTTGGCACCCCCAGTGGCGGCACTTCCGCAATGTCGGAATGGCGTTGTCGCACTGCCTCAAGCAGTGCAGAAGAGGAACAATCATCACATGAAGATAACTCAATTAATCAATCAATCAGGGGAATTGTAAGCGCGCTTCTCACCCATGAGGGTCTAAAGGCGCAGGGGGGGGCACAGATCTTGTAGTGGAAGAGCCATGTCTTGAGTGTCTCCCTGAAGGTGTTTGGGAAGGGGGCGTGTCTTATGTCTGCCGGTAGCTCGTTGCAGGTCTTGGCTGCAATGTCGGAGAAGGATCTTCCCCCTGCTCTAGCTCTGTGGATGCGCGGGGTTTCGACCAGTGCGAGTTTGGAAGATCAGAGGTTTCTTTTGGGTACTTGGAAGTTGATTCTGTCGATGAGGTATTTGGGTCCGTTGTTGTGTAGGCATTTGTAGGCGTGAGTGAGGACTTAGAAGGTGAATCCTTTCTCCACGGGGAGCCAGTGGAGTCTTCGTAGGTGGTAGGCTGATGTGTTCATGCCGGGGGATGCCGAGGACGAGTCTGCTGGCGGTGTTATGTAATGTCTGCAGTTTGCGGAGTAGAGACTTGTTAATGCCGGAGTAGAGTGCGTCTCCATAGTCTAGCCTGCTGGTGATGAGTGCAGGGGTAACTGTCTTCTTTGACTCCGGGGGATCTATTTGAAGGTCTTGCGGAAGATGCGGAGGGTGTTGAAGCAGCTGGAGGTGACGGCGTTGACCTGTCGGTTCATGGTGAGGGATGAGTTGAGTACGAGGCCGAGGTTTTTGGCATGGGCAGAGGGGGTAGGTGGGCTTCTGAGGGCGGTCGGCCACCAGGTGTTTTCCCATGCTGATGGGGTGGTTCCAAGGACGAGGACTTCGGTCTTCTCGGTGTTGAGCTTCAGGCAGCCGTCGGTCATCCAGATTGTGACGTCTTGCATACCCTTCTGGAAGTTGAGTGTGGCGGTGGTGGGGTCTTTGGTGAGGGAGAGGATGAGCTGGTTGTCATCAGCGTAGGATACGATGTTGAGGCCCTGTTGTTGGATGATGGCGGGCAGGGGGGCCATGTTGATCTTGAAGAGGGTCGGGCTCAGAGATGACCCCAGTGGGACTCCGCATGTGATTTACGTGGGATCGGAGAGGAAGGGTGGTAGTCTGGTCCTTTGGCTTCTTCCGGTGTGGACTGATTGGATCCAGTCTAGTGCTGTTCCTTGTCTGCCAGTGTCGTGTAGTCTGGCAACTAGTGTGTGGTGGGACACGGTGTTGAAGGCCGCTGAAAGGTCGAGTAGGATGAGGCCTGCTGAGTGGCCTTGGTCCAGGCAGGTGTGGTGGCGAGTAGGGCCACGGGGTGTTTGTGCACAGAGCGCATGTTGAGGAGGATGCATCTTAGGGTGTCGCCGGTACTGGCGTCGGATGTGTTGGAGGCCGGGGTGGCGGCAGTGGAAGCAGGAGAACTGGCCGTGGGTTGTGTTTGGCAAGGCCTGTTGGCAGTCTCTGAGTTTTCCGGGGATGAGTGCATGGAGGCTGGCTGTGCTGTAGCAGTGGGTGGCTCGAGATCCAGGGTTCCTGGCGCTGGTCGGGTTGTGGACGGCACAGACGGGCTTGTCTTAGGCGTGCCTTCAGGGCGTCAGCGGCACGCATGCTGCATGTGACCACGCAGCAGCCACCATTTAGTAAAGGGAGGGGGGAGGAATGATCAGCTGGGATATGGGAACGGGCGAGGACAGGTGGGCAGGGCTACAGGGGCAGCAGCGGCGGCAAGTGGGAAACACAGTCTCAGAGAAGCCAAAAAAACTGATTCAAAAGGTTAAAACAAGGGATAACTGACTGATGAAATCATGCTATGTATCCTCAGAGGGTGGGAGGGTGGGTAGGACTGCTCCAGACATGGAGCAGGGCATGGGCAGATTGGCATGCCCACTCAAGTGCGCTATGACTGTTTGGCCGGCCCACTTAGTCCACCCAAAGCAGTCATGCTCACTTCCCTGTTCGCAATGCAGGCTGCATTACAGCCTGCATGGAGAGCATGCCCACCCCTCTGGCCCCATGCTGCATGACTTATCCCGTTGCCAATTACCAATCCCTCCGCTGCATCGCAGCATTGTGAATGACTCATGGGAGGGAGCGTGACTTCCTACTCCCTTTTCCTGGAAGCAGACGCAGGAGAGCAGGAGATACGAAGATGCGGGACCCGGCTTCGAGGTAAGACTTCCCTCATAAACTTTTTACAACACCCGCTCATACACACATCCCTGTGTCCAAGCCACATCCAGTGTCATTTCCAGTGTTTACCACCTCACAGCTGTCCAGCCCCTCACCCCCAGCACTTCTCATTGGCGGACGCTGTGCGCCCATGCACAACGGGCGTGCCATTCGTGTGCTGAAGGCACATATGTAGTTGCGACCCATGCCATAACATCGCATTCCATTCCAATGCATACTAATACTAGGCACATTGTGTTGGTGTTGCATAGCGGAGACATTAATATCACTATTCCCACTTCAGTGAGTGCAACCCAAAACTAACCTTTGCACCCCAAACCCTACTGTGAACCCTGGAATTCCTTTTTGAGCCCCATAACACACCCAAAAATCAAATTTGAACCAAATGCACACCCCAATTTCCATATTTTAACCCCAAAACACACCCTCAATTACATATTTCACCCCAAAACACACCCCAAATTCCATATTTTACCCCAAAACACACCCCAATTTCCATATTTTTCCCCAAATGCAACCCTCAAATTCCATTTCTTACCCCAACACACACCCCAATTTTCATATTTTACATTCAAAACCCATACCCAACCAAACCCATACACAACAGTCCGGAATATCCTGTATTTAGCCGAGAGTTGCAGAGCTCAATTTGTCTGTACGTTTGCGGGCAGCCTCCCGCTCTTGTATGCGGCTATCCCCGAGGAGCTGGGCCCTGTGAACGCCGAGAAACATGATGGACATGCGCAGCCTCTGGAGCGTGTGTGTGTGGTCTCCGGGCAGTACTTAGCGGCAATATCCAGGAGGTTGTGGCGCCGCCTCGCATATCCTGTGGGCACCAGAGCTAGGGCCCTACTACCCTGAAGCCGTGCTGCCATACCCGCCCGGTACAGATTTGGGTGCTGGGCAGTGTCGGGTGGCTGTGGACCTGCTGAGGCGGCGGCCCGGGAGTGATCAGATGATTGGGGCAGATCGCACTCCTGATGTGAGTGGCGGACCCCCAGAGATGTGGAAAGGTGAGTGAGGGGTGGCCCCATTGCTGTGGAGGTGTGGGGGGCTCCCCTCACCACCGCAGGATCGCCTGTGTGTGGCCCGGTCTGAGCTTTGGCTTGGCAGTGAGCAGTCGAACCCGCCCGAGGCTCTGGTTACCGCTGGGGGTCCTGGATGACCGCGTATTGTGGCGAGTGTTGGCATTGGGGTTAGGCAGTTGGCCGCCCCCAGGGATTACTGTTGGACACAGGTGGAGTGCGGGAGCCTCCCCCACCCTGATATTATTGACCCGGGCAGCGTGAGGACTACTGCCTGCATCCCTAAGTCGAGCAAGTTCTGCTTTAAGGCGTTCTGCCAGCGAGGCGATGTAAGCTTGAGGAGCTAGTGCTATCAGTTTTTGAGGAGCTAGTGATAATGGGGCATACCACAGATTCCAGATGTCCTACAGCTGTACGGTGCCTGACCCTAAAATGGCGGCTGTTTAAGAAGAAGTGGATCGCTTTATTTTCCTGATGTGATCAGACTTGGTGTAATAGGTGCATAAACAGTGGCGAGGCGGCCTGAGTGTACTGTGACTGGACTGTGGAGCACTGCGGCATTGGCCACCATGAGGGACGGCACCCTCCTAATGACCGGTGAGCGGGCGGGCTTTAAATCGGCCCACAGTGATTCAAATGGTGGCGGGGGGACGCCCCTGAGATCGCATTGCTCCTGGGTATCGGTGGCATTCCAGGGACTTGCCTGACATGCCTGACCTTAACATGGCGGCCAGAAACTATTTCACAACCTTAATCCTGGCGCTACTCATCCAGATGCTGGCGTGTCCCCGTTCGAGGCCCCCTTCGAGTGAAAGACTAAAATTCTAACTCCAAGATCAGAATCCCTGGCCTGACCCCAAGATGGCTGCCACAGTTTTCCCTACCACCGGACTCCGACCAGACCTTGATCACATCCCCCATCGGCCTATATGGTAGCCCCAGCTCCTTCTCTGGTTTGTTTTTACTCCCTCCCCCGCCTCCTTCTGTTACCTCTATCCTCATAGCCTATGTATCTAGTCAAAACTTTTTTTCCCGAACGTTGAGACCTGAGCAACATGGCTGATGCTCGGTGGAGTTGCTAGACAGCTAATGAGGAGATTGGCCCTGGTTTCCCCCTCGACCGTCACCTACCCAGCCGGACATTGGACACAGTTCTTCCTCCTCTCCCTGCTATGGCTCTCTGGTTTGTTTTTACTCCCTCCCCCCGCCTCCTTCTGTTACCTCTATCCTCGTAGCCTATGTATCTAGTCAAAACTGTTTTTCCTGAACCTTGAGACCTGAGCAACATGGCTGATGCCCAGTGGAGTCGCTAGATAGCTAATGAGCAGATTGGCCCTGGTTTTCCCCTTGACCGTCACCTACCCAGCCGACATTGGACACAGTTCTTCCTCGTCTCCCTGCTATGGCTCCTTCCTCCCCTTCTTTCCTACAAATTCTCTCAACCTTGTTGTTTGTTTACTGTACCTTACTACGCTATTGTAACTGATGTAATTTGTAGCGCAAAGTTCCTCTGGTATAGCGCTCTGATACCTCCGGGTCTAGCCAGCGCTATATAAACCTTTTTAGATATACCTTGTAATGCAACAATCCTCTGGTTAAGCGCTCTGATACTTCCCAGTCTAGCCTGTGCTACACAACCTTCTCAAATCAAATAAACTATAAACAATTTTTCCTGAACTCTGATACCTGAGCAACATGGCTGATGCCCAGTGGAGCTGCTAGACAGCTAATGAGGAGATTGGCCCTGGTTTCCCCCTTGACCGTCACCTACCCAGCTGGATATTGGGCACAGTTCCACCTAGTCTCCCCGCTATTACTCCTTCCTCCCCCCCATGAATTCTTGAAACATTGTTTATGTATACTGTACCTTACTATGCTCTTGTATTTGATGTAACTTTTAACGCAACAATCCTAAATGTAAAGCGCTCTGATAACCTTTTGAGTCAAGTTCGCGCTATATAAAACTTCATAAATAAATAAATAAAATACCCACCCGAAAACCATTCAATTACCCCATTACTGACCTCACAATGCATTGTAATCAAATGATGTAAAGGCACCTGCGTTGTCAGAGTTGCGTTGTTGAAGATGTAATGCCTGCGTTGTAATGGTCATCTCCCGTGCCTAAGGCAACCCATAGGCTAAGCCGTTTGCCTCCATCTGCCCCTGGACTGCGCTCTGCACCAAAGAGCCTTCCTCTTGGACACTCCTCTGCTACGGTGCCAGCACCCTCCTCACCATTAACTCTGGACGCCACCTCGCCTGCCAGGACCAATCTCTGCTCCGGACCTGACATCGCCATCGCCATCACTGACGGCTGCGGTATCGCCCGCAAGGAGCACCCCGGCCATCAAGGAAGAGGCAGTGCCATCACCTACAGAAGCACACTCCGACTGACCACCCACTCTAGTGACCCAAGGGTGACCATGGACCACCTCAACTCCCAGATCATGCACAAGCACATCCTCTGCGGCACCCTCTTGTGCAGGCCCCCCGGGCCAGGGCCCCCCATTCTCCAATTCCATTGTAGACCTCATTGCACCCCAGGGTCTCCCATCCACCGACGACATCCTACTCGGTGAACTCAAGTTCGACCTGTACAACCCCAGTGACCAGGACACCACCCGCTCCTGTGGAAGGTCCCCTACATCAGACGCAAGCAGCAAGTCAGCTCAACAAGCCACATAGCAGGACACATGGTCGAGCACGTCACCTCTTCCAGCGGGTACTTCAACTCCAGCCACAACACTGGACTCTCCTGGACCGGCCATCACTAGTAACATCACGTCACCACCTTGTCCACCGGACGCCACCACCATCATCGCACCCCCTCGCAGCTGGATCAAGGCCACCGAAGAACGTCTCATTCACTCCCTCCGCAATAACACTCCACCAATACTTCCAAACAATGACACCGTAGCTGGCAACCACCAATTTAACAAATGCTCCTTTTTTAGAATTTATTTTTATATGATGAAAATAACTCAAATAAAAACAAAGAAAATGAGAAAACACTGGGGTTAGCTCTCTGGGGCAGAAAGTCCTTGTGATAAGTATTGTCTATGGAATCACAGAACCCAGATAATACTGCATGGTCACAGCATTATGCAGTACCTCCTGGTTAACCCTTTCTTTAAGTGGGTAGCAAGATTGGACAGGCAAGTATTAGTTCTTGGAGGACTATGTTCAGTCAAATTCCAAGCATAACACACATATCTATTGCTGACAGTGCATATTTGTTCAGTGCAAGGGGGGGGATTTACCTCAGGCTCAAATATCCCTCCAATAGCCAAGGAGACAATAAAGGTAAATTTAGCAATGTCTTGTGGTACCCCCGTACTGGGTGTTACCCTCAAACCCAGAAGAAATTCGACAAGAAAGTTAAGTGGAAATGGTGACACTTTAAAGTTAAACTGTGTTACTCGCATCCAGATCGCAACAAGGATGACCGCTCCTTACGCCTTACTCCTTACTATTGAACACTGCACTTAAACAAGCTTCGAGATACAAAACAGGACCAAACAACATATATCGCGTACCTGTAACGTATCCTATGCACTACTTTTTCTACAATGCCAATCCGAGATGAGCCTTGAAAAAAAGGCCCAGTCCTGCGAGTCCTAAGGGGCGAAACCTGTGTTGGTTGAGTTCTCGATCCATCTACCATGAAGCACAATAGAGGGTCTCACCATTAGAAATTCAAACCACTATAATTAGCGACAACTCTAATGAAGGAAATTTGTGAAAACCCCTGGATTGTTTGTATTTTTGTTCTATTATGTTCAAATAAACTCTGCAGTAACTAAGAAAATTAAACCAATATAGAATGACGATACCAAAAAACATGTTTGTTTTGTGTATAGATTTATATTATGTATGATGTTAAATAACAGTAATTAACTTTAAAGTGTTGGCACCTCCACTTAAGCTTCTAACATGGCTTGTCAAGGCAGTATTATTTTGCTTTTAAAAACATTAAAATACTTTTTGTGATAAGATAAAAGTGAATAATAGTAATTGATAGTAGATCAATTACGATAAGACAGAACTCTGCATATGAGTCTGCTGACACTCTGTATCATAGGCTTCTGCTAGAGGCTCCCCATACACTTGAAATAGATGCAATGTTAAGCATCTGATGTTTCACAAACATATAAGGCCAGTGTTATGCTCACTGCATGTGCACACGAAGACATAGAACCATATGAGATCAAAAGGAATGTGGGAGTTTGGAAGATGCTGGAATGTACTGATGGTAAGTTGATGTGCACATCAACCCCAAATCAGGGTCTGCATCCCAATATGCACAGAGCTCTGACTGAACTAACAAAACAGACTTTGTTTTAAATGTACGTGTGTGGGATTATTTACTCTGCATGGTTAATAGAGCATGCAATCTCAGTAATATAATGTTTGTACTAACAGTTTTGGAATCATGACTGTTGATGCATGGCGTTCTTCTAAGACTATGAACAATTCTGCACTCTTGTTACGGTCAAGCCTGCGAGAGCATGCTCACAGGTCTCACTTGTGAGACACTATTATTTATAAAAAAAGGCTTGTGGGCCCACCCTTTGCTTACCATTTGTCTGCTTCAGCTTCACTCTCCTTTGCAGACATCTTAATTGGCCAGTGCAGTCGAAATGTCACTTCCGATGCTTGCTCTAGAGCAGGCACAGATTGAATCAACTTAATTCAGTTTCCTTCCGCTGCTCCTGATGTGATTCAGGTACTATTTCTTACCCCTTCCCCAGTGCTTAATTTGCAAATACATAAGTGCCAGGTCTCTTGCCAGAAGGCCCTTGTACCACACATTGCTCCTGACCACGCTGCCAATGATAGTAACAACACAAGTACCAACATTCACACTCCTATAATTTTGACAGTGACTATTTCAGGCCAGCAAAGCTATAAGAATGGCTGGTAATATTACATTTGAATGTATATTGAGTTAATAATTAACTGTTGCTGTGGTCATCTCTAAATTAATCAGACAGCGCCGCTGTTAGAAATGGGGGTCTCTAGTTGTCCATGGCTGGCGCCAATATCCAAATAGGTACCCTTCTTCCTAAGTCAGGGCAAGTGGGCTACCCTCTTTGAAAACCCCTGCTCAACCCTGTGGTAACGTAGCAAGAGCAGTTAGGCCTATCTCAGAGGCAGTGTGCGAAGCGTTTATGGCCACGTACAATAAGGCAGTAACGACACCACAAAAGGATACAATTCAGGTAGATATAGAAAAATAATATCTTTATCCAACAGTTTAACTCAAAGACTCTCAAAGCGTTTCAACAACTACAATTCACGTCAACCCGTAGGGACTAAAAGAGACAACAACGTATTCATCCAACGCGGGACACGGGCTGAGTTCAGGGCCGGGGCCTACGTGACCCGTTGCGCACCAGGTACCTGTCGTTGAAAGGGACTACGGCACGCCGCTTCTGGAAGAAGCAGAGACGGTGACAGGCGGACTCCCAGCGACCAGAGGTCTTGGAGGCTTAGGTCCGCAGCGTGCACTCACAGTGGTTTGGGCACTCAGGGGCAGGCGGGCGCTCAGTGGCAGCAGCGCGTAACTGTGGCGGCCCGGGCTAGTGGTGGCGATGACTCTCGTTGTGCAGCTCCGTGGTGGGCTCACAGCAGCAGCAGCTCTCTCTTAGCTGCGGCGACCCACAGAACAAATCCCAAGGATGCAAAGTTGTCAATGGTGCGGGCGCTCAGCGGGCACAGCTCTGTCTTAGCTGCGGCGGCCTACAGAACAAATCCCAAGGATGCAAAGTTGTCAATGGTGCAGGCACTCAGTGGCCACAGCTCTCTCTTAGCTGCAGCGGCCTACAGAACAAATTCCAAGGATGCAAGGTTGTCAATGGTGCGGGCGCTAAACGGCCACAGCTCTCTCTTAGCTGCGTTGGCCTGTGGGGCAAATTACGAGGATGAAAAATATCACCAGGGTTGGGCACTAAGCGGCTACAGCTCTCTCTTGGCTGCGGCGGCCCACTGGACAAATCACGATGATGCACAGTAGCAAAAGGGTGCGAGCGCTCAGCGGCAGCAGCTCTCTCTTGGCTGTGGCGGCCCACGGGACGAATCATGATGGTGCACAGTAGCAAAGGGTGCGGGCACTCAGCGGCAGCAGCTCTCTCTTGGCTGTGGTGGCCCACGGGACAGATCACGATGGTGCACCGTACCAAAGGGTGTGGGCACTCAGCTGCAGCAGCTCTCTCTTTGCTGCGGCGGCCCACGGGACAGATCACGATGGAGCACCGTAGCAAAGGGTGTGGGCACTCAGCGGCCACAGCCCTCTCTCGACTGCAGCAGTCCACGCAGATTCAGCGAAAGGTCCGAAGGTGCCATTTCAGGTGGGCTCTCAGCGGCGGCAGCTCTCTCTTAGCTGCAGCAGCCCACACGGATCCAACGAAAGGTTTGAAGATACAGATTTAGGTGGGCTCTCAGCGGCGGCAGCTTTCTCTTAGCTGCAGCGGCCCACACAGGTTTAGCAAGAAGGTTCAAAGGTTCAGAGTCAGGCGGGCACTCAACGGCGGCAGCTCTCCCTTAGCTGCAGCGGCCCGCACAGGTTCAGCGAAAGTTTAGAAAGTCTCAATTCCGATTCAGGCGGGCTCTCAGCGGTGGCAGTTTAGCAAAAGTTCAGAAGCGCTTAGTCCGCGGTCCTCACATTAGAACTAGAGCCTCCGGATTGCTCGACGGAGGCCTCACCTGCAAGCAGAACTCCTCGCAAGGGAATTCCGACTGCGGACGGGGTGAAGTCTAATGTCCCTACGACTTCTGCAGGAGGCGCTCTCAATTTAGGTCCTGAGGTAGTTTCTTCGACAAGCTTGATGAAAGTTGCAAAGTCCTTTCCTCTGTTCACTCAGACAGAGTTTCGTCTTGACATCCAGAAGGAATACACTTGGCCAAAGTTCCAGCGCAGCATTTTATACCTAAAAAGTCTTTGTTCTCTAAGGTTACAAATCATTGACTCCGGTCAGAACCAGTTTGGTGGAGTCAGGGAGCACTTGGTTTACAAGGTGACATCCTGCCCTTTCAGAATGAGAGGTCTGCTATCAGACACCCAGTGGAAGGTGGAGCCATCATTCATCTTGCCAGGCACGGCCCTGCTTGGATCAAAGAGTCACCCCTCCCCATGCTCTGAATAACGATCTCTCTCTCCAGACAGGTATGACCAAGCTGACCCTGCTGCTCCAAAACCAGACGGCCAATACACATACGCACAACCGCCTACAGTAAAGCTTAGGCAAGATTCTACCACGTTTTCAGAAAAGGTCTTTCAACACATGCAATATATAAATGGTCCTTACTAAAAGGTGCCCCTCAATGTCCTGAGCATATACGTATCAAACTCGAGGGTCCTATCAGGTTCCTAGGGCCCGTTAGGATGATAGAAAGCAATCTTTAACCGGCCCCTCCTGGCCTATGAGAATGGATTGTTTCGCAGTAGCGACATAACTCACTATTGAATTAGGCTACAGCGATGTAGGTATTATAGTTATCCTTACTCATACAGTCATTTATATACAGGGAGTATTTGCACTGTGGCACTGAGTAGCAGTGGAATGGCACCCAGAACATCTAAATACAGCCAATATAAAAGATAGGGAGAGTAGAGAGGAAGGGAGACCCACGCCAATGATGCCAGGTCTAACACGCGTCCCCTGCAGCTGAAATGTGGGGAGAACTACCCATCCCCTTGAAGGTTCTCATCACTAAGGCGAAAAGATCTGGACAGACTGTCAGCATTGGTGTGCTCTGTACCAGGGCGGTGTTCCACCGTGAAATCCATACCCTTTAGGGAATTGGACCACCTTAACAACTTAGGATTCTCACCCCTCATCTGCATCAACCTTCTAAGGGACCTGTGGTCTGTCTGAACCCTGAAGTGAGTTTCAAATAGGTATGGTCTCAACTTCTTCAGTGCCCAGACCACAGCAAATGCCTCACGCTCAATGGCACTCCACCTCTGTTCCCGGGGAAGTAACCTCCTGTTCATGAAGGCTACCGGTTGGTCCAGTCCCTCCTCATTGATCTTTGACAGAACAGACCCTATACCATGCTCTGAGGCGTCCATCGGGACAACAAATTCCTTTGAAAAGTCGGGCGCCTGAAGCACGGGTATGGTTCACATGGCAATTTTCAGGACGTCAAAAGCTTTCTGACAGGTGTCAGTCCAGTTAACCTTCTTGGGCTGCCGCTTAGAAGTAAGTTCAGTCAAGGGTGCAACAATGTTGCCATATCCCTTGACAAACCTCCGGTAGTACCCCGTGAGTCCTAAGAAGGCCCTCACCTGCGTCTGAGTCTTGGGGGGTTCCCACGCCAGGATAGTTTCAATTTTGGGTTGCAGGGGTACCACCTGGCCACTCCCCAGCTGGTGCCCCAAATATACTACAGAACTCTGCCCAATCTGGCACTTACTGGCTTTGATTGTGAGGCCTGCCTTCCGCAGTGCCATCAATACCTCCCAGAGGTGGCGCAGGTGGTCCTCCCAAGAGGAGCTAAACACTGCAATGTCATCCAGGTAGGCAGCACTGAAATCTTCCAGCTCAACCAACACCCTGTTGACCAACCTCTGAAAGGTGGCAGGGGCATTCTTCATTCCAAAGGGCATCACCCGGAACTGGTAATGTCCATAGTTTGTGGAGAATGCTGAACTCTCCTTTGCTCCCTCGGTCAGGGCGATCTGCCAGTACCCAGACGTCAAATCAAATTTGCTGAGGTATTTGGCAGCCCCCAACCAATCTATGAGCTCATCAGCTCTGGGGATGGGGTGTGCGTCAGTCTTTGTGACAGAATTGAGGCCCTGGTAGTCCACACAGAACCGAAGCTGGGGTGGCACCAGGCGCGGAAGCTTTCGGGACCAGGACCACTGGGCTGGACCACGGGATGCAAGAGGACTCAATCACCCCAAGGGCAAACATTTTGATAACCTCATCCTTAATGTCGGCCCTTACCCGGTCAGTCACTGGGTAAGCTTTATGCTTAATGGGGGGATTGTCCCCGGTGTCCACGTCATGGACACACCAATCAGTGACACTAGGCACCAGGGAGAACAGATCACTGAATTGCCCCAATAGTTGGCGACAATCACCCTGCTGCTCAGGAGTCAGGGTGGGGGAGAGGACCACACCTTCCACTGACCCATCTCACTCCCCGGCACACAGGAGGTCAGGAAGGGGCTCACTCTCCTCCTCCATCCCAGCATCTGTGACCAGAAGCATGCCCACTTCAGACCTCTCAAACTGGGGCTTCAGGCGGTTAACATGTAGGACCCGCAAGGGGTTCCTGGGAGACTGCAAGTCCACCACATAGGTAACAGGACTTTTGCACTCCACCACCTCAAAGGGGCCAGTCCACCTATCCTAGAGCGCACAGGGCTCCACTGGGGCCATGACCCAAACCTTTTGTCCAGGCTGAAACTCGATCAGAGTGGCATTCTGATCGTGCCAGCATTTCATCTCTTCCTGGCTGGCTTCCAGGTTTGCCTCAGCAAGTTTCCTGAAACGCTGAGTCTGGTTTCTGAAGGCCAGCATGTAATTAAACACATCCTGGGGAGGTTTCCTGGGAGATTGCTCCCAGCCTTCCTTGACCAGACTCAGAGGCCCTCTTACTGGGTTACCATAGAGTAGCTCAAAGGGACTGAACCCTAAGGGCTTCTGTGGCACCTCACGGTAGGCAAACAACAGACATGGCAAGAGGACATCCCACTTATGCCTCATGGGCTCCCCTAGGCCCATAATAATGCCCTTAAGGGTCCGGCTGAATCTTTCAACCAGCCCATTGCCATGGGGGTGGTAAGGAGTGGTGGTGAACTTATATGTTACCCCACACTCCTCCCACAGAGACTTCATGTACTTGGAGATGAAATGAGTTCCCCTATCGTGGGAGAAATCCCCATCAGGGCCCGTCCCACCATGGGGGCCGTCACTGTCCTGAGCGGGATGGCCTCAGGGTACCGGTTGGCATGGTCCACCAAGACCAGGATGAACCTGTTGCCCATGGCTGTCTTGGGATCCAGAGGCCCCACAATATCAATGCCCACTCTCTCGAATGGGGTACTCACAACAGGGAAGGGCTGTAGGGGGGCCTTAATCTACCGCCCACTCATCCCACTTGCCTGGCAAGTCTCACACATCCTACAGTGAGCATCTGAGCTCCTGCGCATCTGGGGCCAATAGAAGTGGGTGACCAGCCTCTCAAAGGTCTTGGTCTGCCCCAGATGTCCGGCCAATGGTACATCATGAGCCAACCCCAGTAGGAAGGTCCTGAAGCGCTGGGGTGCCACCAGCACACAAGCTGACCCAGGCTCAGCAACCTTAGGCTCGCTGTAAAGGAGGTCATTCTCCCAATAGATCCAATGTGACTCTGTCTGATCACCTGCTGCTTGGGTGGCGGCCTGTTGCTGCACCCCCTCAAGAGAAGGGCAGGTTCTTTGTTGCTTGCAAAATTCCTCCCTGGAGGACCCTCCTTCCTGCTGCCAATGGGTCAGCTCTGGTAGATCCCCCAGTTCAGCCACTTGTTCCCCTGTAGGTTCCAGGGCATCCCCCTCAGGTTCTGCTCCCTCCGGGACCGCGGGAACCGCGGGGGCTGGTTTTCCATGCCCCCTACCCCTTCTCTTTAAGACAGGGGCCTGGGCCATAATTTCAGGCTCTGGGCCCTCTTGAACGCCCTTCTGAGCTGCCATGAACCGAGTGGTTGCACACGCCCACTCAGGTAGGCCCAATATTTCCAAATGAGACTTTCTCTCCACAATAACCCATGGGGAGTTCTGTAGATCATTGCCCAACAGACAATCTACAGGCATGGCGGGCCTCACAGCCACTTGAAGAGTTCCTGAGACCCCCCACTCGAAGGGAACCTGAGCCACCTCACCCTGGCTCTCTGAGTTGTCTGCTGATACTACGAGACAGAACGCATGGGGGACAATCTGCTCTTTGGACACCAACCTGGAGCTGACAGCAGTCACACTAGCTCCTGTGTCCCTGAGTTCCTCCACCCTATGGCCATTGATGGTCACCCACTGCCAGTACTTCTTAGTGTTATTGGACAGTGTGGGGTTAGGGACCTTCTCAAAGTCTCCTAGCGAGACAAGGGTTAACTCTACGGGATCCCACCCACCTTGGACCTCCAACTCCTCCCCCCCAATGCTACACTGGCATTCTGGCAGGATGGTGCACGGGGGTGCATGGGGGTCCGTCTGGGGACACTGGGGATCATATTACTGGTGGCCCACTTGACCACACTTGAAACAAGTAAGCGGTCCCCTCTGAACAGGCCTACCTTCTCAGGGGGAGGCTGGGACACCACTGATTGGTTCCCTGGGGAATTGCTTTGGGGCCCTTTCTGGAACTCCCTCGGCTAACCCTTGTCCCCCCCAGTTCTCTGCTGGGGACCCTACCCACCTCTGGCGAAGTCTCCCATAAAACCTTTTCGGACCCGGGTGCTCACCCAGCGGTCCGCCTCCTCAGCAAGCTTCCTAGGGTTAGTCAGCTTGCTATCAATCAAGTGCTGGCGTAGCTCTGGAAAACAGTTACTAGAAAAATGCTCCCACGCAAACAAATCGTATAACTGCTCAAAAGTTTCCACTTTGCTACCTTTCACTCAGTGATTCATTTCTCTGCAGAAATAAGACACATATTTCACCCATGTGGTACCCTCTAACTTCTTACAGGTCCTAAACCTCTGCCTGTACATTTCTGGGGTCAAACCATAATGGGTCATCAAAGCTTCCTTCATATGGGCATACACCATCCTGCTCTCCTCAGGCAGGTCCAACAGGGTATCCCTACCATCACTCACAAAGCGTCCCCACAACCCTGCTCCCCAATCCTTCTCAGGGACCCGGTGGGACACCATTGCTATCTCATATGCGGCAAACCATTGCCCAATATCCTCACTCTTTTGAAAATCCTTAATGACATCTTTAGGAATATAAACTCTACTCTCAGGAGTTACTAAAGGTATGCTGCCACCAGAGGGGGAGACCGGGACACTCCTCGCTCTGATCTCTATCTCCCTCAACATTCTCTCATGCTTCATTTTCATTTTCTCAAGTTCAATTGACAATCGATTCTTCTCAATGTCTAACTTCTTACTCTCAAGCTCCTTCTGACCTTCCAATTTAGCCATCTCCAAACTATGCCTCCTATCTCTCTCCCTGTCCTCCAACTCTTCTGGGGTCAGACTCTTTGGGATACACTAGTACCTGGATTGGAGGGTGTTTTATCCCCACCCCCTCTACTGCACCATCCGGCTGCCCTCCAGCATTCTCTTCCACATCCCCGGTGGACTCTCTCGCTTCCCACCAGGCCTTTAGCGCCTTCTGGTACTCCTCTTTCCTAGAGAGGCCTATCACAGGGACTGCGAATTGCTTACAAAATGACTTCAGCTGTCTGAAAGTATAGGTATCTAATCTTTCCTCCTCAAAGGTGAGATCCTCCGAAGCCTTGGACATTGGCCTTCCTCTACTAGCAGTACTCATGGCTGCTATCAATAAGTCACTACTAAGACAACAAACCAAACAATAAAAAAGTGTTGTGGATGCGCTTGGTCTACACTCACCAGTAGTGTTTACCAGTTATTGTACATGGATCATAGAGGCAAGTCCTGATCCTCACCGCTAATATGTGGTAAATAATTTAATTACCGGTACTTAATTTGATGCGGAAAATTAATAAGAATAGCTCAGTAAAATAAGAGGCAGAATCCGTGGTATTAGAGATTCGGAACGGGCTTTATTCCAATAACAATTCGAATTGTGGGCTTCATATTCCATCACCACGGAGGTTCAGGAAGTGAAGGGGCAATACATTATTGACAGGTAATCATTTTTATAGAAGAGGCATTACAGTGAAACAGATGCAGGAGGCGTAACAGTTGATAACAGAGATAAAGACATAAATGCGTAACTAAAATGGGTGTAACTAGGCGTAACTAAAGAACGTCATTAGGTATGATGTCACAAATGGGTGGTTCCATGAAAGAATTTCGCAATGTCAGCAAAAATACTTGGCAGAGATGCGCGCGCAGCAGCATGACGTGTGATTTGACGTGCAACTAGGGGGAGAATGGGACTTGACATTTAGCTCTACATGTGGAGACAGAAGTCTGGGGTTATGTCAACCTAATCCCAAATCATATCTAATATCCTATGTTTAAAGAACTGTGTTATCCAAAAAGAGAGGTCTCTTAGGATAGAATCTTATTCTATACTGACTATACTGACTGTTAGTGCGTGTACAAGCGTCTAAGTGTCTACACTAGATGCGAGGGGGTAGGAATATTCCATGGTAACAGGGTTTATGAATTACTTGCATGAGGACAGCGAGGCCTGGCCCCTTTGCACGGTAGCTGGAGGAATGTTTACCTAAACTGCTAGACAGGAATGCATCGGATGAGGGGCGGAGGAGATAGTCTTGAAGGTGAAATACAGTTTTCTGGCAGGCTACGGGCTGGATCAGGCACCGTTAGCCGCGCAGGGAGTAAGACAAAGTTCATGGTCACAGATGCAGGCTCAGACTGGAGCTTTCAGAGGCAGAAGGCAGGAAAAGGCTTGGTGACAGAATTCGGGCCTACTCGCCTGAATCTGTAAAATGTGGAAAGTGAACCACATAAAGTCGGTGGCCTTTCATACTTAGAAAAGGAATATCTGACCCATTCATGGTGGATCTGAAAGAGGACATGTTGACGGTGGACGCGCATATATTTGCGTCTTCAAAACTGGAGCAGGAGGGAACATACATGTACGTATAGCATGTACATGGAGCCGTTGGGGTCTACGATAGGGGACATAACTGATCACAAAATTCATATTTCCTCATTCCCTCCTTGTCCCCTTCGGACCCTTAGGAGATATCGATCTTCATCAATCCATCGATCTGTTCATATAACATCATTTGTTCTTCTTTCTTCTTCCGGGATCTCGAACGAAAACTTGGATGTGGGATACACGAGGTGGCACACAGACCACAAATCGCTGGCCCACATTGTAGACATAAGCAGCAACTGAATAGTATGAGAAAGCCAATACCTAGGAAGGAGAGCATTCTCCATCCCCAGGCTGACAACACGCCCCAGAACCAACCGGACCAAGTCCAGGTGCCTGGACTCTGGTGTATCTGGCTTACAATCTTATGAAGGCGGGTTATGGCTTTATATACTGACGGCGAATTTTCTGGTATGAAAATGCAACAACTTGATCCGATGACCCTACAAGCTCCGCCCCTATCGGCCAGGATGACGTCAAGGACAAGACGATTTTGAAGCACAACAATCCGCATAGCAGACTGCTCTTCTGTTAAATTGCCTAAGGCGGAAATAGTTTCGTTCACTACTGCTTCAAGGGTTCTGGTTAATCTACGTATCAACTTACTATTAGTGACTGTACCTATATAGGGGAAGAAACCTTTATTGAAATCTGTGTATTTTTCCCATGCTGTTTCAGTGTAATCGACGATTGGGAGATCTCTCTGCTGTCTATTGTGTACTAAATGAGTATTTCTATGATAATCAGGAGGAGCTAGGAAAACAGGTGGTAGGAGGAATGCTATGTAACAGGTACCATCCCAATCTAGAGGTAGGCGTATATATGCGGTCTGGCCACATATAAAGTAGGAATGACGAGAAGCTCTAAATGTAGACTTGCCTTGATCACTGAATTTTATCACAGTGGTGCATTTACTATGGCCCATGTGTATGGAGCCATTCTTTCTTATACATAGTTCCCCTTTTACTGGGAATACGGACATGGCGGGCAAGATTGGTGTAGCTTCAGATTCAACGTTCAGGATCATGAGGTTAAGTGTAAAATTACCTAATCCGTATACTTCATTTTCTAGATCAGTTCCTGTTCTTTTGGGAAGTCCCTCCTTGTTAGGGTAGCAGACTTTAAGCAAAACTAAGTTCAGGTTTCCCCATACCCAGTTGTCTTGATAAGCTACTGAGTTTGAATCTAAGGAATTAATTAAACTAAACCATGCTCCACAGGAGCCATTGTGTGTGAACGGATATGGAAAGAGAGGCAGAATTCCCTTATAGTTCTGATAGGGAGGGAGTCGGCCACATATCCAACAATTTGTAGCATTGCTAGTCTGATGGGAATGATGTAACATACTAATAAAAGTGTTATTGCGCAGCGCAAATCTATAGGACAACTCATGCGGGGGTAATTCACTAAAAGAATGTTCAGCAGTAACATTGTAAACATGTTTAGAAATAGGATAATATATGTGCAACAATATACTTGCAGCGATTATTAAAAGACTTAAGAAAAACAAAATTAATAACGTCACTGTGCAATGACTACGCAGTGATTTACAGTACGCATGCTTTTTCAACTGCATCTTTCGGTTTCTTTCTCTATTCAGGTCTAGGGGATACATGTCAGAGACAAATTCGACCGATTCACCTTGGAGAGGACTTAAACAATCAAATTGTCTGACTTACTAGACCGTAATTTTAGTTTGTATAGTTCCTTATCGCTTTGTTCAACCAAAGGAAGCTTTGAGTCAATCGGTGAAGACACGCGAGGTGTAACGTTTACATCAGACGGTAGTCCATGAAATTTCTTGATATGACTTGAATGTAGCCATCCTTTGCGACCTTCGATCTTCACGGCTGTCCTCGTGGTGAGTAGTACAAGTTGAGGCGATTTCCACCTAGGATCCAGCTGAGTCTTCCGGTCAAAATTCCGCACTAACACCAGGTCCCCGGGAACTACGTCATGTGGTTTCACCTCGGTGTTATCGGGAAAGGCTGCAGCTACCTGTGAACGACAAGATTGTAGTGCAGACATCAAGGAAGCCAGGTAATCTGTCAGCATATTACAGTCAACATCAGTTATTTTGCGTGGTATAGGCGTCCCCCACATATTTGGTGGTCTGCCAAAGATCACCTCATAAGGGGATAGCCCTGTTCGAGAGTGCGCTACCATTCTCATGTAAAAGAGTGCAACTGGTAAGGCTACTACCCACTCGACACCTTTCTCTCTACATATTTTGGACAATCTAATTTTCAGAGTTTGATTATGTTGTTCCACGAGACCTGCTGCCTCGGGGTGTCGGACACAGTGAAATTTCCATTGATAGCCTAACAAAAGTGAAACGTGTTTCATTAGTTCGGATGAGAACGGCTGGCCGTTATCTGAGTAGACAACACGTGGTAAACCGTACCGTGGGAAGAATTCTCGAACCAACTGTTTGGCAGTAGTCGGGGCAGTGTAATCTGAGACCGGGTAGGCTTCTGTCCAACGGGAAAGAGCACAGACAACTACAAGAACATATTTGAATCCTCGACATCGTTCCATCTGGATATAATCCATCTGGAGGACTTCAAAAGGGTGATCAGGAGGCTGAAATCCACCCTGTTCTACGGGAATGCTTTTACCTGGGTTAAACTGACAACAGATCATACAGGTACGAACTTTTTGTTTAGCTGCTGCTCGTAAATGTTTGTTGAACCAAATGTGTTGAATGCTGTCTAGCATAGCTTTTTCTCCTAGGTGCGCTGGACTATGTATTGTATTAATGATAACTTGAACCATAGAGTCAGGAAGGAACCATACAGATTTTTCCTTCGTCATCCATCCTTGATTCGTTTGGATCCCTCCTAATTCAGTCCATTTCTTTATTTCATCTGGTGTAGCATGTGTCTGTATGTCAATTACGTCAAGAGCGGGATCCTTAACCGTCATGCAATGTGTTGGTGTCAGAACTATTGTCTTTGTCATGTCAGATGTGTGAGTTTGAGCAGTCTGTTTAGCTGTTCTGTCAGCTAGATCATTGCCTTGGGAAATGATATCAGTAACTTTCGTATGAGCTTTACATTTCATAATTGATATTGCAGTTGGTAGATGTATTGCATCTAATAAAGCATGAATGAGGGGTCCGTGCTGAATGTGGGCACCGTGAGAAGTTAAATAACCTCTCTCTCGCCACAGCACGCCGAAGTCATGTACAACTCCGAATGCATAACGTGAATCAGTGTATATGTTGACTTTCTTATTTGTGGCTTGAATACAGGCTTGTGTCAGAGCGATGAGCTCTGCTGCTTGAGCTGACAAGGTATTTATGCAATATGTTTCAATGACTTCAGTGTCTGTTGTGACTGCATACGCGGCCACTAGCTCTCCTGTACTTGTTCTCATACATGAACCATCTACATACAACGTCAGGTCTGGATTTGACAATGGGACGTCTGTCAAGTCTTGTCTGGGTTTCGTCGTGATAGTAATAACTTCAATACAATCATGTGCTAGTGGGTCTGTTCCGTTTACTGGCAAAAGTGTGGCAGGATTCAATGTACTACAACGTCTGATTTCTATGTGTGGCTGAAACAATGTCAATTCATAACCGGTAAGTCTTGCTATAGTCAAGTGTTGTGTTTGCGTTCGGTTCACAAGAACCTCTACTGCGTGTGGTACTTGTACTGTCAATGGATGTCCTAACACTATGGCATCGCTTTGTCTGATTGCTAAAGCTGTCGCTGCCACTGATTTCAGGCACGCAGGCAGAGCCTGAGCTACGGGATCTAATGTACTAGAAAAATAAGCACATGGTTTGTGTGATCCTGCTTGTTCCTGTGTGAGTACTGACAAGGCAGTACCTTCGCGTTCTGTAACAAAGAGCGTAAAATGTTTATTGTAACATGGTGTTGCTAAAACAGGTGCTTGACATAAAGCTTTCTTTAGGCTTTCAAAAGCTTGTGTATGTTCCTGAGTCCAAGGGAGGACAGTCGATGTGGCCGCCTCCTGTGTTGTCAACTGAATGAGTGGTTTTGCTAGAAATGCATACTGAGGGATCCACTGCCTACAATATGAAGTGAGGCCTATAAAAGCCCGTACCTCCTTTTGTGTCTTGGGTATTGGCATGTTAGCAATTAACTGGATGCGATCTGACGTAAGCTGCCTTCCCTCCTTGGACAGCGAGTGCCCAAGGTAAACAACTCGCTGGACACAGAATTGCAGCTTAGAAGGGGACACCTTGTGCCCCTTTTCGGCCAAAAATTGTAAAACCGTCAGTGAGGCTTTTTCACATTCAGGTTCGCTTCTAGCGGTGATCAGCAGATCATCGACATATTGAAGCAGGGCAGTGTTGACTGGCATGTGGATACTGTCAAGTTCTCGTTTCAGTGCTTGACTATAGATGCTGGGGCTTTCTGTGAATCCTTGAGGTGCGCGTGTGAATTTAAAGCTTCGTCCATTTAAACTAAATCCGAACAAGTATTGGCTTTCCGGATCTATTGGGACGCTGAAAAAGGCATTCTTGAGATCAATTACAGTAAAGAATGTTGCTTCGGAATCAATGGCTGTCAGTAATGAAGAAATGTCTGGGACTACGGGGTATTGTGGTACAATACATTTATTTAATTCGCGCAGATCAATAACCAATCGATATACTGGCGGGGCTTTTGGATCAGTTCGTTTAAGAATCGGAATTATCGGGGAATTACATACATTGGAGTCGGTTTCCACAACCACTCCTTGGGTAATAAGCTCGTCAATGATTTGCAGTAAAGCCACTACAGCATCTGGGGGTAACTTGTATTGTCGCATTCGTGGTAGTACCACTCCTGTCTTTAGTGTGACTCGATATGGTGTAATGTTCATGCAACCAACATCTGTAGGGCCTTGTGCCCATAAATGTGTGGGTAAAGTCTGCAGTCGGTGATCCATGTCTCGGGACACATAGTGCCCTTTGAAATCACGTAAAAACAATCTTACTCCTTCCGGAGAACAACATATTATAGCTCCTAGAGCTTTCAATGTTTTTATACCTAACAGGTTTTCTGGACATGATTTAGTAAGCAATAAATCTGTAGTTCGTGTCAAGGGACCAATCGTAAGTGGAAGAGGCTGTGATACTTCGTTAATGATAGGTTTTCCTGAAAAACCAAGGGAAATATTTTGTGAGCCTGAGAGGGGTGCCACTGGAACTTCACTACGTTTTATGGTTGTTCGGCTTGCCCCTGTATCAAGTAAAAATTTTCTATCTTGGCCTAATAGTTCACTGTGTACATAAGGTCCTTCTTGATCCACAGGGACCTCGATAAGGGGTAAGCCAACTTCCCTCTCTAGGCTGTTTCATGAGTATCGTTGATAATCAGGATAGTCATACTGTGCGGTCTGGTACATCTGTCGTGTCGTTGTTTGTGTGGCAACAATAGGCTGCGGTGGTGGAGCTGGCATAGACTGTTGCGGAGCTGGCATGGACTGTGCATGCTGCGGGGCTCCTTGTTGGTTCTGATCCTGTCTAAGTGGCCGTGGTCTTTCTTTTGTAATACCTGTGGCGATATTATGTTTTAAGACTGGACAATCGTGTATATAATGACCTGGCTGTTTACAATAGTTGCATGTCCCTTTTACAGACCCTGCTGAATCACTGGACTGTGTCATACCCTTTTTATGACCGTCAGCTGGAACTGTCTGGGAAACTAGCATTTTCATTTTCGTGTCTTTCATGCGTCTTTGTTCATGTTCTTGTTCCTCTCTAATTCTATTGTGATGGTACTGTAGCATTTGTAACATTTGTGACGGAGTGTTACCTTGCCAGGTACTCTCGAATTTCAATACTCTATTCTTAACTTGGGGCAAGGAATTTTCAACTAATTTTGTCACAAACAGATGTGGATACGATTCGCTACTTGCTTTTATTCCACTATTTATACCAAAACATTTTTCGAATCGGGCATAGAAATCACTAGTGTCTTCATCTTGCTTTTGTTTACAGGCTGAGATTGCACCCCAGTCTTCCTTTTTCGTAGTTAATAAACGTGGCAGTACCTGTACTAATAAACCTGGTAGTATTTTGGTCTTTTCCCCAAGCCCTAAACCTGGACCTCGAGCTGTTTCTTCGTTTTCTAATGCTGTCCAATCTATCTTTTGGTCTCCCACCTCCCAATCCTTTTCTTTGAGTTTTTCGTAAATGCCCGCAGGCATTAATACCTTTAATATTTTCATAATGTCGGGATAGGTATACTCTCCCATGAGCAACATGTCTTTAATTTCACGGTGGAAACCCGCTGGGTCTTTGTCATGACTGGGTACCACTTTCTTCATTTCTAATAGTTCCATTTTAGATATGGGTGTGTATACAAACACACGTTTAAACTGATTGTCATCACCTTTTATCGGGTGCACTTCGCGTAAGGGATTCTGTCTATCCATATAATACGTCGTTCTTTCCTTGATGGGCAGTGAGACATGTTCGGGGCATACAAAAAGAATGTACTGCTTTCTGGATTCTAGTATTTCTCTAATTAACTCAGTACCTGAACCTCTCCATTTATTCGTGAGTAATCCAGTCAATATATCAGGTAAGTGACCAGGATCGGAGTGTTGGCTTTTATATAATATAAGGAGTTGTTGAATCATGTAGATACCAGCTAAACGCTGTTCATCTGGGGTGAGGTTCAAAAACGTGTGCGCTAGTGTATCATCACTATATTTTCCGGGACTGTCAACCCAGTGAACGGCTGACCTGGCTAATTCTTGTTCGTCCATAGAATCGAGTATATGATAACCCCTTCGTTCTCGGAGTAATTTGTCAGCGGCTTGGAACGAATGTTCGGGGGACCTTATATTTATTATAGGGGTTTGGAAATTTCTGTTATTATCTGGACGTATCGGACGTATCGGATCAGTAAAGCATCTAGTATTATTACAAGATCTTCCTCTACCTACATAGGCCATGGTTTCTAACTGTCCTGTGGGCAGTTCTAATTCTTCCTCCTCCTCGTTTTGTTCAGGCTGGTCTACCGCTAATCTTTCTTCGTGTATTCGTTCTACTTCTTTGCGGATCTTTCGGCACATAGCTACTATACTTAATAGTCTATCATGTCTCCCCTCTGATATATTCCGACTCCATGTGGTAAGAATTCGCATTTCTTCCGGATTTACCCCTGGTCGGTCTTGATTTCTGATCACACAATTTATGAGGAAACGTAACAGTTCCCCCTGTATCTCCACTTTCTGGTACTCCATGGCTCTATTAATACTTTCAGAATCTCGCCCTGACTGGACAAAGTGATATATATTTTCTAAATGTGTAGTCATTCCTGGTAGCCTCCCTAAATATATTGCAGCTCGTCGGATACGTAATGATGCCAGCAGCATTTCGTCCTCTTTGCCGGGCACAGGGTCATATCTACAATCTACTAGAAGTTCCTTAAGCATGTCGGGAGTTACTAGTTTGGGCGTACGTTGGTGGGCTAATTCTTGAAAGGAAAGTTTATTTACTCTGGGTGGCGTGGAAAGAATGTTTGTTGTACCTCCTGTAGCACCGCCTGGGGTGCTGGATGTGAAAGGATTCGTTGAACGTGATATAGCAACCATAGGTGTGGGTACAGCTGTAGAAACAGATGTGCTTGCCGGAACTTGTGTCGGAGTTTGTTGTTGCGGAGGTACAGACGGAGGGTCTTGGCGTTGAACCCCCTCGGCAGGCGGTCTATGTGGTGCAGTACTAGCATACTCGGGAGCTGCGTCGTCTAAATAAGAGGAAAGGAAAACATCTTCTGCGGTTCTGGGATGCCCTTTGGGATGTGCTTTTATCGGAAACAATGGAGGGGGCAAGTCTTTTGGTATCTCCGGAGTAGCCTTAGGTAACCCTTCGGCCAGAAGAGGATACATACCATTCATAAGGGCATTTCTTTGTCTGTCTACTTGTTCTGATTTTGCTCGGGTACCTTCTTCAATTAATAGATTTTCTCGGACTTTATTTGAATTCTCCTTACTTTTCTCTTCCTGTCTGAGTGCTTTTTCTGTACGTCTATATGATTCTTTACGCCATAATTCAATGGCATCTTTCTGTGATTGTCTAGCTTTCTTTTTCCATAATTCTTCCTCTACTTTCATGATGCAATCTGCATCCCAGGTCCCAGCTGCGGGCCACCTCTGACTTTCTGGTAATTCCTTGGTGTAGTCTACCCATAAATCAAGAAATAATATGGCGTCTAGGCCATGTTTATGATACATGAAGTACCCTGGAGTGTCCCTAGGAGGAATGGGAACAGCTTCTTCGAGTACCCCTTTTCTAGTTTTGATCTGTCTTAATTTCGAAAAGAGCGGCATATTGAGAACTGATCTGATACCTAATTTTGAACACGTTTAATACAACAAAACACAATAATGAACAGTCATTCACACCACAATATGCAGAACGTATTTAAAACATTTAACATTTAACATTTAATGAACAACAATGATGGCCATTTAGGGAACTAGTCACTAAGCATAATACTCGGCACTAACTAGGTAATTCTGAATTATATACTAGACATACTAGATATACTGCTAAACAGTACAGATACACTGCTGAAACAGTGCAGACCGGATTTGTGTACCCAAACCCGTCTTGACCGGCACAACCTATGTGCACGTCAGAACGCCTCCCCGTCAATGGTACTCACCGGGTAGCTCGGAACGGAAGGCCTCGGAACTGAACTGAACTGGACTTGGACCGGACTGGACTCGACTCGAAACTTCGGAACTTCGGAACCTGGTGGGCCTCTGTATACCTCGGATCTTGCTCTCTCAGCTAGGCTCTGGTCGGGATACTTCGCACTTCTCACCGCCTCGTCTGGGTGTTGATCGCAGCCTCAGTTACCCCCGCTCGGCAGGAGGGAGATACAGGAAATCCTGTGGGTACGCGTTGTTTGTCCGTCCAGCTGTGGCAGGAGACCGGGCCTGCAACGCACCTCCGGCGCGTGAGATGAGAAAGTGTCCCTATTCGGGCGCCAAATATGTGGTAAATAATTTAATTACCGGTACTTAATTTGATGCGGAAAATTAATAAGAATAGCTCAGTAAAATAAGAGGCAGAATCCGTGGTATTAGAGATTCGGAACGGGCTTTATTCCAATAACAATTCGAATTGTGGGCTTCATATTCCATCACCACGGAGGTTCAGGAAGTGAAGGGGCAATACATTATTGACAGGTAATCATTTTTATAGAAGAGGCATTACAGTGAAACAGATGCAGGAGGCGTAACAGTTGATAACAGAGATAAAGACATACATGCGTAACTAAAATGGGTGTAACTAGGCGTAACTAAAGAACGTCATTAGGTATGATGTCACAAATGGGTGGTTCCATGAAAGAATTTCGCAATGTCAGCAAAAATACTTGGCAGAGATGCGCGCGCAGCAGCATGACGTGTGATTTGACGTGCAACTAGGGGGAGAATGGGACTTGACATTTAGCTCTACATGTGGAGACAGAAGTCTGGGGTTATGTCAACCTAATCCCAAATCATATCTAATATCCTATGTTTAAAGAACTGTGTTATCCAAAAAGAGAGGTCTCTTAGGATAGAATCTTATTCTATACTGACTATACTGACTGTTAGTGCGTGTACAAGCGTCTAAGTGTCTACACTAGATGCGAGGGGGTAGGAATATTCCATGGTAACAGGGTTTATGAATTACTTGCATGAGGACAGCGAGGCCTGGCCCCTTTGCACGGTAGCTGGAGGAATGTTTACCTAAACTGCTAGACAGGAATGCATCGGATGAGGGGCGGAGGAGATAATCTTGAAGGTGAAATACAGTTTTCTGGCAGGCTACGGGCTGGATCAGGCACCGTTAGCCGCGCAGGGAGTAAGACAAAGTTCATGGTCACAGATGCAGGCTCAGACTGGAGCTTTCAGAGGCAGAAGGCAGGAAAAGGCTTGGTGACAGAATTCGGGCCTACTCGCCTGAATCTGTAAAATGTGGAAAGTGAACCACATAAAGTCGGTGGCCTTTCATACTTAGAAAAGGAATATCTGACCCATTCATGGTGGATCTGAAAGAGGACATGTTGACGGTGGACGCGCATATATTTGCGTCTTCAAAACTGGAGCAGGAGGGAACATACATGTACGTATAGCATGTACATGGAGCCGTTGGGGTCTATGATAGGGGACATAACTGATCACAAAATTCATATTTCCTCAGATCGCCAATGTTAGAAATGGGGGTCTCTAGTTGGCCATGGCTGGCTCCAATGTCCAAATAGGGACCCTTCTTCCTAAGTCAGGGCAAGTGAGCTACCCCCTTTGATAACCCCTGCTCAACCCTGTTGTAACGTAGCACGAGCAGTTAGGCCTATCTCAGAGGCAGTGTGTGAAGCGTTTATGGCCACGTACAATAAGGCAGTAACGACACCACAAAAGGACATAACTCAGGTAGATATAGAAAAATAATATCTTTATCCAACAGTTTAACTCAAAGACTCTCAAAGCGTTTCAACAACTACAATTCACGTCAACCCGTAGGGACTAAAAGAGACAACAACGTATTCACCCAAAGCTGGACACGTGCTGAGTTCAGGGCCTACGCCACCCGTTGCACACCAGGTACCTTTCTTTGAACGGGACTACAGCACGCAGACGGTGACAGGCGGACTCCCAGCGACCGCAGTTCTTGGAGGCTGAGGTCCGCAGCGTGCACTCACAGTGGTTCGGACACTCAGGGGCAGGCGGGTGCTCAGTGGCAGCAGCTTGCGGCGGCCCGGTGGTGGCAATGACTCTCGTCGTGCAGCTCCGTGGTGGGCTCACAGCGGCAGCAGCTCTCTCTTAGCTGCGGCGGCCCACAGAACAAATCCCAAGGATGCAAAGTTGTCAATGGTGCGGGTGCTCAGTGGCCACAGATCTCTCTTAGCTGCGGCGGCCCACAGAACAAATCCCAAGGATGCAAAGTTGTCAATGGTGCGGGCGCTCAGCAGCCACAGCTCTCTCTTAGCTGCGGCGGCCCGCGGGGCAAATTATGTGGGTGAAAAATAGCACCAGGGGTGGGCACTCAGTGGCTACAGCTCTCTCTTGGCTGCGGCGGCCTACTGGACAAATCACGATGATGCACAGTTGCAAAAGGGTGCAGGCGCTCAGCGGCAGCAGCTCTCTCTTGGCTGCGGCGGCCCACGGGACGAATCACAATGGTGCACAGCAGCAAAGGGTGTGGGCACTCAGCGACAGCAGCTCTCTCTTGGCTGTGGCGGCCCCTGGGACAGATCACAATGGTGCACCGTAGCAAAGGGTGTGGGCACTCAGCTGCAGCAGCTCTCTCTTAGCTGCAGCGGACCATGGGACAGATCACGATGGTGCTCCGTAGCAAAGGGTGTGGGTACTAAGCGGCAGCAGCTCTCTCTTAGCTGCGGTGCCCACGGGACAATTTAGGGTCTCGTCCAGGAGGGCACCATGGTGGACGCTCAGCGGCCACAGCGCTCTCTCGACTTCAGTGGTCCACGCAGATTCAGCGGAAGGTCCGAAGGTGCCGATTCAGGCGGGCTTTCAGCAGCGGCAGCTCTCTCTTAGCTGCAGCGGCCCACACAGGTTTAGCAAGAAGGTTCAAAAGTTCAGAGTCAGGCGGACACTCAGCGGCGGCAGCTCTCCCTTAGTTGCAGCGGCCCACACAGGTTCAGCGAAAGTTTAGAAAGTCTCAATTCCGATTCAGGTGGGCTCTCAGTGGCGGCAGCTCTCTCTTAGCTGCAGCGGCCCGCACAGGTTTACCAAAAGTCCAGAAGCGCCCAGTCCGCGGTCCTCACAGTAGAACTAGAGGCTCCGGCTTACTCGACGGAGGCCTCGCCTTCAAGCAGAACTCCTCACACAGGAATTCCGACAGCGGACGGAGTGAAGTCTAATGTCCCTGAGACTTCTGAAGGAGGCGCTCTCGATTTAGGCCCTCAGGTAGTTTCTTCGGCAAACTTGATGAAAGTTGCAAAATCCTTTCCTCTGTTCACTCGGACAGAGTTTTGTCTTGATATCCAGAAGGAACACACTTGGCCAAAGTTCCAGCACAGCATTTTATGCCTAAAAAGTCTTTGTTCTCCACGGTTGCAAATCACTGACTCCGATCAGAACCAGTTCGGTGGGGTCAGGGAGCACTTGGTTTACGAGGTGACATCCTGCCCTTTCAGAATGAGGGAGTCTGCTATCAGACACCCAGTGGGAGGTGGAGCCATCATTCATCTTGCCAGGCACGGCCCTGCTCGGAACAAAGAGTCACCCCTCCCCATGCTCTGAATACCGATCTCTCTCTCCAGCCAGGTCTGACCCAGCTGGCCCTGGTGCTCCAAAGCCAGATTTGCCAATACACATACACGCAACAGCCTACTATAAAGCTTAGGCAAGAAACTACCACGTTTTCAGAAAAGGTATTTAAACACATGCAATATATAAACAGTCCTTACTAAAAGGTGCCCCTCAATATCCTGAGCATATACGTATCAAACTCGAGGGTCCTATCAGGTTCCTGGGGCCCGATAGGATGATAGAAATCAATCTTTAACCAGCTCATCCTGGCCTATGAGAATGGATCGTTTCGCAGTAGCGACAGTGAAATGGAAGGTAACTCACTATTGAAACAGGCTACAGTGATGTACGTATTATAGTTATCCTTATTCATACAGTCATTTATATATAGGGAGCATTTGTGCTGTGGCACTGAGTAGCAGTGGCACAGCGCCCAGAACATCTAAATCCAGCCAATATAAAAGATAGGGAGAGTAGAGAGGAAGGGAGACCCACGCCAATGATGCCAGGTCTAACAGCCTCCTTGTGGCAGACTGTCACAGGCCCCGGTACTGACAATTAAGTGCCGGTGCCAAGCACTGGAAACCACAGGCTCAAATTAAGCACTGCCCCTCCCACTCCCCCTGCCTGCTGCTTTCTTCATGGCCCTTTTTTATTCTTATTTTTCTTTTTACGAGGGTCAGGCAGCTGCAGTCAGCTGCTGGGCTGCTTCTTTTCAATGCACTTTAATGCACATTTTGCCCTTTTTTGCTTTAATGTCCGCTCCAAGATTTAAATTAAAAAACAGACAGAGCCCTTTTTTATTCTTATTTCTCTTTTTACGAGGGTCAGTCAGCTGCAGTCAGCTGCTGGGCTGCTTCTATTCAATGCACTTTAATGCACATTTTGCTCTTTTTTTGCTTTAATGTCTACTCCAAGATTTAAACTAAAAAAATACCTAGTCATAAAGCATATGCGTCATCGCTTCTGTTTGTGTTGTAAAGGATAGCGTCTCTTCCTTGGTATACTTGTGTGTGTGGGCTCCCTATACCTAGAGGATGTATCTCATATGCTCCTTTTCATTTTTCTGAGCACATCTTCTCTCCCCTCTGCCCTGCATGACGGCGATGCTGCCGATTCCTGTATCCCATGGCTTGCCTCTGCAATGAATGGCAACTTTTGTCCATCGCCCTCCTATAGAACCTGCGTGCGGGGTGGGGTGTCCTAACCCTTCAAGGAGACCCTAAACCTTTAGGGGGCACCTTTCAGCCCAATGCAATGTATGTATGTGAGATATGGGAGACTCCAGGGCCCTGTCATCACATTCTGCGGGGTGAGCGGCGGCATCATTTTGCATTATGCCACTGTCTCCCTGTGTGTGGAATTGCTGATTCTTTGGAGAATCCCGAGTACTGATGGCCCTTTCCATCTTCGTATTAGGGATAGCTGATAAGAAATCATATTCAGTTTTAATTACCAACCCTTGCCCTTTCGTTCCCCTTATTCCCCTTCTATATCTTCCTACCCATCTGTAGTCCTTCTCCAACTGTTTTCCACTTACTTCTTCTCACCTTCTAAACTTCCCTTTCACAACCTTCTCTCCCCTTATCCACTCTTCACTTGCCTAAGCTCTCCTCTCATGTTAATTCTTTCTCTTTTGTTACCCTTCACACTTCCTCTTCCTTATCGCTCATCTCATCTCATCTCATCTCTCCTCTCCTTTCTCATTCTCACTCTCTATATTGACTTCCTTCATCCCTGCTATGTGGGCAGTTATGTACACCCTTTTTCTCTTCCTTCCTTAGGTCACCCCCCTTTTATTGCGTTTACCCTCTTTTCTCTTTACCCTGTTACTTTTTTCACTCTGTTATGCCAGCCCCTTTCCTCCACTCCTGTTCATTCCCCTTTAACACTTCTGTCATTTATTCCTTTTTTCCCTTTCAGCCTAACAGCTCTCCCTCCCTCTCTTTAACCATCTTGGAGTTTGTTCACATGACAAGTTTGCAAAAGCCTGTAAATGCTCATTGCATTTGATTCTACACCTTTGCACCAATCCCTCACTTGGTTATCCTTATTCATACAGTCATTTATATATAGGGAGCATTTGTGCTGTGGCACTGAGTAGCAGTGGCACAGCGCCCAGAACATCTAAATCCAGCCAATATAAAAGATAGGGAGAGTAGAGAGGAAGGGAGACCCACGCCAATGATGCCAGGTCTAACAGCCTCCTTGTGGCAGACTGTCACAGGCCCCGGTACTGACAATTAAGTGCCGGTGCCAAGCACTGGAAACCACAGGCTCAAATTAGGCACTGCCCCTCCCACTCCCCCTGCCTGCTGCTTTCTTCATGGCCCTTTTTTATTCTTATTTTTCTTTTTACGAGGGTCAGGCAGCTGCAGTCAGCTGCTGGGCTGCTTCTTTTCAATGCACTTTAATGCACATTTTGCCCTTTTTTGCTTTAATGTCCGCTCCAAGATTTAAATTAAAAAACAGACAGAGCCCTTTTTTATTCTTATTTCTCTTTTTACGAGGGTCAGTCAGCTGCAGTCAGCTGCTGGGCTGCTTCTATTCAATGCACTTTAATGCACATTTTGCTCTTTTTTTGCTTTAATGTCTACTCCAAGATTTAAACTAAAAAAATACCTAGTCATAAAGCATATGCGTCATCGCTTCTGTTTGTGTTGTAAAGGATAGCGTCTCTTCCTTGGTATACTTGTGTGTGTGGGCTCCCTATACCTAGAGGATGTATCTCATATGCTCCTTTTCATTTTTCTGAGCACATCTTCTCTCCCCTCTGCCCTGCATGACGGCGATGCTGCCGATTCCTGTATCCCATGGCTTGCCTCTGCAATGAATGGCAACTTTTGTCCATCGCCCCCCTATAGAACCTGCGTGCGGGGTGGGGCGTCCTAACCCTTCAAGGAGACCCTAAACCTTTAGGGGGCACCTTTCAGCCCAATGCAATGTATGTATGTGAGATATGGGAGACTCCAGGGCCCTGTCATCACATTCTGCGGGGTGAGCGGCGGCATCATTTTGCATTATGCCACTGTCTCCCTGTGTGTGGAATTGCTGATTCTTTGGAGAATCCCGAGTACTGATGGCCCTTTCCATCTTCGTATTAGGGATAGCTGATAAGAAATCATATTCAGTTTTAATTACCAACCCTTGCCCTTTCGTTCCCCTTATTCCCCTTCTATATCTTCCTACCCATCTGTAGTCCTTCTCCAACTGTTTTCCACTTACTTCTTCTCACCTTCTAAACTTCCCTTTCACAACCTTCTCTCCCCTTATCCACTCTTCACTTGCCTAAGCTCTCCTCTCATGTTAATTCTTTCTCTTTTGTTACCCTTCACACTTCCTCTTCCTTATCGCTCATCTCATCTCATCTCATCTCTCCTCTCCTTTCTCATTCTCACTCTCTATATTGACTTCCTTCATCCCTGCTATGTGGGCAGTTATGTACACCCTTTTTCTCTTCCTTCCTTAGGTCACCCCCCTTTTATTGCGTTTACCCTCTTTTCTCTTTACCCTGTTACTTTTTTCACTCTGTTATGCCAGCCCCTTTCCTCCACTCCTGTTCATTCCCCTTTAACACTTCTGTCATTTATTCCTTTTTTCCCTTTCAGCCTAACAGCTCTCCCTCCCTCTCTTTAACCATCTTGGAGTTTGTTCACATGACAAGTTTGCAAAAGCCTGTAAATGCTCATTGCATTTGATTCTACACCTTTGCACCAATCCCTCACTTGGTTATCCTTATTCATACAGTCATTTATATATAGGGAGCATTTGTGCTGTGGCACTGAGTAGCAGTGGCACAGCGCCCAGAACATCTAAATCCAGCCAATATAAAAGATAGGGAGAGTAGAGAGGAAGGGAGACCCACGCCAATGATGCCAGGTCTAACAGCCTCCTTGTGGCAGACTGTCACAGGCCCCGGTACTGACAATTAAGTGCCGGTGCCAAGCACTGGAAACCACAGGCTCAAATTAGGCACTGCCCCTCCCACTCCCCCTGCCTGCTGCTTTCTTCATGGCCCTTTTTTATTCTTATTTTTCTTTTTACGAGGGTCAGGCAGCTGCAGTCAGCTGCTGGGCTGCTTCTTTTCAATGCACTTTAATGCACATTTTGCCCTTTTTTGCTTTAATGTCCGCTCCAAGATTTAAATTAAAAAACAGACAGAGCCCTTTTTTATTCTTATTTCTCTTTTTACGAGGGTCAGTCAGCTGCAGTCAGCTGCTGGGCTGCTTCTATTCAATGCACTTTAATGCACATTTTGCTCTTTTTTTGCTTTAATGTCTACTCCAAGATTTAAACTAAAAAAATACCTAGTCATAAAGCATATGCGTCATCGCTTCTGTTTGTGTTGTAAAGGATAGCGTCTCTTCCTTGGTATACTTGTGTGTGTGGGCTCCCTATACCTAGAGGATGTATCTCATATGCTCCTTTTCATTTTTCTGAGCACATCTTCTCTCCCCTCTGCCCTGCATGACGGCGATGCTGCCGATTCCTGTATCCCATGGCTTGCCTCTGCAATGAATGGCAACTTTTGTCCATCGCCCCCCTATAGAACCTGCGTGCGGGGTGGGGTGTCCTAACCCTTCAAGGAGACCCTAAACCTTTAGGGGGCACCTTTCAGCCCAATGCAATGTATGTATGTGAGATATGGGAGACTCCAGGGCCCTGTCATCACATTCTGCGGGGTGAGCGGCGGCATCATTTTGCATTATGCCACTGTCTCCCTGTGTGTGGAATTGCTGATTCTTTGGAGAATCCCGAGTACTGATGGCCCTTTCCATCTTCGTATTAGGGATAGCTGATAAGAAATCATATTCAGTTTTAATTACCAACCCTTGCCCTTTCGTTCCCCTTATTCCCCTTCTATATCTTCCTACCCATCTGTAGTCCTTCTCCAACTGTTTTCCACTTACTTCTTCTCACCTTCTAAACTTCCCTTTCACAACCTTCTCTCCCCTCATATACTCTTCACTTGCCTAAGCTCTCCTCTCATGTTAATTCTTTCTCTTTTGTTACCCTTCACACTTCCTCTTCCTTATCGCTCATCTCATCTCATCTCATCTCTCCTCTCCTTTCTCATTCTCACTCTCTATATTGACTTCCTTCATCCCTGCTATGTGAGCAGTTATGTACACCCTTTTTCTCTTCCTTCCTTAGGTCACCCCCCTTTTATTGCGTTTACCCTCTTTTCTCTTTACCCTGTTACTTTTTTCACTCTGTTATGCCAGCCCCTTTCCTCCACTCCTGTTCATTCCCCTTTAACACTTCTGTCATTTATTCCTTTTTTTCCCTTTCAGCCTAACAGCTCTCCCTCCCTCTCTTTAACCATCTTGGAGTTTGTTCACATGACAAGTTTGCAAAAGCCTGTAAATGCTCATTGCATTTGATTCTACACCTTTGCACCTCTCCCTCACTTGGAGTTTCTGATTCTCCGTGTTCAGAGATACTAAACAATACAAGTTACATCTATTAATAGATGCCAAGTGACCCCGTGTTTTGGGGTTTTTTGAGAGTAGTAATTTGACTTATGGGAGTTGTAGTTTTGGTTTTAACATTGCATTTGGATTAAGCCACGCACGCTGCAATGCAAGATGCTGTTTGCTTAAATTCCAGAGCTGGACAAAAGACACTTGTGACAATAGAGCCATTTGACAGCAATGTCTCAGTTGCTGTTGTTAATATATTTTTATTCGGCAAATATAGCCATAAAAAATGCCACAATATGGCGTACAGTTAGATTGCAGATTATACAAACAGTGCAACCATAAAAACACAATAAAATATGCGATGTGCGCTATGCCACTCTTTAAAATATAAAGGAAAAAAAAACAATCTCTTAATTAGTAGCCAAATAGGGAAAGGGTCACATATATATTTAATATACGTTTTTACATGCATACGGACTTCCAGAGCTCAAAATGTCCTCAAGAGGTGGGTAAAATCGTATTTCTGCCCCATAACCCATTTTAGATTATATTACCAATTCATTCCTCTTCTCGATACACTGAAAGCTTGATCCCTACTATCAATTTTATAAGCAATAAAACAAGGTTTTAAAAATTCTTTCTGTTCTTCTAGGAAACTGTTCCAGCGGTAATTACCTCGTAATTTCCCTATTCAAAACCTCATTACCTATTGTTTACCGCTGTAAAGGGTGAAATGATGGACCTTTTGATGACCGTTTTCACCAAACAGGAAACTTTACATAAATATGAAAATTAAATGCAAACAATATTTAAGGCAATAATGAGAGTGGTGAGTTATTTTAAAGGGTTTTATTTTAAGTCAAAACTTAAGGTTCTCTGACTCTTTATTCATTAGTCAAATACCAATCAGGTTACAGAAGTGAAAAATAGGAAAAATAGCATTAGTACAGAACATACTACAGTCAGCATATAAGCATCACATAGGAAGGGAAATGTGGCGCAAATTGTCAGTCAAAACTCTTAAAGAGTTCCTAAGAAAAAGACTAAGTCTTACAAGGTTAATCAATAATTAATAATGGCAAAAATCCCCCATAAAGAGAAATAAATGCAGTTTAGCACCTAAAATCTAAATCTGTTCTGATCCTTTCAACTCTTTCTCTCTGCCTCTGCTTCGCTGCGCTAGTCTGTGTCTCTGTCTCAAGCTGCACAATAGCCCCCACAGAATGCAGCCCCTCCTCTGTCCTCCCCGTCTCTGTGTCCAGCACAGAAACTGGGCCTGGCCCTCAGAAAAAATTTGCAAAAAAAGGCACTCCTCCCACTTGTAAGCCATATTTCAAGCAAAAGTTCACGTGCTCGGTCCTCATAGCTGGTCCAATCAGAACTTCAAGACACATCATCTCCCCATGGGCTGACTGGATACGTCATTAATCAGGCGTGTTCTTGTTCACATTTCTGTCTTGTGATTTATGAAAAAAAAGTGTGCTCTTCTCTCCACGTTTAAACAGGCTACAAAAATTTGCAACATAATGAAGGTCGAACGGAAACCGGAGGGCATGATTTATTAACAAAGCCCTTTCATTGAAAGTTGGTAGGGAAGAGGAGCACATTCCATTCTAATGTTCAAGGGCAAAACTGCAGTAAGCTGAGTGCACTAAAGCAAACTGAAATCACGTGGTTTTCTACACTGTGAAACACAATTCAGCACATTTCTACTCTTGCAAAAATACATGTTGCCATTTTGAAAGTACAAATACATTTTCTAAATTAATGTACATTCTATAGTGAGATTACATATTGATTAATCACATATAAACATGGCTGTTCAACTAATTGAGCATGTTTTCACATGAAAGCACCTCCAAACTGAAGAATTCTGATCAGGCCTTATGTTTTCATCTTGCTTGCGCCACAATCTGCGTGCCATTTCAGAAATCATGTCTGCAGCTTTTTGTCATATAATAATGCATACATTTTATAGATGAAATCTAAGCTCCATCAATTCACCCTTTTGATAAATATCAAATCATTGTACCTCAAATGATTTCTAATTTTTCACACTTATTTAATTTCACATGTTACATTTGTTTAAATAAAACACATCAATAGTTGAGTCAAATATATGTTTTTCTCTGCCTAAAATATTACTACTCATCTTTAGTACACAGGTGTCTAAAAGAAAACCCTACTAAATTAGTATGTTCTTTATCACTGGTTATTACAAAAGCTGAGCATATAACAATGTTACCTCTATTTCTAAGGCCACACAAATTTGGTCTGTAAGCAGATCATATATGGCCAAGCTCAAAAGTTGTAGTGCAGATTTATGTAAGTAGCTTCTTGGAACAGTTTGACAGTTCTCATTTATTGTTTCAGCAAATTTTGACTCCTTGTCACCAGGCTTGTCATCAAGGTGGCTCATACAGTGTGGCATCCTGTACTTTTTCCATGCATTTTGACCACTCAGGTGCTGAAAAACTCTGACAGAGCACCATCAATTCCTTGTACTTTTCCAATCCAAGCCTTTCACTTTTATTTTCACTTTGATCAGATTCAGATGTTTCAGCTATGGGTGCAAATGATTTTTCAAGGGACCACTGCAAACTTTTTGGATTCCCTTTCAGCCAGCTTTTTCCTACCTCCACTCGTAGGCCCACAGCACTAATTTCTTCTTCAGAGGCTGCATCTGACTCTTTCACCCTTTGGACACCACTTTCATCTTAGTCAGTTTCCACTTTTTGCTTTTCCAGTGCCACCTCAGTTTTCTCTAGTGCTGCTTTAAACTCTGTGTGTTCCCTTCCAGCTTGACTGGCCCTCTTCTGTGGACTTTTGACCACTGCTAGCATCTTTTCTTGAAGAGGAGCTTTTTTTATCAAGGGGGACACAGGACAATATGTGTGTGAGAGGCATGCACCCAATTTGGAAAGCCACCACATTTCACAACAGTCTTTGCCAGGATCATTTGGAACAGGCCTTTCCATTTCACAGCATCTCTCAGATCAAAGTTTTGGCACCATTCATTATGTAGATCTTGTGCAGCTGCTGCAATCTGGTGAGTAACTGCACACTCCACATCAGTCAGACCTTCACAGCAATGGTTAGTCTTTTCATTAGTTGTTTTCAAAAGTGCATTTGCATGTAAATACTCAAGCAACTTTGGTGATGCTGAAACACAGTCTTTTGCAAAGTGTAACTCTGTGCTGCCTTTGTGTTGCTTTATTATGCTTGAAACTTCAGGCAGATAGCTACAATTCACTCCTTGTCCAGTCTGTGGTTCTGCACTCATCATCTTTGAGACTTCATTATGATCTGGTTTCAGAGAAACTGGCAATCTATACCTGGGCATCAGCTTTTGCAATAACACGTTTGAGACTAACAAGATACAATATTGTGCAACTGAATTAGCATTTCTCTTTCCCAGGACAACAGTGACTCCCAATTGAGAAATTATATTGCATGTTATGGTAAGGGCAATCAATCTCGAATTTTGGGCTGAATTAACTGCTGACAGCCATGACACTATGACAACATAATGTATAGGAAGCACAGCATGTGCTGCTCTTAATGTGTCATTGTTACCTTTCAAATATGGGCCATCTACAAAATGGTTGGGCTGAATCAGACGTTCATCATTAAAGTCTAACTTTGTTTTCAGGCAGACATTCATGACATTTAAACATTTAGGTTCAGTTTGATCACAAACAATTTCATTTGCTGGCAGTAAGCTAAATACATTTGAATTTAGACATTTCTTGGTCACAGTATTTTCCCAAACAACTCCACAAAGAAAGCAACCATTACAATAATTGGAAATTCCATTATTATAAACTCACTCTTTTTATGACTGACATCTACCACAGCTACTAAATTAAGGCAGCTGGGCATTTCTGTGACGTTGGGGTCAAGGGTCATTGGGAAATACGTCACAAACCTTTGAACACATTCATGTTTTTGAAAAGGCACTGAGAGAGGGCAGCACTCCCTCTAACTGCACATCAGTGTATTTTCTTTTAAATAGACTTGCAATCCTAGTGCCAGGGCGCGACACTTTTTCACTTTCAACTCTAGGAATGTTTTTGTGCAATTGTTGTCCAATGGAAGCGGATCAGACACATCCTTGTGTGTCAGCCTCAGTAAATGCTTAGCCACTAGGGAAAGGTTTAGCAATCACTCTCTACAGCAGCTAACCATTCCCAAAAACTTCCTGACTTCTTTACGAATTTGAGGTGGATTCATCTGGTAAATTATTTCCACTCTCTGTGGTGACACCTTTCTACCTCCCTTTCCAATTATGTGCCCCAGACATTCATTTTCTCTCTGACAGTACTCCTCACTAGCTTCATGCAATGGCACTGTGACATGAACTTGGCAAAAATCAATAACAGTAAGCCATTCTTCAGCACATGGAATGTGAAAAAACTATATTGGCTGGATTCAGTACCATAGGACAACATGGAAAAATTATGCTATTAATCTCCTGCTCTAATCTGTTCTTTTCGTTTAGTTTCTGCGAACCTGTGATCAGAAAGTTATATACACTTCCAATCAATTCCATCAAAAATCCTTTTATTGGTAAAATTCCTGCAACTGATGCTGTTCTTGAATACATGTCATGTAATTCTAATTTGAATAAGACATGCTCTGCACATTTTTTTAATCTGACATCCTTCTCTGTGAACTCTCTTATTTCTGTGTTTATTATTGCTTTCAAATCAGAAGGTAATTTTTCAACTGTCTTTTCTGAACACAATGCTACTGCTGTCTCTTGTTGGGCCAATTTAAAATGTACATCCTCATCAGGAATCTGAAAATTAACATTATCTGGTGTACAATAATCGGTGCTGTTTAATTTCCAAAACAATTGTTTTCCTGTCAGGCCTGAGTCACACACAATAAATTGGTAACTTTCCTCAAATGGGCCTATCTGTGGTGCAAAATCTTCTAAAATTGGGTTTGTAATTTCTTTGTTTAAAACTCCAACTAAGTCTCGACCTTCCACTGCTTTCACAATGGACTTGGTAAATTCAGAACTTTTAGGGTTAAAACTCTCATTTTCAAATACAGTAACCTGTTGAACTGGGTTCTGATTTTGTTTCTGGAAATAATTCCCATTTGCTCTGGACAAATTATTTAAATTAATTTTAGCATTTTCCATATTTTGTGGGACCATTTGGGCTTGAAAATTCCTGCTATTGGTACCTGTTTCTGAACTGACATTTGTATTTGCTTAACTGGCACCTCTTGCACCTCCACTTCTCTCTGTTTTTGCACATTTCCTATTGCTGCATCAAGTTTAAATTTAAATGTTTTCTTCCAATGCTCAAATCTGTCACAAAGATGGCAAAAGGACACTTTTTCCAGCAGTACAACATCCACACCTGAATTTGCACAAACCAAAACACCTTTATTTCCATCCTGTGGAACACCAAATCTTCCTTGAGCACTTTTTACCTCCGCTTGTGAAACATCACCCTGTACCACAATTTTATTTTCAGCAAACAGCTTATTCTGAAAACGTTTCTGTGCAAACCTTCTCTGTACCATCATTGGTTTTTCAATGAATCAATTTTTCTACAGTCCAAAAAATCTATTTTCTGCTGAAAAACGATGACCCGTGACCTGTCGAACTTTCTGCAGATGGTCAGAAATGGTAATTTTTAATGGTTAATTTGTGACTGCAAATGACTTTTGCATGTGAATTATCACTTTTGGAACTAAAATAAGTGTGTTTAGAGTCATTTTAATGCCTGAAATTGGTCGAAATAGAAGCTTCTGGGTTGGAGAAAAAGTCTGTAAAAATGACAATTTTGGTCCCATTGAGGCTTTAAAAAGTAAATATTCAACATGAGGCACAATCCAAATGACGTTTTGAATCAATTTTACTACAGTCTAAAAAATCAGTTTTCTTATGAAAAATCGATGACCCGTGACATTGAACTTTCTCCAGATGGTCAGAAATGGAAATTTTAAATGTTTAATTTTTAGACTATAAATGACTTTTGCATGTGAATTATCACTTTTGGAACTAAAATAAGTGTGTTTAGAGTCATTTTAATGCCTGAAATTGGTCGAAATAGAAGCTTCTGAGTAGGAGAAAAAGTCTGTAAAAATGGCAATTTTGGTCAGATTGAGGCTTTAAAAAGTAGTTATTCAACATGAGGCACAATCCAAAAACCATTTTGAATCAATTTTTCTACAGTCCAAAAAATCAATTTTCTACTGAAAAACGATGTTCCGTGACCTGTCGAACTTTCTCCAGATGGTCAGAAATGGGAATTTTTTAATGTTAAGTTTTTTGACTGTAGATGACTATTATTACTTTTAGAACTAAATTAAGTGTGTTTAGAGTCATTTTAATGCCTGAAATTGGTCGAAATAGAAGCTTCTGAGTTGGAGAAAAAGTCTGTAAAAATGGCAATTTTGGTCAGTTTGAGGCTTTAAAAAGTAGTTATTCAACATGAGGCACAATCCAAATAACATTTTGAATCAATTTTTCTAACGTCCAAAAAATCAATTTTCTGCTGAAAAACGATGACCCGTGACCTGTCGAACTTTCTGCAGATGGTCAGAAATTGTAATTTTTAAATGTTTAATTTTTTGACTAAAAAAGACTATTGCATGTGAATTGGAACTCTTGGAACTAAAGTAAGTGTGTTTAGAGTCCTTTTAATTCCTGAAATTGGTCGAAATAGAAGCTTCTGAGTAGGAGAAAAAGTCTGTTAAAACTGGCAATTTTGGTCACATTGAGGCTTTAAAAAGTAGTTATTGAACATGAGGCACAATCCAAATGACATTTTGAATCAATTTTTCTACAGTCGAAAAAGTCAATTTACTGATGAAAAACGATGACCTGTGACCTGTTGAACTTTCTCCAGATGTCCAGAAATGGTAATTTTTTAATGTTTAACTATTTGACTGTAAATGACTATTGCATGTGAATTATCACTCTTGGAATTGCAATACGTGTGTTTAGAGCCATTTTAATGCCAGGAATTGGTTGGAATAAAAACTTCTGAGTAGGAGAAAAAGTCTGTAAAAATGGCAATTTTGGTCACATTGAGACTTTAAAAAGTAGTTATCCAACATGAGGCACAATCCAAATGACATTTTGAATCAATTTTTCTACAGTCCAAAAAAAACAATTTTCTGATGAAAAACGTTGACCCGTGACCTGTCGAACTTTCTCCAGATGGTCAGAAATGGTAATTTTTAATGTTTATTTTTTGACTGTAAATGACAATTGCATGTGAATTATCACTTTTGGAACTAAACTAAGTGTGTTTAGAGTCATTTTAATGCCTGGAATTGGTCAAAATAGAAACTTCTGAGTTCGAGAAAAAGTCTGTAAAAATGACAATTTTGGTCCCATTGAGGCTTTAAAAAGTACTTATTGAACATGAGGCACAATCCAAATGAAATTTTGAATCAGCTTCTTTACAGTTCAAAATATCAATTTTCTGATGAAAAACGATGACCCTCGACCTGGCGAACTTTCTCCTTATGGTCAGAAATGGTAATTTTTTAATGTTTAATTTTTTGACTGTAAATGACTATTGCATGTGAATTATCAATTTTTGAACTAAAATAAGTGTGTTTAGAGTCCTTTTAATGCCTGAAATTGGTCGAAATAGAAGCTTCTGAGTAGGAGAAAAAGTCTGTAAAAATGACAATTTTGGTCCCATTGAGGCTTTAAAAAGTAGTTATTGAACATGAGGCACAATCCAATTGACATTTTGAATCAATTTTTCTACAGTCCAAAAAAATCAATTTTCTGCTGAAAAACGATGACCTTTCTCCAGATGGTCAGAAATGGTAATTTTTTAATGTTTAATCATTTGAATGTAAATGACTATTATCAGTTTTGGAACTAAAATAAGTGTGTTTAGAGTCATTTTAATGCTTGAAATTGGTCGAAATAGAAGCTTCTGAGTAGGAGAAAAAGTCTGTAAAAATGGCAATTTTGGTCACATTGAGGCTTTTAAAAGTAGTTACTCAACATGAGGCACAATACAAATGACATTTTGAATCAATTTTTCTAAAGTCCCAAAAATCAATTTTCTGCTGAAAAACGATGACCCGTGACCTGTCGTCCTTTCTGTAGATGGTCAGAAATGGTAATTTTTTTATGTTGAATTTTTTGACAGTAAATGACTATTGCATGTGAGTTATCACTTTTGGAACTAAAATAGGTGTGTTGAGAGTCATTTTAAAGCCTTAAATTGGTCTCATTGAGGCTTTAAAAAGTAGTTATTCAACATGAGGCTCAATCCAAATGACATTTTGAATCAATTTTACTACAGTCTAAAAAATCAGTTTTCTGATGAAAAATAGATGACCTGTGACCTGTCGAACTTTCTCCAGATGGTCAGAAATGGTAATTTTTTAATGTTTAATTTTTAGACTGTAAATGACTATTGCATGTGAATTATCACTTTTGGAACTAAAATAAGTGTGTTTAGAGTCCTTTTAATGCCTGAAATTGGTCGAAATAGAAGCTTCTGAGTAGGAGAAAAAGTCTGTAAAAATGGCAATTTTGGTCAGATTGAGGCTTTAAAAAGTAGTTACTCAACATGAGGCACAATCCAAATGACATTTTGAATCAAATCTTCTATAGTCAAAAAAATCTATTTTCTGCTGAAAAACGATGACCTTTCTCCAGATGGTCAGAAATGGTAATTTTTTAATGTTTAATTTTTTGACTGTAAATGACTATTATCACTTTTGGAACTTAAATAGGTGTGTTTAGATTTATTTTAATGCCTGAAATTGGTCGAAATAGAAGCTTCTGAGTAGGAGAAAAAGTCTGTAAAAATTGCAATTTTGGTCACATTGAGGCTTTAAAAAGTAGTTACTCAACATGAGGCACAATCCAAATGACATTTTGAATCAATTTTTCTACAGTCCAAAAAGTCTATTTACTGATGAAAAACGATGACCCGTGACCTGTTGAACTTTCTCCAGATGGTCAGAAAAGGTAATTCTTTAATGTTAATTGTTTTGACTGTAAATGACTATTGCATGTGAATTATCACTTTTGAAACTAAAATAATTGTGTTTTGAGTCATTTTAAAGCCTGAAATTGGTCGAAATAGAAGTTTTTGAGTTGGAGAAAAAGTCTGTAAAAATGACAATTTTGGTCCCATTGAGGCTTCAAAAAGTAGTTATTGAACATGTGGCACAATCCAATTGACATTTTGAATCAATTTTTCTATAGTCCAAAAAAAATCAATTTTCTGCTGAAAAACGATGACCTTTCTCAAGATGGTCAGAAATGGTAATTTTTTAATGTTTGATTATTTGAATGTAAATGACTATTATCCCTTATGGAACTAAAATAAGTGTGTTTAGAGTCATTTTAATGCTTGAAATTGGTCGAAATAGAAGCTTCTGAGTAGGAGAAAAAGTCTGTAAAAATGGCAATTTTGGTCACATTGAGGCTTTAAAAAGTAGTTATTCAACCGTTTATTACAAAATTAAAAAAATATACAAAGATGGGCCTACAACCTTCAGGCCGGCCGCTAGCAAACAAAAGGAGCATACGGTACAAACAATAGCGCGCATGCTGCGGCAAAGGGAAATGCACAGGAGTTAGCAGCGTTGGTAGCCACACCATCCGGACCCCACATAACGGTTTCTTTTTGATATAAATAACAACAGAAAACAAATCCACAAGGCAACCCACAATCGGAAACAGCAGCATGTGCTCCCCTAGAAGGGGAACCCTACCAATCCATAGGAGTATCAAGGGGGGGAAAAGGTCAGGACAGGGACTAGGTGGACTCAGTGCCCGGTACCGGGGCGATAAACCGGCTAAGGGGACGGGGCCGGAGACGGATCGGGCAATAACGGAGGGGTACAGATTCCCCCGCGGTAGGCGTTCCAGGAGCCCCATACTTTCACCCATGTCCCAGGCTTACCTCTCGCAACATACACCACCTTTTCCCGAAACATGCACCAGTCCATGTTGTCCTTCCAGGCCGAGACAGTCGGCGACCTCTGGGAACCCCACAGTTGGGCAATGTCGCGTTTGGCCACCATATATCCCAGAGTCACCCACCACGTCTGTGGCGCCGAGTAGTCGGTTGGTTCCCACACATTCAGAAGGCATCTCCTCGCTTCAGGCAGCAGCGGCACACGCGTAACCACCCGCAGGACCTCATGCACACCACGCCAGAATCGCTCCACCTCCGGGCATTCCCACAAAATATGAAGAAAGGTCCCCAAAGAACCACACCCACGCTTACACAGCCCGTCCACAGCATAGCCCATACGCAATAGCCTTGGCCCCGTGACGTAGACCCTATGGAGTATCTTGAGCTGGACGAAGCGAAGGCGGGCCGGTATGGCCACCTCTTTCGGGGAGGCCACCGCAGAGACCCAGTCCTCGTCGTCCAGCTCCAATCCATCGGCAACCCATGCCTCACGAAGGCTAGTTAGCAATCCCGCGCGGTCATTGATAAGTTTTTTGTAGATTAGTGAAATCGTGCTTTCCGGTACATGTCCATCTAGCACTCTGTCCTCCAGAGGGGAATACTCCGGGATGGAGGCAACATCCGGGAAGACGGAGCATAGCGCATGACGGATCTGCATATACCGAAAGTACTCCCTGTCCTGCAACTGGAATTCCGTCTGCAGCATCTCGAACGTTTTGAATCCCCCCCTAGTCCAGAGATCACCCACCCTGCTGATGCCTATCATGTCCCACTTCTCGAAGCCCTTCGAGGTCCACAGGGTGCCCAACTGCTCAGATGCGTATAGTGGCGACGCCCGGGTCAAACGATCTTTCCACCCCATCGCTACATTAGCCGCGTGCCACACTCGTACCATGACACGCGTGGGGCCCGTCAGACGTACGTCGAGCGAGCTGGAGTAAAGCGCTCGGTTATAATCACCACCCGGCAGTAACATCTTATCCATTTCAAAGGCCGGGTTTAGAGCGGGCCCGTACAGGCCGTGATTAATCGCAGCCAGCTGGGAGGCCCAATAGTACCGTTTGATATCCGGGAGGGCAATCCCCCCGTCATACCACGGGAGCGTCAGCTTCGCCAGGGCGATACGCGGTCTCCCCTCCCAGAACAGGCGGCGTTGCAAACTCTCCACTTCGCGGAAGTAGCGCGCCGGGACGACGTCCATTGTGTTCTGCAGAGCGTCCAGGAAACGCGGCAGCGACATCATCTTAAACAATGCCGCCCGGCCGAGCGGCGAGAGCGGCAAGCGCCTCCAACGTGCGACATCCTCCTTCAGGCGCTGGAGGGGGGGAAGCAAGTTCTGACTATATCGGGCCTCCGCGTCCAGGGTAATGAAGACACCCAGGTACCTAAATCCCCGCGGGGCGATCTGGATAGGACAGCCCCGCGGAAGGATAGGAGCCTCCCCGGAGAGAACATACACGCACGATTTAGCCCAGTTGATGACAAGGCCGGAGTTATGGCCAAATGATTGCAGTACATCAACCAGTACTATCAGTGATTTACGTGGGGAAGCCAGGTACAGGAGAATGTCATCAGCGTATAGGGATACGCGGTCCTCATACTCGGGGGTCCAGCGGAGACCACGGATAGAAGGATGCCACCGCAGCCACTCCGCCAGGGGCTCCAAGGCGAGCGCGAAAAGGAGCGGCGATAACGGGCAGCCCTGCCGCGTGCCTCTGCCCAGCTCGAACGGAGCCGATACTCTACCGTTCACGACCACCTGTGCCAGCGGGCCAGAGTACAACAATTTAACCCAACTGATAAACCCCGGGCCAAACCCAAATTTCGCGAGTGTCGCCCAAATATATGGCAATTCCAGTGTGTCAAACGCCATAGTGGCGTCCAAGGACGCCAAGATGGCCGGCTCCCGTATGTACGGGACACGTGCGAGCACCCCACGCAAACGCCGCAGGTTAAGCGCTGTGTTGCGATGGGGGATGAAGCCGGACTGATCCTGGTGAATCAAGTCACACACCACGCCGACCAGCCGATTGGCCAACACTTTGGCAAGAAGTTTGGGCTCCGCATTCAATAGCGAAATGGGCCGATAGGATGTGACTCGGTCCCGCGGCCTCCCCTCCTTGTGGATAACCACAATTGTAGCCAGACGCTGGTCTAGCGGGAGGGAACCCGTCGAGTGGGCCGCAAGGAACATAGCACGGAGATGTGGTGCCAGCGTATCCGGTCGCAGTTTATACAACTCGATGGGAAGACCATTAGGACCCATGGCCTTGCCGGAAGCGACCGAGCGTATGGCGAGGGCAATTTCTTCAGAAGTTGGAGCGGCGTCCAACGACACTCTGTCCTCCTCCGAAAGGGAAGGCAGCGCGATATCTCTGAGCAGGGCATGGGAATCCTCTTCAGGGCAGGAGGACACTGGGGAATACATCCCACGGAAATAGTCTGCAAAGCAAGAAACAATTTCTTCCGGTTCAGTGACACACACACCATTCTGTTTCTCAATCAAAGGGACAACTCGCCTCGCTCTCTCCTTTTTGTCCAGCCACGCAATCAATTTACCAGCCTTATCACCCACATCATACAGTCTCCCCTGTTGCTCTCTACTGAGGCCCCTGGCCGCCTCCGTGACGAGGGCCTTATAGGCCGCTTGCTTGAGTCGGAGAACATGTAATTTATCATCCGTCACCCCACATTCTAGATCACCCTCCAACTCGGTTATCTCAGCTTCAACACGGGTCACCTCCTCCTGCTCGCGCCTCCGGGAGTGGGAAATAAGGGACAGGGCCTCTCCCCGGAGTACCGTCTTGAACGCCTCCCACAGTGAGACCGCCGATGACACAGACCCCACATTCTCGTCAAAGTAGCGCTTAAGGGATTTAACCAGCTCCGCGCGAATGGTGGGGTCACTCAGGTACCAGGGATTAATCGGGACCACCCTACCCTCTCCCCTCGGAAGAATATCAAAGCGCAACAAAAGCGGGGAGTGGTCCGAGATACCCCGTGCCAAATGGCTCACCTCCCCCACCCTCCCCACATGAGCCGCCGGAACCAGGACATAATCTAGCCGTGAGAGACTACCATGGGCCCCGGAATGGAAGGAGTACTGTAGCTGCGTGGGATGTTTCAAACGCCAACAGTCCACCAGCCCCAAGGTATCCAAGAGGCCAGGCAACCACGCCTGGGCCCGGGGGAGATCCCTAGGGGGGTGACGGTCCACAGTTCCGGAAACCACAGCATTAAAATCCCCCCCACCACTAGAATCCCCTCCGGAAGGCCAAGGAGGAGGCGCCCCAGGTCCGCAAAGGTGGTCGTCTGCAGCCCCGGCGGGACATATACTGACACAAAAACGACCACTCTGCCCTCCATTCTGCCCACCAAAACCGTGTAACGTCCCCTGTCGTCATGGAGCACCTCATCAATCTCCAACGGGAGCGAGTTCTTAACCATAATGCCCACACCCCTTGAACCAGACGTGAAGCCCGAGTGGGCCACAAGGCGGTAGCCCCGTCGATTCATGGCACGAAAGGAGCTGCCAATGAGGTGTGTCTCCTGCAGAAAAACTATATCAGGCGAAATTCACTTCAAGAACTGCAGGACAACAAACTCAGTCCCCTACCCCCCATCATAAACAGAAGCCATCACTCGTCCCCCAGAGAGCACTTTAAAGATAACACAATGATACATTTGCCTTGTGGTGTAAACGAACAACACCCCACCCCAACCCACCCGCCCCAACAAAACTCCCCCCTCCCTGCACCCCTGCATGAGCCCGGACAGCCCCCCCAACTTGCAGTGTGCCTGTCGCCCCTATATAATGAAACTAGCTAGACCCCCTAGAGGAGGAAAGAGTACCCCTTCCAGACCCCACACAACCTCCATGGGAGAGGAAAGAACAAAGACATAAGCTTAATCGAAAGTGGCATCATAGTTGTCCAGAGTGAGGACCAATATCAACCCCTCAGTCCCGATCCAGTGGGCCATCTCCTCCCGCCGCCCCCCCCCGCCATCTTGATCACGATCCCCAGACAGAGTGTCCAGCCAGTCCCCGGCCGCTTCGGGACGATCAAAAAAGTGCGTGCGACCATCCACCTCCACTCGCAGCTTGGCCGGGAAGAGCATGGCATACTTTAGGTTCATGTCCCGAAGTCGGCGCTTGACGCCCAGGAAGCTCAGTCTCTGCTTTTGGACCGCTTGGGTAAAATCAGGGTAAAAGTTCACCTCCATATTTTCCAGCTTAATCGGCCCTTGCAGTCTGGAGGCTTGCAAGATCGCGTCCCTGTCCCGAAAGTTAAAAATCCGGGCAATGAGAGGTCGCGGAGGGGCTCCGGCCCTCGGCCTTCCCCCGGGAACTCTGTGGGCCCTCTCCACGGCAAAAAATGTACTCAGTCCCCGAGGCTGGAGATGGGTAGCGATCAGGTCTTCCACAAATAGATCCGCCGCCGCTTCCTCCCGTCCCTCGGGTACCCCGATGATGCGGATGTTGTTCCTCCGGGCCCGACTCTCGGAATCCTCAAGGCGCCGATCCATAAGTGCACTCGCCTGACGAAGTCGGCGCACCTCCGTTTGTAGGGCCGCCACCTCAGTCGTGAGGCCCGATGCGGTTTGGGCCAAAGAATCAACCCGATCGTTGGTCTTGGAGAGATCAGCCCTCACCAGGCCAACATCCACGAGGACCGCGTCGATCTTATGTGCCAGGGTATCGAACCGCTGGCCCACCGAGGCCTTCATCTCGGCAATGGCGCCCATGACGTCTTGCAGAGTCAGATCCGTGGGCAAGTCAGGGGCATCAGAAGGGCCCTCAGAGGACTTGTGCGGTCCGCCAGGAGATCCCTTCTGGAGGGTATAGCGGTCCATGATGTTGGCCTGATGTACGGCGCCACGCCGGGTCGACTTGGTCTTTGATCGATCTCCATCTTGTTTCGTGGCCATCGCCACAGTGCTCACACTCGCACCAGCGACGCCGTAGAGGGCAGGCAATCGGGGCCACGAGCTCAGGGGGGGGCCACCCCAGATCGGCGGGGTGGGTCACAGCCGACAGGCAGGCAGGGTCCCCCAGCGAGGCCACACCAACACAAAGAGCTCCGCGATCTCACTCGCAGAGAAGGCGAGGGGGTGCGAAAGTGAAAGCGAAAGTGCGGGGTACACGACTCGCCAGGCCCAGCTCGCCGTTGTTGTTCACTTTGCCACCAGGTCACCCCCCAGCGCAAATCCGGGGTCCGGCGAGGAGAAGGCCGCAAACTTCAATCGGTGCTCACTCCGGCACCTGAGGTCCGATTCGAGAACGGGAAACGGGTACCACCTCAGCTCAGGCTCACCAACACAGTCCCCTCAACCGAGGCAGGATGAATACAGGATAAATGTAGGAGGTTGCGGAGGTCCTCGGGAGCCTCGCACCTACGCGGCCATCTTGGTTGTGCGCTAGGCTCCTCCTCCACACAAATGACATTTTGAATCAATTTTTCTAAAGTCCCAAAAATCAATTTTCTGCTGAAAAACGATGACCCATGACCTGTCGTACTTTCTGTAGATGGTCAGAAATGGTAATTTTTTTATGTTTAATTTTTTGACAGTGAATGACTATTGCATGTGAGTTATCACTTTTGGAACTAAAATAAGTGTGTTGAGAGTCATTTTAAAGCCTTAAATTGGTCTCATTGAGGCTTTAAAAAGTAGTTATTCAACATGAGGCTCAATCCAAATGACATTTTGAATCAATTTTACTACAGTCTAAAAAATCAGTTTTCTGATGAAAAATCGATGACCTGTGACCTGTCAAACTTTCTCCAGATGGTCAAAAAGGGTAACTTTTTAATATTTAATTTTTTGACTGTAAATGACTATTGCATGTGAATTATCACTTTTGAAACTAAAATAATTGTGTTTAGAGTCATTTTAAAGCCTGAAATTGGTCGAAATAGAAGTTTCTGAGTTGGAGAAAAAGTCTGTAAAAATGACAATTTTGGTCCCATTGAGGCTTTAACAAGTAGTTATTGAACATGAGGCACAATCCAAATGACAATTTGAATCAGTTTTTTTACAGTCCAAAAAATCAATTTTCTGATGAAAAACGATGACCCGTGACCTGGCGAACTTTCTCCTTATGGTCAGAAATGGTAATTTTTTAATGTTTAATTTTTTGACTGTAAATGACTATTGCATGTGAATTATCAATTTTTGAACTAAAATAAGTGTGTTTAGAGTCCTTTTAATGCCTGAAATTGGTCGAAATAGAAGCTTCTGAGTAGGAGAAAAAGTCTGTAAAAATGACAATTTTGGTCCCATTGAGGCTTCAAAAAGTAGTTATTGAACATGAGGCACAATCCAATTGACATTTTGAATCAATTTTTCTACAGTCCAAAAAAATCAATTTTCTGCTGAAAAACGATGACCTTTCTCCAGATGGTCAGAAATGGTAATTTTTTAATGTTTAATTATTTGAATGTAAATGACTATTATCACTTTTGGAACTAAAATAAGTGTGTTTAGAGTCATTTTAATGCTTGAAATTGGTCGAAATAGAAGCTTCTGAGTAGGAGAAAAAGTCTGTAAAAATGGCAATTTTGGTCACATTGAGGCTTTTAAAAGTAGTTATTCAACATGAGGCACAATACAAATGACATTTTGAATCAATTTTTCTAAAGTCCCAAGAATCAATTTTCTGCTGAAAAACGATGACCCGTGACCGGTCGTCCTTTCTGTAGATGGTCAGAAATGGTAATTTTTTTATGTTTAATTTTTTGACAGTAAATGACTATTGCATGTGAGTTATCACTTTTGGAACTAAAATAAGTGTGTTGAGAGTCATTTTAAAGCCTTAAATTGGTCTCATTGAGGCTTTAAAAAGTAGTTATTCAACATGAGGCTCAATCCAAATGACATTTTGAATCAATTTTACTACAGTCTAAAAAATCAGTTTTCTGATGAAAAATCGATGACCTGTGACCTGTCGAACTTTCTCCAGATGGCCAGAAATGGTAATTTTTTAATGTTTAATTTTTAGACTGTAAATGACTATTGCATGTGAATTATCACTTTTGGAACTAAAATAAGTGTGTTTAGAGTCCTTTTAATGCCTGAAATTGGTCGAAATAGAAGCTTCTGAGTAGGAGAAAAAGTCTGTAAAAATGGCAATTTTGGTCAGATTGAGGCTTTAAAAAGTAGTTACTCAACATGAGGCACAATCCAAATGACATTTTGAATCAAATCTTCTACAGTCAAAAAAATCTATTTTCTGCTGAAAAACGATGACCTTTCTCCAGATGGTCAGAAATGGTAATTTTTTAATGTTTAATTTTTTGACTGTAAATGGCTATTATCACTTTTGGAACTTAAATAAGTGTGTTTAGATTTATTTTAATGCCTGAAATTGGTCGAAATAGAAGCTTCTGAGTAGGAGAAAAAGTCTGTAAAAATTGCAATTTTGGTCACATTGAGGCTTTAAAAAGTAGTTACTCAACATGAGGCACAATCCAAATGACATTTTGAATCAATTTTTCTACAGTCCAAAAAGTCTATTTACTGATGAAAAACGATGACCCGTGACCTGTCGAACTTTCTCCAGATGGTCAGAAAAGGTAATTCTTTAATGTTAAATGTTTTGACTGTAAATGACTATTGTACGTGAATTATCACTCTTGGAACTACAATACGTGTGTTTAGAGCCATTTTAATGCCAGAAATTGGTTGAAAGAGAAGCTTCTGAGTAGGAGAAAAAGTCTGTAAAAATGGCAATTTTGGTCACATTGAGGCTTTAAAAAGTAGTTATTCAACATGAGACACAATCCAAATGACATTTTGAATCAATCTTTCTACAGTCCAAAAAAATCAATTTTCTGCTGAAAAACGATGACCTTTCTCCAGATGGTCAGAAATGGTAATTTTGTAATGTTTAATTTTTTGACTGTAAATGACTATTATCAATTTTGGAACTAAAATAAGTGTGTTTAGAGTCATTTTAATGCCTGAAATTGGTCGAAATAGAAGCTTCTGAGTTGGAGAAAAAGTCTGTAAAAATGACACTTTTGGTCCCATTGAGGCTTTAAAAAGTAGTTATTGAACATGAGATGAGGCACAATCCAAATGACATTTTGAATGAATTTTTTTACAGTCCAAAAATCAATTTTCTGATGAATAACGATGACCCGTGACCTGGCGAACTTTCTCCAGATGGTCAGAAGTGGTAATTTTTTAATGTTTAATTTTTTGACTGTAAATGACTATTTCATGTGAATTATCACTTTTTGAACTTAAATAAGTGTGTTTAGAGTCCTTTTAATGCCTGAAATTGGTCGAAATAGAAGCTTCTGAGTAGGAGAAAAAGTCTGTAAAAATGACAATTTTGGTCCCATTGAGGCTTTAAAAAGTGATTATTCAACATGAGGGACAATCCAAATGACATTTTGAATCAATTTTTCTATAGTCCAAAAAATCAATTTTCTGATGAAAAACGATGACCCGTGACCTGTCAAACTTTCTCCAGATGGTCAATAATGGTAGTTTTATAATGTTTAAGTTTTTTTACTGTAAGTGACTATTATCACTTTTGGAACTAAAATAAGTGTGTTTAGAGTCACTTTAATGCCTGAAATTGGTCGAAATAGAAGCTTCTGAGTTGGAGAAAAAGTCTGTAAAAATGGCAATTTTGGTCACATTGAGGCTTTAAAAAGTAGTTACTCAACATGAGGCACAATCCAAAAGACATTTTGATTCAATTTTTCTACAGTCCAAAAAGTCTATTTACTGATGAAAAACGATGACCTGTGACCTGTCTAACTTTCTCCAGATGGTCAGAAAAGGTCATTCTTTAATGTTAAATGTTTTGACTGTAAATGACCATTGCACGTGAATTATCACTCTTGGAACTACAATACATGTGTTTAGAGCCATTTTAATGCCAGAAATTGGTTGAAATAGAAGCTCCAAGTAGGAGAAAAAGTCTGTAAAAATGGCAATTTTGGTCATATTGAGGCTTTAAAAAGTAGTTATTCAACATGAGGGACAATCCAAATGACATTTTGAATCAATTTTTCTATAGTCCAAAAAAATCAATTTTCTGATGAAAAACGATGACCCGTGACCTGTCAAACTTTCTCCAGATGGTCAATAATGGTAGTTTTATAATGTTTAATTTTTTTACTGTAAGTGACTATTGTCACTTTTGGAACTAAAATACGTGTGTTTAGAGCCATTTTAATGCCAGAAATTTGTTGAAATAGAAGCTTCTGAGTAGGAGAAAAAGTCTGTAAAAATGGCAATTTTGGTCACATTGAGGCTTTAAAAAGTAGTTATTGAACATGAGGCACAATCCAAATGACATTTTGAATCAATTTTTCTAAAGTCCAAAAAATCATTTTTCTGCTGAAAATCGATGACTCGTGACTTGACGAACTTTCTCCAGATGGTCAGAAATGGTAATTTTTTAATGTGTAAGTTTTTTGACTGTAAATGACTATTGCATGTGAATTATCACTTTTGAATCTAAAATAATTGTGTTTAGAGTCATTTTAAAGCCTGAAATTGGTCGAAATAGAAGTTTCTGAGTTGGAGAAAAAGTCTGTAAAAATGACAATTTTGGTCCCATTGAGGCTTTAACAAGTAGTTATTGAACATGAGGCACAATCCAAATGACATTTTGAATCAGTTTTTTTACAGTCCAAAAAATCAATTTTCTGATGAAAAACGATGACCCGTGACCTGTCGAACTTTCTCCTTATGGTCAGAAATGGTAATTTTTTAATGTTTAATTTTTTGACTGTAAATGACTATTGCATGTGAATTATCAATTTTTGAACTAAAATAAGTGTGTTTTGAGTCCTTTTAATGCCTGAAATTGGTCGAAATAGAAGCTTCTGAGTAGGAGAAAAAGTCTGTAAAAATGACAATTTTGGTCCCATTGAGGCTTCAAAAAGTAGTTATTGAACATGAGGCACAATCCAATTGACATTTTGAATCAATTTTTCTACAGTCCAAAAAAAATCAATTTTCTGCTGAAAAACGATGACCTTTCTCCAGATGGTCAGAAATGGTAATTTTTTAATGTTTAATTATTTGAATGTAAATGACTATTATCACTTTTGGAACTAAAATAGGTGTGTTTAGAGTCATTTTAATGCTTGAAATTGGTCGAAATAGAAGCTTCGGAGTGGGAGAAAAGTCTGTAAAAATGGCAATTTTGGTCACATTGAGGCTTTTAAAAGTAGTTATTCAACATGAGGCACAATACAAATGACATTTTGAATCAATTTTTCTAAAGTCCCAAAAATCAATTTTCTGCTGAAAAACGATGACCCGTGACCTGTCGTACTTTCTGTAGATGGTCAGAAATGGTAATTTTTTTATGTTTAATTTTTTGACAGTAAATGACTATTGCATGTGAGTTATCACTTTTGGAACTAAAATAAGTGTGTTGAGAGTCATTTTAAAGCCTTAAATTGGTCTCATTGAGGCTTTAAAAAGTAGTTATTCCACGTGAGGCTCAATCCAAATGACATTTTGAATCAATTTTACTACAGTCTAAAAAATCAGTTTTCTGATGAAAAATCGATGACCTGTGACCTGTCGAACTTTCTCCAGATGGTCAGAAATGGTAATTTTTTAATGTTTAATTTTTAGACTGTAAATGACTATTGCATGTGAATTATCACTTTTGGAACTAAAATAAGTGTGTTTAGAGTCCTTTTAATGCCTGAAATTGGTCGAAATAGAAGCTTCTGAGTAGGAGAAAAAGTCTGTAAAAATGGCAATTTTGCTCAGATTGAGGCTATAAAAAGTAGTTACTCAACATGAGGCACAATCCAAATGACATTTTGAATCAAATCTTCTACAGTCAAAAAAAATCTATTTTCTGCTGAAAAACGATGACCTTTCTCCAGATGGTCAGAAATGGTAATTTTTTAATGTTTAATTTTTGGACTGTAAATGACTATTATCACTTTTGGAACTTAAATAAGTGTGTTTAGATTTATTTTAATGCCTGAAATTGGTCGAAATAGAAGCTTCTGAGTAGGAGAAAAAGTCTGTAAAAATGGCAATTTTGGTCACATTGAGGCTTTAAAAAGTAATTACTCAACATGAGGCACAATCCAAATGACATTTTGAATCAATTTTTCTACAGTCCAAAAAGTCTATTTACTGATGAAAAATGTCGAACTTTCTCCAGATGGTCAGAAAAGGTAATTCTTTAATGTTAAATGTTTTGACTGTAAATGACTATTGCACGTGAATTATCACTCTTGGAACTACAATACGTGTGTTTAGAGCCATTTTAATGCCAGAAATTGGTTGAAATAGAAGCTTCTGAGTAGGAGAAAAAGTGTGTAAATATGGCAATTTTGGTCACATTGAGGCTTTAAAAAGTAGTTATTCAACATGAGAGACAATCCAAATGACATTTTGAATCAATCTTTCTACAGTCCAAAAAAATCAATTTTCTGCTGAAAAACGATGACCTTTCTCCAGATGGTCAGAAATGGTAATTTTGTAATGTTTAAGTTTTTTGACTGTAAATGACTATTATCACTTTTGGAACTAAAATAAGTGTGTTTAGAGTCATTTTAATGCCTGAAATTGGTCGAAATAGAAGCTTCTGAGTTGGAGAAAAAGTCTGTAAAAATGACACTTTTGGTCCCATTGAGGCTTTAAAAAGTAGTTATTGGGGGAGGAGCCTAGCGCGCAACCAAGATGGCCGCGTAGGCTTGTGGCTCCCGGAGGCCTCCGCAACCTCCCACGTCTATCCTGTCATAATCCTGGTTTTCTAGACGGGCTTTTGTCTATGATCTTGCGCTAGGGTGCCACTCGTTTTCCAAATCAAAATCGGACTCCGGGAACCGGACTGGTGGCGATCTGAAGTTTGCGGCCTTCTCCGGCCTTGGTCCCGTACTCGAGTTGGTGAGGTGCCCGGGCGCGAAGTGAACAACAGCGGCATGCCAGTCTGGGCCTGCCCCAGACCCCGTGCTTTCACTTTCGGTTTCGAGTTGATCTGCGGAAACTGACGTCGGGACTTAGAGTAAGCAGTGCCGGGGCCTGATTCTCGAACTGTCAACGGGCCTATTTCAGTTGGCGGCCCGGATCTCCTGCAGTGGTCGCCTGGCCTTCCTCCGGGTGCTGGAGGGTGCTGACCTTGGTGGTCGCTGATGATGGCGGCGAGAGTGGACGGCGACAAGCTGAAACCCAAGTCTACCCGGAGGGGAGCTTATACCCAGGCCAACAACATAGACCGCTATGCGCAGCCAAAGGGATCCCCTAGTGGCTCACATAAATCGCCTGAGCTGCCCAAGGAGGCCTCGGGCGCATCGTCCGAATTGACTCTGCTGGATGTCAAGGGGGCCATTGAGGAGATGAAGGCGACTGTGAACCAGCAATTTGATACCCTGGCTAATAAATTGGACTCGGTGTTGATTGATGTGACTTTGGTCAGAGCGGACCTGCCCAAAACAAATGACCAGGTTGACTCATTGACTCAAGCGGCGTCGAGCCTAACCGTGGATGTGGCCGCTTTGCAGACGGAGGTGCGAAGGTTGCGGCTCGCCAGTGACCTGACTGATCGTCGCTTTGAGGATTCCGAAAGCAGGGCCAGGCGGAATAATGTCCGTATTATTGGGGTGCCCGAACGATCGGAGGAGTCTGCTGCGGATCTTTTTGTGGAGGATCTAGTGGTGACTCATCTAGCACCCAAGGGACTGAGCAAGTTCTTCGCTGTGGAACGGGCCCACAGGATTCCGGGTGGTGCGCCCAAGGTGGGTGCTCCCCCGCGGCCTATCATTGCCCGACTTTTTAATTTTCGGGATAGAGATGCTATCCTTCAGGCATCGAGGGTGGCTGGGCCATTAAAGTTTGAGAACTCTAATGTTAGCTTTTACCCAGACTTCACGCAAGCGGTTCAAAAGCAACGGTCGGGTTTTTTGGCCATCAAACGGCGCTTGAGGGACATGGAGCTGAAATATGCGATGCTATTCCCGGCTAGACTGCGGGTTGAGTTAGAGGGTCGCTCGCATTTCTTCGACCGGCCGGAGGTGGTTGGAGAATGGCTGGATGCTCTACCTAGGGGTCGAGGTCGGGAAGGTCGGATGGCGGAACACGGAGAGTGCTCGACGGAGTAGGAATAGAACTGGGATCCTGGCTATGGACTGGACTGGTAACGTTTTGCACCTGTGGCGGCACTGGACTCCAGTTTGTAACACTTTGCCCTTTGGTATTTGGAGGTTGCGGGGGGCTTGCTGGGGCCCTTTCCTCCTTCTGGGGTTTTTTTTTCTGTCTTCTTTGTAGTGAGTTTCATATTGGGGCGACAGGCACACTGCACGTTGGGGGGGCTGTTTGGGCTCATGCAGGGGTGCAGGGAGGGGGGAGTTTTGTTGGGGTTGATGGGGTGGGGTTGGGGTTTGTTTGTTTGCGTCACAAGGCGGGGTAATGTTTTCTGTTGTGTTATTATGACTGTGCTCTCCGGGAGGGGGATATTTTGGGCTGGGGGGATGGGGGGTAAGGGGTTGAGACTTCTATCATGGAATGTGAATGGGCTGGGGGACAGGATAAAGCGGGGGGTGGTCCTGCAGTTCTTGAAACGTATTTCACCTGACATTGTGTTTCTGCAGGAGACGCACCTTATAGGGAGCTCCTTCCATGCCATGAACAGGCGGGGATATCGCCTTCTGGCCCATTCTGGTTTCACCTCTGGCTCGAGGGGAGTGGGCATTTTAGTTAGGACCTCTCTCCCGTTGGAGGTGGATGAGGTGCTCCATGACGACAGAGGGCGCTACACTGCACTGGTGGGGAGATGGGAGGGTAAGTTGATTTCGCTGGTTGCTGTCTACGTGCCGCCGGGCCTGCAGACGGCCACCTTTGCTGATTTGGGGCGCCTGCTACTTGGGCTTCTGGGGGGGGGTTTGGTCTTGGGGGGGATTTTAATGCAGTGGTTTCCGGAGTTGAAGATCGACACCCCCCTAGAGACCTCCCTCGGGCCCAAAACTGGCTTGGGGGCTTTCTGGATACCCTGGGACTGATAGATTGTTGGTGGTTGAAACACCCTGGACAAGCACAATATACTTTCCACTCCGGGGCCCACGGTAGTCTTTCGAGGCTTGACTATATGCTAGTGCCTGCGGCCCAAGCTGGGATGATTGGGGAGGTGCGACACTTGGCCCGCGGTATTTCTGATCACTCCCCTCTTTTGCTACACTTAGATATCGCCATGGGGCGGTGGGGAGGGTGGCGCCGATCAACCCCTGGTACCTAAGAAACCCCACGATCCGTGCAGACCTGGTTGGGTCCCTGAAACACTATTTTAACGACAACGTGGGGTCAGTGTCTTCCGCCGTCTCCCTTTGGGAGGCCTTTAAGACGGTGCTCCGGGGCCAGGCACTGTCTCTCATCTCCCATACCAAAAAATGCAAGGCGAAAGAGGTGGTTCGACTAGAAAATGAGATCACCGAGTTGGAGATCGATTTGGATCAAGGTGTTACGGATGACAGACTGCATGTGCTGGGGCTTAAACAGGCCGATTACAAGGCGCTGGTTACTGAATCTGCCAAGAGTATGAGCAGGGAGCAACAGGGGCGTTTGTACGATATGGGTGATAAGGCGGGGAAGTTGATTGCCTGGTTGGATAAGAAGGAGAGAGCGAGTCGAGTGGTGCCGGTTGTTGAGAGGGTGGATGGTGTGTGTGTGACGGAACCCGGTGATATTGTTGATTGCTTTGCTGAGTATTTTCACGGGGTTTACTCTCCGGTCTCTGAACGATCGGAGGAAGACTCTCGCCTGCTGCTTAAAGACATCGCTTTGCCATCTCTATCTGATGAGGATAAATTACTGATGGACGCTGCCCCGTCGCCGGATGAGATTGCTTTGGCCATTCGCTCTATTGCTTCTGGCAAGGCCATGGGTCCTAATGGCCTTCCCATCGAATTATATAAGTTGCGCCCAGATAGGATTGCGCCGTATCTCCGGGACATGTTCCTCGAGGCACAGGCGGCGGGCTCCCTCCCCCCTGACCAACGTCTTGCTACTATTGTTGTTATCCATAAGGAAGGGAAGCCGCGGGATCGGTGTACTTCTTACAGGCCTATCTCTTTGTTGAACGCGGAGCCCAAAATCCTTGCCAAGGTACTGGCCAATCGCCTGATCCGGGTCGTGTGCGACCTGATCCATCAGGATCAATCCGGTTTTATACCCCACCGCAATACCGCTTTGAACCTGCGGCGACTGCATGGCGTCCTCGCTAGAGCGCCATTCATGCGTGAGCCGACCATTTTGGCGTCCCTGGACGCTACCATGGCGTTTGACACCTTGGAATGGCCGTATATTTGGGCAGCATTGGCGAAGTTTGGGTTCAGCCTGGGGTTCATCGGTTGGGTGAAATTGCTTCATGATAACCCACTGGCACAGGTGGTGGTCAACGGACGGGTGTCGGCTCCTTTTGCTTTGGGTTGGGGCACGCGACAGGGATGTCCGTTGTCGCCTCTTCTTTTTGCGCTTTGTTTGGAGCCCCTTGCGGAGTGGCTGCGGTGGCACCCTTCGATACGTGCCCTTAGATGGACGCTGGAGTACGAGGATCGTGTCTCCCTATATGCGGACGATATACTCTTGTATCGTGTATCTCCACGCAAATCGCTCATTGTATTGGTGGATGTGTTGAGCTCCTTTGGTCGCAACTCCGGATTGGTCATTAACTGGGCTAAGTCTTGTGTGTACGTTCTCTCCGGGGAGGCCCCCCCCCTTCCGCGGGGGTGCCCTATCCAGGTTGCGCAGTCGGGGTTTAAGTATTTGGGAATCTTTATAACCCTAGACCCGGTGGCCCGGTATGAGCGGAATCTTCTCCCCCCCCCTTCAGTGCCTAAGGGCGGATGTGGCGGGTTGGCGGCGGCTGCCGCTCTCGCCGCTTGGCCGAGCGACGTTGTTCAAAATGATGTCGCTGCCACGCTTTTTGTACGCCCTACAGAACACTGTGGACGTAGTGCCGGCCCGCTATTTTCGGGAGGTGGAGTGTCTTCAGCGTCGATTGTTTTGGGATGGGCGGCCGCGGATCGCTCTCGCCAAACTAACCCTACCGTGGTACGATGGGGGGGTCGCTCTCCCTGATATTAAACGATATTATTGGGCCTCCCAGTTGGCTGCTGTCAATCACGGGATGTATGGGCCTGCTTTGAACCCGGCTTTTGAGATGGACAAATTGTTATTGCCAAGCGGGGATTATAATCGAGCACTATACTCGGGGTCCCTTGATGCGCGATTGACGGGCCCGACGCGGGTCACGGTGCAGGTGTGGCATGTGGCCAATGCGGCGATGGGGTGGAGGGATCGCTTGACTCGGGCAACGCCATTGTACGCTTCCCGGTGTTTGGGTTATCTGTGTAATACGAAAGGCTTTGAGAAATGGGATATGATTGGTATCAGCAAGGTAGGGGATCTCTGGACGAAAGGGAAATTTAAGACGTTCGACATGCTGAAAACCGAATATCAGTTGAACGATAGGGAATACTTTCGGTATGCTCAGGTTCATCACGCTTTGTCTTCCGTATTCCCGGACGTTGCGGCTATTCCGGAGTCCTCCCCGTTGGAAGATAGAGTATTGGACGGTTATGTGCCGGATAGCACCATTTCGCTGATTTATAAGAAGCTTATCAATGATCGAATGGGTTTGCTGACCTCATTGCGAGAGACATGGACTGCCGACGGCTTGGAACTTGACGACGAGGATTGGGTGTCAGCGGTGGCCTCCCCGAAAGAGGTGGCTATCCCGGCCCGTTTGCGTTTCGTCCAGCTTAAAATACTTCATAGAGTGTACGTCACGGGGCCTGGTTTGATGCGTATGGGGTATTCGGTGGATGGTCTGTGTAAGCGAGGCTGTGGACTACTGGGGACTTTCCTCCATATCCTGTGGGAATGTCCGGAAGTGACTCGGTTTTGGTGTAGAGTGCATGCGGTGTTAGAAGAAGTCACGCATGTTGCCTTGTTGCCGGAGGCACGGAGATGTTGCTGAATGTCTGGGAGCCGACTGATTACAATGTGATGCAGACGCAGTGGGTGACTCTGGGCTATATGGTAGCGAAGCGTGACATCGCACAACTGTGGGGCTCCCAGAAGTCACCAACGGTCTCCGCGTGGAAGGAACACATGGACTGGTGTATGTTCAGAGAGAAAACGGTGTATGTGGCGAGAGTCAAGCCTGGGAAGTGGATTAAGGTGTGGGGTCCCTGGAACTCCTATCGTGGAGGTATTTGCGCCCCGCCCCAGATGCGAGAGATGGATGCTGCTCTGTCTCCCTAGCCCGCGCATTCCTCTATGCTCCTGCGACATGTGCATTTGGTTTCTTCTGCCTGCCCCCCCCCCTCTTTCTCCCTGGGTTTGTTTACCCCTTCGACACGGGGAGCACATGTTACTACTATTGACCTCCTCTGCCTTGTGTGTGTGATGTTTTTCGTTTTCTTTAAAAATATGAAACCTCTCTTTGTTTGTCTGTGGACTGCGGCTGCGGCTGGCTGAGTTGATTAGCACTCCAGTAGCTCTCTTATTGCTTCACCCATGTGGCTGTTAAGATGTGTCGATGCTTATAGTGTGCATTAGCGGCTGGCCTGTTGGTTGTAGGCCCATACTTGTATGTCCCTGAAATTGTAATAAAGGTTTTTCAAAAAAAAAAAAAAAAGTAGTTATTGAACATGAGATGAGGCACAATCCAAATGACATTTTGAATCAATTTTTTTACAGTCCAAAAATCAATTTTCTGATGAAAAACGATGACCCGTGACCTGGCGAACTTTCTCCAGATGGTCAGAAGTGGTAATTTTTTAATGTTTAATTTTTTGACTGTAAATGACTATTGCATGTGAATTATCACTTTTTGAACTTAAATAAGTGTGTTTAGAGTCCTTTTAATGCCTGAAATTGGTCGAAATAGAAGCTTCTGAGTAGGAGAAAAAGTCTGTAAAAATGACAATTTTGGACCCATTGAGGCTTTAAAAAGTGATTATTCAACATGAGGCACAATCCAAATGACATTTTGAATCAATTTTTCTATAGTCCAAAAAATCAATTTTCTGATGAAAAACGATGACCCGTGACCTGTCAAACTTTCTCCAGATGGTCAATAATGGTAGCTTTATAATGTTTAATTTTTTTACTGTAAGTGACTATTGTCACTTTTGGAACTAAAATACGTGTGTTTAGAGCCATTTTAATGCCAGAAATTGGTTGAAATAGAAGCTTCTGAGTAGGAGAAAAAATCTGTAAAAATGACAATTTTGGTCCTATTGAGGCTTCAAAAAGTAGTTATTGAACATGAGGCACAATCCAATTGACATTTTGAATCAATTTTTCTACAGTCCAAAAAAATCAATTTTCTGCTGAAAAACGATGACCTTTCTCCAGATGGTCAGAAATGGTAATTTTTTAATGTTTAAATATTTGAATGTAAATGACTATTATCACTTTTGGAACTAAAACAAGTGTGTTTAGAGTCATTTTAATGCTTGAAATTGGTCGAAATAGAAGCTTCTGAGTAGGAGAAAAAGTCTGTAAAAATGGCAATTTTGGTCACATTGAGGCTTTAAAAAGTAGTTATTCAACATGAGGCACAATACAAATGACATTTTGAATCAATTTTTCTAAAGTCCCAAAAATCAATTTTCTGCTGAAAAACAATGACCCGTGACCTGTCGTACTTTCTGTAGATGGTCAGAAATGGTAATTTTTTTATGTTTAATTTTTTGACAGTAAATGACTATTGCATGTGAGTTATCACTTTTGGAACTAAAATAAGTGTGTTGAGAGTCATTTTAAAGCCTTAAATTGGTCTCATTGAGTCTTTAAAAAGTAGTTATTCAACATGAGGCTCAATCCAAATGACATTTTGAATCAATTTAACTACAGTCTAAAAAATCAGTTTTCTGATGAAAAAACGATGACCTGTGACCTGGCGAACTTTCTCCAGATGGTCAGAAGTGGTAATTTTTTAATGTTTAAGTTTTTTGACTGTAAATGACTATTGCATGTGAATTATCACTTTTTGAACTTAAATAAGTGTGTTTAGAGTCCTTTTAATGCCTGAAATTGGTCGAAATAGAAGCTTCTGAGTAGGAGAAAAAGTCTGTAAAAATGACAATTTTGGTCCCATTGAGGCTTTAAAAAGTAGTTATTCAACATGAGGCACAATCCAAATGACATTTTAAATCAATTTTTCTATAGTCCAGAAAATCAATTTTCTGATGAAAAACGATGACCCGTGACCTGTCAAACTTTCTCCAGATGGTCAATAATGGTAGTTTTATAATGTTTAAGTTTTTTTACTGTAAGTGACTATTATCACTTTTGGAACTAAAATAAGTGTGTTTAGAGTCACTTTAATGCCTGAAATTGGTCGAAATAGAAGCTTCTGAGTAGGAGAAAAAGTCTGTAAAAATGGCAATTTTGGTCACAGTGAGGCTTTAAAAAGTAGTTACTCAACATGAGGCACAATCCAAAAGACATTTTGAATCAATTTTTCTACAGTCCAAAAAGTTTATTTACTGATGAAAAACGATGACCCGTGACCTGTCTAACTTTCTCCAGATGGTCAGAAATGGTAATTCTTTAATGTTTAATGTTTTGACTGTAAAAGACTATTGCACGTGAATTATCACTCTTGGAACTACAATTCGTGTGTTTAGAGCCATTTTAATGCCAGAAATTGGTTGAATTAGAAGCTTCTGAATAGGAGAAAAAGTCTGTAAAAATGGCAATTTTAGTCACATTGAGGCTTTAAAAAGTAGTTATTCAACATGAGGGACAATCCAAATGACATTTTGAATCAATTTTTCTATAGTCCAAAAAATCAATTTTCTGATGAAGAACGATGACCCGTGACCTGTCAAACTTTCTCCAGATGGTCAATAATGGTAGTTTTATAATGTTTAATTCTTTTACTGTAAGTGACTATTATCACTTCTGGAACTAAAATAAGTGTGTTTAGAGTCATTTTAATGCCTGAAATTGGTCGAAATAGAAGCTTCTGAGTAGGAGAAAAAGTCTGTAAAAATGGCAATTTTGGTCACATTGAGGCTTTAAAAAGTAGTTATTCAACATGAGGCACAATACAAATGACATTTTGAATCAATTTTTCTACAGTCCAAAAAAATCAATTTTCTGCTGAAAAACGATGACCTTTCTCCAGATGGTCAGAAATGGTAATTTTTTAATGTTTAAATATTTGAATGTAAATGACTATTATCACTTTTGGAACTAAAACAAGTGTGTTTAGAGTCATTTTAATGCTTGAAATTGGTCGAAATAGAAGCTTCTGAGTAGGAGAAAAAGTCTGTAAAAATGGCAATTTTGGTCACATTGAGGCTTTAAAAAGTAGTTATTCAACATGAGGCACAATACAAATGACATTTTGAATCAATTTTTCTAAAGTCCCAAAAATCAATTTTCTGCTGAAAAACGATGACCCGTGACCTGTCGTACTTTCTGTAGATGGTCAGAAATGGTAATTTTTTTATGTTTAATTTTTTGACAGTAAATGACTATTGCATGTGAGTTATCACTTTTGGAACTAAAATAAGTGTGTTGAGAGTCATTTTAAAGCCTTAAATTGGTCTCATTGAGTCTTTAAAAAGTAGTTATTCAACATGAGGCTCAATCCAAATGACATTTTGAATCAATTTAACTACAGTCTAAAAAATCAGTTTTCTGATGCAAAAACGATGACCTGTGACCTGGCGAACTTTCTCCAGATGGGCAGAAGTGGTAATTTTTTAATGTTTAAGTTTTTTGACTGTAAATGACTATTGCATGTGAATTATCACTTTTTGAACTTAAATAAGTGTGTTTAGAGTCCTTTTAATGCCTGAAATTGGTCGAAATAGAAGCTTCTGAGTAGGAGAAAAAGTCTGTAAAAATGACAATTTTGGTCCCATTGAGGCTTTAAAAAGTAGTTATTCAACATGAGGCACAATCCAAATGACATTTTAAATCAATTTTTCTATAGTCCAGAAAATCAATTTTCTGATGAAAAACGATGACCCGTGACCTGTCAAACTTTCTCCAGATGGTCAATAATGGTAGTTTTATAATGTTTAAGTTTTTTTACTGTAAGTGACTATTATCACTTTTGGAACTAAAATAAGTGTGTTTAGAGTCACTTTAATGCCTGAAATTGGTCGAAATAGAAGCTTCTGAGTAGGAGAAAAAGTCTGTAAAAATGGCAATTTTGGTCACAGTGAGGCTTTAAAAAGTAGTTACTCAACATGAGGCACAATCCAAAAGACATTTTGAATCAATTTTTCTACAGTCCAAAAAGTTTATTTACTGATGAAAAACGATGACCCGTGACCTGTCTAACTTTCTCCAGATGGTCAGAAATGGTAATTCTTTAATGTTTAATGTTTTGACTGTAAAAGACTATTGCACGTGAATTATCACTCTTGGAACTACAATTCGTGTGTTTAGAGCCATTTTAATGCCAGAAATTGGTTGAATTAGAAGCTTCTGAATAGGAGAAAAAGTCTGTAAAAATGGCAATTTTAGTCACATTGAGGCTTTAAAAAGTAGTTATTCAACATGAGGGACAATCCAAATGACATTTTGAATCAATTTTTCTATAGTCCAAAAAATCAATTTTCTGATGAAGAACGATGACCCGTGACCTGTCAAACTTTCTCCAGATGGTCAATAATGGTAGTTTTATAATGTTTAATTCTTTTACTGTAAGTGACTATTATCACTTCTGGAACTAAAATAAGTGTGTTTATAGTCATTTTAATGCCTGAAATTGGTCGAAATAGAAGCTTCTGAGTAGGAGAAAAAGTCTGTAAAAATGGCAATTTTGGTCACATTGAGGCTTTAAAAAGTAGTTATTCAACATGAGGCACAATACAAATGACATTTTGAATCAATTTTTCTAAAGTCCCAAAAATCAATTTTCTGCTGAAAAACGATGACCCGTGACCTGTCGTACTTTCTGTAGATGGTCAGAAATGGTAATTTTTTTATGTTTAATATTTTGACAGTAAATGACTATTGCATGTGAGTTATCACTTTTGGAACTAAAATAAGTGTGTTGAGAGTCATTTTAAAGCCTAAATTGGTCTCATTGAGGCTTTAAAAAGTAGTTATTCAACATGAGGCTCAATCCAAATGACATTTTGAATCCATTTTCTGATGAAAAACGATGACCTGTGACCTGTTGAACTTTCTCAATATGGTCAAAAATGGTAATTTTTTAGTATTTAATTTTTTGACTGTAAATGACTATTGCATGTCAATTATCACTTCTGGAATTAAAATAAGTGTTTTTAGAGTCAGTTTAATGCCTGAAATTGGTCGAAATAGAAGCTTCTGAGTTGGAGAAAAAGTCTGTAAAAATGACACTTTTGGTCCCATTGAGGCTTTAAAAAGTAGTTATTGAACATGAGATGAGGCACAATCCAAATGACATTTTGAATCAATTTTTTTACAGTCCAAAAATCAATTTTCTGATGAAAAACGATGACCCGTGACCTGGCGAACTTTCTCCAGATGGTCAGAAATGGTAATTTTTTAATGTTTAATTTTTTGACTGTAAATGACTATTGCATGTGAATGATCACTTTTTGATCTTAAATAAGTGTGTTTAGAGTCCTTTTAATGCCTGAAATTGGTCTAAATAGAAGCTTCTGAGTAGGAGAAAAAGTCTTTAAAAATGACAATTTTGGTCCCATTGAGGCTTTAAAAAGTAGTTATTCAACATGTGGCACAATCCAAATGACATTTTGAATCAATTTTTCTACGGTCCAAAAAATGAATTTTCTGATGAAAAACGATGACCTGTGACCTGTCGAACTCACTCCATATGGTCAAAAATGGTAATTTTTTAATATTTAATTTTTTGACTGTGAATGACTATTGCATGTGAATTATCACTTTTGGAACAAAAATAAGTGAGTTTAGAGTCATTTTAATGCCTGAAATTGGTCAAAATAAAAGCTTCTGAGTAGGAGAAAAAGTATGTAAAAATGTCAATTTTGGTCACATTGAGGCTTTAAAAAGTGATTATTCAACATGAGGCACAATCCAAATGACATTTTGAATCAATTTTTCTACAGTCCAAAAAAATCCATTTTCTGATGAAAAACGATGACCCGTGACCTGTCGAATTTTCTCCAGATGGTCAAAAAGGGTAATTTTTTAATATTTAAGTTTTTTGACTGTAAATGACTATTGCATGTGAATTATCACTTCTGGAACTAAAATAGGTGTGTTTAGAGTCATTTTAATGCCTGAAATTGGTCGATATAGAAGCTTCTGAGTAGGAGAAAATGTCTGTAAAAAAGATAATTTTGGTCACATTGAGGCTCCAAAAAGTGATTATTTAACATGAGGCACAATCCAAATGACATTTTGAATCAATTTTTCTACAGTCCAAAAAATCGATTTTCTGATGAAAAACGATGACCCGTGACCTGTCGAATTTTCACCAGATGGTCTTAAATTGTGATTTTTTAGTATTTAAGTTTTTTGACTGTAAATGACTATTGCATGTCAATTATCACTTCTGGAACTAAAATAAGTGTGTTTAGAGTCATTTTAATGCCTGAAATTGGTCAAAATAGAAGCTTCTGAGTAGGAGAAAAAGTCAGTAAAAATTGCAATTTTGGTCAAATTGAGGCTTTAAAAAGTGATTATTCAACATGAGGCACAATCCAAATGACATTTTGAATCAATTTTCTGATGAAAAACGATGACCTGTGACCTGTTGAACTTTCTCAATATGGTCAAAAATGGTAATTTTTTAATATTTAATTTTTTGACTGTAAATGACTATTGCATGTGAATTATCACTTTTGGAACTAAAATTAGTGTGTTTAGAGTCATTTTAATGCCTGAAATTGGTCAAAATAGAAGCTTCTGAGTAGGAGAAAAAGTCAGTAAAAATTGCAATTTTGGTCAAATTGAGGCTTTAAAAAGTGATTATTCAACATGAGGCACAATCCAAATGACATTTTGAATCAATTTTCTGATGAAAAACGATGACCTGTGACCTGTTGAACTTTCTCAATATGGTCAAAAATGGTAATTTTTTAATATTTAATTTTTTGACTGTAAATGACTATTGCATGTGAATTATCACTTTTGGAACAAAAATAAGTGTGTTTAGAGTCATTTTAATGCCTGAAATTGGTCAAAATAAAAGCTTCTGAGTAGGAGAAAAAGTATGTAAAAATGTCAATTTTGGTCACATTGAGGCTTTAAAAAGTTATTATTCAACATGAGGCACAATCCAAATGACATTTTGAATCAATTTTTCTACAGTCCAAAAAATCGATTTTCTGATGAAAAACGATGACCCGTGACCTGTCGAATTTTCACCAGATGGTCAAAAATTGTGATTTTTTAGTATTTAATTTTTTGACTGTAAATGACTATTGCACGTCAATTATCACTTCTGGAACTAAAATAAGTGTGTTTAGAGTCATTTTAATGCCTGAAATTGGTCAAAATAGAAGCTTCTGAGTAGGAGAAAAAGTCAGTAAAAATTGCAATTTTGGTCAAATTGAGGCTTTAAAAAGTGATTATTCAACATGAGGCACAATCCAAATGACATTTTGAATCAATTTTCTGATGAAAAACAATGACCTGTGACCTGTTGAACTTTCTCAATATGGTAAAAAATGGTAATTTTTTAATATTTAATTTTTTGACTGTAAATGACTATTGAATGTGAATTATCACTTTTGGAACTAAAATCAGTGTGTTTAGAGTCATTTTAATGCCTGAAATTGGTCAAAATAGAAGCTTCTGAGTAGGAGAAAAAGTCAGTAAAAATTGCAATTTTGGTCACATTGAGGCTTTAAAAAGTGATTATTCAACATGAGGCACAATCCAAATGACATTTTGAATCAATTTTTCTACAGTCCAAAAAATAAATTTTCTGATGAAAAACGATGACCCGTGACCTGTCGAACTTACTCCATATGGTCAAAAATGGTAATTTTTTAATATTTAATTTTTTGACTGTGAATGACTATTGCATGTGAATTATCACTTTTGGAACAAAAATAAGTGAGTTTAGAGTCATTTTAATGCCTGAAATTGGTCAAAATAAAAGCTTCTGAGTAGGAGAAAAAGTATGTAAAAATGTCAATTTTGGTCACATTGAGGCTTTAAAAAGTGATTATTCAACATGAGGCACAATCCAAATGACATTTTGAATCAATTTTTCTACAGTCCAAAAAAATCCATTTTCTGATGAAAAACGATGACCCGTGACCTGTCGAATTTTCTCCAGATGGTCAAAAAGGGTAATTTTTTAATATTTAAGTTTTTTGACTGTAAATGACTATTGCATGTGAATTATCACTTCTGGAACTAAAATAGGTGTGTTTAGAGTCATTTTAATGCCTGAAATTGGTCGATATAGAAGCTTCTGAGTAGGAGAAAATGTCTGTAAAAAAGATAATTTTGGTCACATTGAGGCTCCAAAAAGTGATTATTTAACATGAGGCACAATCCAAATGACATTTTGAATCAATTTTTCTACAGTCCAAAAAATCGATTTTCTGATGAAAAACGATGACCCGTGACCTGTCGAATTTTCACCAGATGGTCTTAAATTGTGATTTTTTAGTATTTAAGTTTTTTGACTGTAAATGACTATTGCATGTCAATTATCACTTCTGGAACTAAAATAAGTGTGTTTAGAGTCATTTTAATGCCTGAAATTGGTCAAAATAGAAGCTTCTGAGTAGGAGAAAAAGTCAGTAAAAATTGCAATTTTGGTCAAATTGAGGCTTTAAAAAGTGATTATTCAACATGAGGCACAATCCAAATGACATTTTGAATCAATTTTCTGATGAAAAACGATGACCTGTGACCTGTTGAACTTTCTCAATATGGTCAAAAATGGTAATTTTTTAATATTTAATTTTTTGACTGTAAATGACTATTGCATGTGAATTATCACTTTTGGAACTAAAATTAGTGTGTTTAGAGTCATTTTAATGCCTGAAATTGGTCAAAATAGAAGCTTCTGAGTAGGAGAAAAAGTCAGTAAAAATTGCAATTTTGGTCAAATTGAGGCTTTAAAAAGTGATTATTCAACATGAGGCACAATCCAAATGACATTTTGAATCAATTTTCTGATGAAAAACGATGACCTGTGACCTGTTGAACTTTCTCAATATGGTCAAAAATGGTAATTTTTTAATATTTAATTTTTTGACTGTAAATGACTATTGCATGTGAATTATCACTTTTGGAACAAAAATAAGTGTGTTTAGAGTCATTTTAATGCCTGAAATTGGTCAAAATAAAAGCTTCTGAGTAGGAGAAAAAGTATGTAAAAATGTCAATTTTGGTCACATTGAGGCTTTAAAAAGTTATTATTCAACATGAGGCACAATCCAAATGACATTTTGAATCAATTTTTCTACAGTCCAAAAAATCGATTTTCTGATGAAAAACGATGACCCGTGACCTGTCGAATTTTCACCGGATGGTCAAAAATTGTGATTTTTTAGTATTTAATTTTTTGACTGTAAATGACTATTGCACGTCAATTATCACTTCTGGAACTAAAATAAGTGTGTTTAGAGTCATTTTAATGCCTGAAATTGGTCAAAATAGAAGCTTCTGAGTAGGAGAAAAAGTCAGTAAAAATTGCAATTTTGGTCAAATTGAGGCTTTAAAAAGTGATTATTCAACATGAGGCACAATCCAAATGACATTTTGAATCAATTTTCTGATGAAAAACGATGACCTGTGACCTGTTGAACTTTCTCAATATGGTAAAAAATGGTAATTTTTTAATATTTAATTTTTTGACTGTAAATGACTATTGAATGTGAATTATCACTTTTGGAACTAAAATCAGTGTGTTTAGAGTCATTTTAATGCCTGAAATTGGTCAAAATAGAAGCTTCTGAGTAGGAGAAAAAGTCAGTAAAAATTGCAATTTTGGTCACATTGAGGCTTTAAAAAGTGATTATTCAACATGAGGCACAATCCAAATGACATTTTGAATCAATTTTTCTACAGTCCAAAAAATAAATTTTCTGATGAAAAACGATGACCCGTGACCTGTCGAACTTACCCCATATGGTCAAAAATGGTAATTTTTTAATATTTAATTTTTTGACTGTAAATGACTATTGCATGTGAATTATCACTTTTGGAACAAAAATAAGTGTGTTTAGAGTCATTTTAATGCCTGAAATTGGTCAAAATAAAAGCTTATGAGTAGGAGAAAAAGTATGTAAAAATGTCAATTTTGGTCACATTGAGGCTTTAAAAAGTGATTATTCAACATGAGGCACAATCCAAATGACATTTTGAATCAATTTTTCTACAGTCCAAAAAAATCAATTTTCTGATGAAAAACGATGACCCGTGACCTGTCGAATTTTCTCCAGATGGTCAAAAAGGGTAATTTTTTAATATTTAAGTTTTTCACTGTAAATGACTATTGCATGTGAATTATCACTTTTTGATCTTAAATAAGTGTGTTTAGAGTCCTTTTAATGCCTGAAATTGGTCGAAATAGAAGCTTCTGAGTAGGAGAAAAAGTCTGTAAAAATGACAATTTTGGTCCCATTGAGGCTTTAAAAAGTAGTTATTCAACATGTGGCATATTCCAAATGACATTTTGAATCAATTTTTCTACGGTCCAAAAAATGAATTTTCTGATGAAAAACGATGACCCGTGACCTGTCGAACTTACTCCATATGGTCAAAAATGGTAATTTTTTAATATTTAATTTTTTGACTGTAAATGACTATTGCATGTGAATTATCACTTTTGGAACAAAAATAAGTGTGTTTAGAGTCATTTTAATGCCTGAAATTGGTCAAAATAAAAGCTTCTGAGTAGGAGAAAAAGTATGTAAAAATGTCAATTTTGGTCACATTGAGGCTTTAAAAAGTGATTATTCAACATGAGGCACAATCCAAATGTCATTTTGAATACATTTTTCTACAGTCCAAAAAAATCAATTTTCTGATGAAAAACGATGACCTGTGACCTGTCGAATTTTCTCCAGATGGTCAAAAAGGGTAATTTTTTAATATTTAAGTTTTTTGACTGTAAATGACTATTGTATGTGAATTATCACTTCTGGAACTAAAATAAGTGTGTTTAGAGTCATTTTAATGCCTGAAATTGGTCGATATAGAAGCTTCTGAGTAGGAGAAAATGTCTGTAAAAAAGATAATTTTGGTCACATTGAGGCTTCAAAAAGTGATTATTTAACATGAGGCACAATCCAAATGACATTTTGAATCAATTTTTCTACAGTTTAAAAAATCGATTTTCTGATGAAAAACGATGACCCATGACCTGTCGAATTTTCACCAGATGGTCAAAAATTGTGATTTTTTAGTATTTAATTTTTTGACTGTAAATGACTATTGCATGTCAATTATCACTTCTGGAACTAAAATAAGTGTGTTTAGAGTCATTTTAATGCCTGAAATTGGTCAAAATAGAAGCTTCTGAGTAGGAGAAAAAGTCAGTAAAAATTGCAATTTTGGTCAAATTGAGGCTTTAAAAAGTGATTATTCAACATGAGGCACAATCCAAATGACATTTTGAATCAATTTTCTGATGAAAACCGATGACCTGTGACCTGTTGAACTTTCTCAATATGGTCAAAAATGGTAATTTTTTAATATTTAATTTTTTGACTGTAAATGACTATTGCATGTGAATTATCACTTTTGGAACAAAAATAAGTGTGTTTAGAGTCATTTTAATGCCTGAAATTGGTCAAAATAAAAGCTTCTGAGTAAGAGAAAAAGTATGTAAAAATGTCAATTTTGGTCACATTGAGGCTTTAAAAAGTGATTATTCAACATGAGGCACAATCCAAATGACATTTTGAATCAATTTTTCTACAGTCCAAAAAATCGATTTTCTGATGAAAAACGATGACCCGTGACCTGTCGAATTTTCACCATATGGTCAAAAATTGTGATTTTTTAGTATTTAATTTTTTGACTGTAAATGACTATTGCATGTCAATTATCACTTCTGGAACTAAAATTAGTGTGTTAAGAGTCATTTTAATGCCTGAAATTGGTCAAAATAAAAGCTTCTGTATAGGACAAAAAGTCTGTAAAAATGATAATTTTGGTCGCATTGAGGCTTTAAAAAGTGATTATTTAACATGAGGCACAATCCAAATGACATTTTGAATCAATTTTTCTACAGTTTAAAAAATCGATTTTCTGATGAAAAACGATGACCCATGACCTGTCGAATTTTCACCAGATGGTCAAAAATTGTGATTTTTTAGTATTTAATTTTTTGACTGTAAATGACTATTGCATGTCAATTATCACTTCTGGAACTAAAATAAGTGTGTTTAGAGTCATTTTAATGCCTGAAATTGGTCAAAATAGAAGCTTCTGAGTAGGAGAAAAAGTCAGTAAAAATTGCAATTTTGGTCAAATTGAGGCTTTAAAAAGTGATTATTCAACATGAGGCACAATCCAAATGACATTTTGAATCAATTTTCTGATGAAAACCGATGACCTGTGACCTGTTGAACTTTCTCAATATGGTCAAAAATGGTAATTTTTTAATATTTAATTTTTTGACTGTAAATGACTATTGCATGTGAATTATCACTTTTGGAACAAAAATAAGTGTGTTTAGAGTCATTTTAATGCCTGAAATTGGTCAAAATAAAAGCTTCTGAGTAAGAGAAAAAGTATGTAAAAATGTCAATTTTGGTCACATTGAGGCTTTAAAAAGTGATTATTCAACATGAGGCACAATCCAAATGACATTTTGAATCAATTTTTCTACAGTCCAAAAAATCAATTTTCTGATGAAAAACGATGACCCGTGACCTGTCGAATTTTCACCATATGGTCAAAAATTGTGATTTTTTAGTATTTAATTTTTTGACTGTAAATGACTATTGCATGTCAATTATCACTTCTGGAACTAAAATTAGTGTGTTAAGAGTCATTTTAATGCCTGAAATTGGTCAAAATAAAAGCTTCTGTATAGGACAAAAAGTCTGTAAAAATGATAATTTTGGTCGCATTGAGGCTTTAAAAAGTGATTATTCAACATGAGGCACAATCCAAATGAAATTTTGAATCAATTTTTCTACAGTCCAAAAAATCGATTTTCTGATGAAAAACGATGACCCGTGACCTGTCGAATTTTCACCAGATGGTCAAAAATTGTGATTTTTTAGTATTTAATTTTTTGACTGTAAATGACTATTGCATGTCAATTATCACTTCTGGAACTAAAATAAGTGTGTTTAGAGTCATTTTAATGCCTGAAATTGGTCAAAATAGAAGCTTCTGAGTAGGAGAAAAAGTCAGTAAAAATTGCAATTTTGGTCAAATTGAGGCTTTAAAAAGTGATTATTCAACATGAGGCACAATCCAAATGACATTTTGAATCAATTTTCTCATGAAAAACGATGACCTGTGACCTGTTGAACTTTCTCAATATTGTCAAAAATGGTAATTTTTTAATATTTAATTTTTTGACTGTAAATGACTATTGCATGTGAATTATCACTTTTGGAACAAAAATAAGTGTGTTTAGAGTCATTTTAATGCCTGAAATTGGTCAAAATAAAAGCTTCTGAGTAGGAGAAAAAGTATGTAAAAATGTCAATTTTGGTCACATTGAGGCTTTAAAAAGTGATTATTCAACATGAGGCACAATCCAAATGACATTTTGAATCAATTTTTCTACAGTCCAAAAAATCAATTTTCTGATGAAAAACGATGACCCGTGACCTGTCGAACTTACTCCATATGGTCAAAAATGGTAATTTTTTAATATTGAATTTTTTGACTGTAAATGACTATTGCATGTGAATTATCACTTTTGGAACAAAAATAAGTGTGTTTAGAGTCATTTTAATGCCTGAAATTGGTCAAAATAAAAGCTTCTGAGTAGGAGAAAAAGTGTGTAAAAATGTCAATTTTGGTCACATTGAGGCTTTAAAAAGTGATTATTCAACATGAGGCACAATCCAAATGACATTTTGAATCAATTTTTCTACAGTCCAAAAAATCGATTTTCTGATGAAAAACGATGACCCGTGACCTGTCGAATTTTCACCAGATGGTCAAAAATTGTGATTTTTTAGTATTTAATTTTTTGACTGTAAATGACTATTGCATGTCAATTATCACTTCTGGAACTAAAATTAGTGTGTTAAGAGTCATTTTAATGCCTGAAATTGGTCAAAATAAAAGCTTCTGTATAGGACAAAAAGTCTGTAAAAATGATAATTTTGGTCGCATTGAGGCTTTAAAAAGTGATTATTCAACATGAGGCACAATCCAAATGACATTTTGAATCAATTTTTCTACAGTCCAAAAAAATCAATTTTCTGATGAAAAACGATGACCCGTGACCTGTCGAATTTTCTCCAGATGGTCAAAAAGGGTAATTTTTTAATATTTAAGTTTTTTGACTGTAAATGACTATTGCATGTGAATTATCACTTCTGGAACTAAAATAAGTGTGTTTAGAGTCATTTTAATGCCTGAAATTGGTCGATATAGAAGCTTCTGAGTAGGAGAAAATGTCTGTAAAAATGATAATTTTGGTCACATTGAGGCTTCAAAAAGTGATTATTCAACATGAGGCACAATCCAAATGACATTTTGAATCAATTTTTCTACAGTCCAAAAAAATCAATTTTCTGCTGAAAAACGATGACCTTTCTCCAGATGGTCAGAAATGGTAATTTTTTAATGTTTAAATATTTGAATGTAAATGACTATTATCACTTTTGGAACTAAAACAAGTGTGTTTAGAGTCATTTTAATGCTTGAAATTGGTCGAAATAGAAGCTTCTGAGTAGGAGAAAAAGTCTGTAAAAATGGCAATTTTGGTCACATTGATGCTTTAAAAAGTAGTTATTCAACATGAGGCACAATACAAATGACATTTTGAATCAATTTTTCTAAAGTCCCAAAAATCAATTTTCTGCTGAAAAACGATGACCCGTGACCTGTCGTACTTTCTGTAGATGGTCAGAAATGGTAATTTTTTTATGTTTAATTTTTTGACAGTAAATGACTATTGCATGTGAGTTATCACTTTTGGAACTAAAATAAGTGTGTTGAGAGTCATTTTAATGCCTGAAATTGGTCGAAATAGAAGCTTCTGAGTAGGAGAAAAAGTCTGTAAAAATGACAATTTTGGTCCCATTGAGGCTTTAAAAAGTAGTTATTCAACATGAGGCACAATCCAAATGACATTTTAAATCAATTTTTCTATAGTCCAGAAAATCAATTTTCTGATGAAAAACGATGACCCGTGACCTGTCAAACTTTCTCCAGATGGTCAATAATGGTAGTTTTATAATGTTTAAGTTTTTTTACTGTAAGTGACTATTATCACTTTTGGAACTAAAATAAGTGTGTTTAGAGTCACTTTAATGCCTGAAATTGGTCGAAATAGAAGCTTCTGAGTAGGAGAAAAAGTCTGTAAAAATGGCAATTTTGGTCACAGTGAGGCTTTAAAAAGTAGTTACTCAACATGAGGCACAATCCAAAAGACATTTTGAATCAATTTTTCTACAGTCCAAAAAGTTTATTTACTGATGAAAAACGATGACCCGTGACCTGTCTAACTTTCTCCAGATGGTCAGAAATGGTAATTCTTTAATGTTTAATGTTTTGACTGTAAAAGACTATTGCACGTGAATTATCACTCTTGGAACTACAATTCGTGTGTTTAGAGCCATTTTAATGCCAGAAATTGGTTGAATTAGAAGCTTCTGAATAGGAGAAAAAGTCTGTAAAAATGGCAATTTTAGTCACATTGAGGCTTTAAAAAGTAGTTATTCAACATGAGGGACAATCCAAATGACATTTTGAATCAATTTTTCTATAGTCCAAAAAATCAATTTTCTGATGAAAAACGATGACCCGTGACCTGTCAAACTTTCTCCAGATGGTCAATAATGGTAGTTTTATAATGTTTAATTCTTTTACTGTAAGTGACTATTATCACTTCTGGAACTAAAATAAGTGTGTTTAGAGTCATTTTAATGCCTGAAATTGGTCGAAATAGAAGCTTCTGAGTAGGAGAAAAAGTCTGTAAAAATGGCAATTTTGGTCACATTGAGGCTTTAAAAAGTAGTTATTCAACATGAGGCACAATACAAATGACATTTTGAATCAATTTTTCTAAAGTCCCAAAAATCAATTTTCTGCTGAAAAACGATGACCCGTGACCTGTCGTACTTTCTGTAGATGGTCAGAAATGGTAATTTTTTTATGTTTAATATTTTGACAGTAAATGACTATTGCATGTGAGTTATCACTTTTGGAACTAAAATAAGTGTGTTGAGAGTCATTTTAAAGCCTAAATTGGTCTCATTGAGGCTTTAAAAAGTAGTTATTCAACATGAGGCTCAATCCAAATGACATTTTGAATCCATTTTCTGATGAAAAACGATGACCTGTGACCTGTTGAACTTTCTCAATATGGTCAAAAATGGTAATTTTTTAGTATTTAATTTTTTGACTGTAAATGACTATTGCATGTCAATTATCACTTCTGGAATTAAAATAAGTGTTTTTAGAGTCAGTTTAATGCCTGAAATTGGTCGAAATAGAAGCTTCTGAGTTGGAGAAAAAGTCTGTAAAAATGACACTTTTGGTCCCATTGAGGCTTTAAAAAGTAGTTATTGAACATGAGATGAGGCACAATCCAAATGACATTTTGAATCAATTTTTTTACAGTCCAAAAATCAATTTTCTGATGAAAAACGATGACCCGTGACCTGGCGAACTTTCTCCAGATGGTCAGAAATGGTAATTTTTTAATGTTTAATTTTTTGACTGTAAATGACTATTGCATGTGAATGATCACTTTTTGATCTTAAATAAGTGTGTTTAGAGTCCTTTTAATGCCTGAAATTGGTCTAAATAGAAGCTTCTGAGTAGGAGAAAAAGTCTTTAAAAATGACAATTTTGGTCCCATTGAGGCTTTAAAAAGTAGTTATTCAACATGTGGCACAATCCAAATGACATTTTGAATCAATTTTTCTACGGTCCAAAAAATGAATTTTCTGATGAAAAACGATGACCTGTGACCTGTCGAACTTTCTCCATATGGTCAAAAATGGTAATTTTTTAATATTTAATTTTTTGACTGTGAATGACTATTGCATGTGAATTATCACTTTTGGAACAAAAATAAGTGAGTTTAGAGTCATTTTAATGCCTGAAATTGGTCAAAATAAAAGCTTCTGAGTAGGAGAAAAAGTATGTAAAAATGTCAATTTTGGTCACATTGAGGCTTTAAAAAGTGATTATTCAACATGAGGCACAATCCAAATGACATTTTGAATCAATTTTTCTACAGTCCAAAAAAATCCATTTTCTGATGAAAAACGATGACCCGTGACCTGTCGAATTTTCTCCAGATGGTCAAAAAGGGTAATTTTTTAATATTTAAGTTTTTTGACTGTAAATGACTATTGCATGTGAATTATCACTTCTGGAACTAAAATAGGTGTGTTTAGAGTCATTTTAATGCCTGAAATTGGTCGATATAGAAGCTTCTGAGTAGGAGAAAATGTCTGTAAAAAAGATAATTTTGGTCACATTGAGGCTCCAAAAAGTGATTATTTAACATGAGGCACAATCCAAATGACATTTTGAATCAATTTTTCTACAGTCCAAAAAATCGATTTTCTGATGAAAAACGATGACCCGTGACCTGTCGAATTTTCACCAGATGGTCTTAAATTGTGATTTTTTAGTATTTAAGTTTTTTGACTGTAAATGACTATTGCATGTCAATTATCACTTCTGGAACTAAAATAAGTGTGTTTAGAGTCATTTTAATGCCTGAAATTGGTCAAAATAGAAGCTTCTGAGTAGGAGAAAAAGTCAGTAAAAATTGCAATTTTGGTCAAATTGAGGCTTTAAAAAGTGATTATTCAACATGAGGCACAATCCAAATGACATTTTGAATCAATTTTCTGATGAAAAACGATGACCTGTGACCTGTTGAACTTTCTCAATATGGTCAAAAATGGTAATTTTTTAATATTTAATTTTTTGACTGTAAATGACTATTGCATGTGAATTATCACTTTTGGAACTAAAATTAGTGTGTTTAGAGTCATTTTAATGCCTGAAATTGGTCAAAATAGAAGCTTCTGAGTAGGAGAAAAAGTCAGTAAAAATTGCAATTTTGGTCAAATTGAGGCTTTAAAAAGTGATTATTCAACATGAGGCACAATCCAAATGACATTTTGAATCAATTTTCTGATGAAAAACGATGACCTGTGACCTGTTGAACTTTCTCAATATGGTCAAAAATGGTAATTTTTTAATATTTAATTTTTTGACTGTAAATGACTATTGCATGTGAATTATCACTTTTGGAACAAAAATAAGTGTGTTTAGAGTCATTTTAATGCCTGAAATTGGTCAAAATAAAAGCTTCTGAGTAGGAGAAAAAGTATGTAAAAATGTCAATTTTGGTCACATTGAGGCTTTAAAAAGTTATTATTCAACATGAGGCACAATCCAAATGACATTTTGAATCAATTTTTCTACAGTCCAAAAAATCGATTTTCTGATGAAAAACGATGACCCGTGACCTGTCGAATTTTCACCAGATGGTCAAAAATTGTGATTTTTTAGTATTTAATTTTTTGACTGTAAATGACTATTGCACGTCAATTATCACTTCTGGAACTCAAATAAGTGTGTTTAGAGTCATTTTAATGCCTGAAATTGGTCAAAATAGAAGCTTCTGAGTAGGAGAAAAAGTCAGTAAAAATTGCAATTTTGGTCAAATTGAGGCTTTAAAAAGTGATTATTCAACATGAGGCACAATCCAAATGACATTTTGAATCAATTTTCTGATGAAAAACGATGACCTGTGACCTGTTGAACTTTCTCAATATGGTAAAAAATGGTAATTTTTTAATATTTAATTTTTTGACTGTAAATGACTATTGAATGTGAATTATCACTTTTGGAACTAAAATCAGTGTGTTTAGAGTCATTTTAATGCCTGAAATTGGTCAAAATAGAAGCTTCTGAGTAGGAGAAAAAGTCAGTAAAAATTGCAATTTTGGTCACATTGAGGCTTTAAAAAGTGATTATTCAACATGAGGCACAATCCAAATGACATTTTGAATCAATTTTTCTACAGTCCAAAAAATAAATTTTCTGATGAAAAACGATGACCCGTGACCTGTCGAACTTACTCCATATGGTCAAAAATGGTAATTTTTTAATATTTAATTTTTTGACTGTAAATGACTATTGCATGTGAATTATCACTTTTGGAACAAAAATAAGTGTGTTTAGAGTCATTTTAATGCCTGAAATTCGTCAAAATAAAAGCTTCTGAGTAGGAGAAAAAGTATGTAAAAATGTCAATTTTGGTCACATTGAGGCTTTAAAAAGTGATTATTCAACATGAGGCACAATCCAAATGACATTTTGAATCAATTTTTCTACAGTCCAAAAAAATCAATTTTCTGATGAAAAACGATGACCCGTGACCTGTCGAATTTTCTCCAGATGGTCAAAAAGGGTAATTTTTTAATATTTAAGTTTTTCACTGTAAATGACTATTGCATGTGAATTATCACTTTTTGATCTTAAATAAGTGTGTTTAGAGTCCTTTTAATGCCTGAAATTGGTCGAAATAGAAGCTTCTGAGTAGGAGAAAAAGTCTGTAAAAATGACAATTTTGGTCCCATTGAGGCTTTAAAAAGTAGTTATTCAACATGTGGCATATTCCAAATGACATTTTGAATCAATTTTTCTACGGTCCAAAAAATGAATTTTCTGATGAAAAACGATGACCCGTGACCTGTCGAACTTACTCCATATGGTCAAAAATGGTAATTTTTTAATATTTAATTTTTTGACTGTAAATGACTATTGCATGTGAATTATCACTTTTGGAACAAAAATAAGTGTGTTTAGAGTCATTTTAATGCCTGAAATTGGTCAAAATAAAAGCTTCTGAGTAGGAGAAAAAGTATGTAAAAATGTCAATTTTGGTCACATTGAGGCTTTAAAAAGTGATTATTCAACATGAGGCACAATCCAAATGTCATTTTGAATACATTTTTCTACAGTCCAAAAAAATCAATTTTCTGATGAAAAACGATGACCCGTGACCTGTCGAATTTTCTCCAGATGGTCAAAAAGGGTAATTTTTTAATATTTAAGTTTTTTGACTGTAAATGACTATTGTATGTGAATTATCACTTCTGGAACTAAAATAAGTGTGTTTAGAGTCATTTTAATGCCTGAAATTGGTCGATATAGAAGCTTCTGAGTAGGAGAAAATGTCTGTAAAAAAGATAATTTTGGTCACATTGAGGCTTCAAAAAGTGATTATTTAACATGAGGCACAATCCAAATGACATTTTGAATCAATTTTTCTACAGTTTAAAAAATCGATTTTCTGATGAAAAACGATGACCCATGACCTGTCGAATTTTTACCAGATGGTCAAAAATTGTGATTTTTTAGTATTTAATTTTTTGACTGTAAATGACTATTGCATGTCAATTATCACTTCTGGAACTAAAATAAGTGTGTTTAGAGTCATTTTAATGCCTGAAATTGGTCAAAATAGAAGCTTCTGAGTAGGAGAAAAAGTCAGTAAAAATTGCAATTTTGGTCAAATTGAGGCTTTAAAAAGTGATTATTCAACATGAGGCACAATCCAAATGACATTTTGAATCAATTTTCTGATGAAAACCGATGACCTGTGACCTGTTGAACTTTCTCAATATGGTCAAAAATGGTAATTTTTTAATATTTAATTTTTTGACTGTAAATGACTATTGCATGTGAATTATCACTTTTGGAACAAAAATAAGTGTTAGAGTCATTTTAATGCCTGAAATTGGTCAAAATAAAAGCTTCTGAGTAGGAGAAAAAGTATGTAAAAATGTCAATTTTGGTCACATTGAGGCTTTAAAAAGTGATTATTCAACATGAGGCACAATCCAAATGACATTTTGAATCAATTTTTCTACAGTCAAAAAAATCAATTTTCTGATGAAAAACGATGACCCGTGACCTGTCGAACTTACTCCATATGGTCAAAAATGGTAATTTTTTAATATTTAATTTTTTGACTGTAAATGACTATTGCATGTGAATTATCACTTTTGGAACAAAAATAAGTGTGTTTAGAGTCATTTTAATGCCTGAAATTGGTCAAAATAAAAGTTTCTGAGTAGGAGAAAAAGTATGTAAAAATGTCAATTTTGGTCACATTGAGGCTTTAAAAAGTGATTATTCAACATGAGGCACAATCCAAATGACATTTTGAATCAATTTTTCTACAGTCCAAAAAATCGATTTTCTGATGAAAAACGATGACCCGTGACCTGTCGAATTTTCACCAGATGGTCAAAAATTGTGATTTTTTAGTATTTAATTTTTTGACTGTAAATGACTATTGCATGTCAATTATCACTTCTGGAACTAAAATTAGTGTGTTAAGAGTCATTTTAATGCCTGAAATTGGTCAAAATAAAAGCTTCTGTATAGGACAAAAAGTCTGTAAAAATGATAATTTTGGTCGCATTGAGGCTTTAAAAAGTGATTATTCAACATGAGGCACAATCCAAATGAAATTTTGAATCAATTTTTCTACAGTTCTAAAAATCGATTTTCTGATGAAAAACGATGACCCGTGACCTGTCGAATTTTCACCAGATGGTCAAAAATTGTGATTTTTTAGTATTTAATTTTTTGACTGTAAATGACTCTTGCATGTCAATTATCACTTCTGGAACTAAAATAAGTGTGTTTAGAGTCATTTTAATGCCTGAAATTGGTCAAAATAGAAGCTTCTGAGTAGGAGAAAAAGTCAGTAAAAATTGCAATTTTGGTCAAATTGAGGCTTTAAAAAGTGATTATTCAACATGAGGCACAATCCAAATGACATTTTGAATCAATTTTCTGATGAAAAACGATGACCTGTGACCTGTTGAACTTTCTCAATATGGTCAAAAATGGTAATTTTTTAATATTTAATTTTTTGACTGTAAATGACTATTGAATGTGAATTATCACTTTTGGAACTAAAATCAGTGTGTTTAGAGTCATTTTAATGCCTGAAATTGGTCAAAATAGAAGCTTCTGAGTAGGAGAAAAAGTCAGTAAAAATTGCAATTTTGGTCACATTGAGGCTTTAAAAAGTGATTATTCAACATGAGGCACAATCCAAATGACATTTTGAATCAATTTTTCTACAGTCCAAAAAATAAATTTTCTGATGAAAAACGATGACCCGTGACCTGTCGAACTTACTCCATATGGTCAAAAATGGTAATTTTTTAATATTTAATTTTTTGACTGTAAATGACTATTGCATGTGAATTATCACTTTTGGAACAAAAATAAGTGTGTTTAGAGTCATTTTAATGCCTGAAATTGGTCAAAATAAAAGCTTCTGAGTAGGAGAAAAAGTATGTAAAAATGTCAATTTTGGTCACATTGAGGCTTTAAAAAGTGATTATTCAACATGAGGCACAATCCAAATGACATTTTGAATCAATTTTTCTACAGTCCAAAAAAATCAATTTTCTGATGAAAAACGATGACCCGTGACCTGTCGAATTTTCTCCAGATGGTCAAAAAGGGTAATTTTTTAATATTTAAGTTTTTTGACTGTAAATGACTATTGCATGTGAATTATCACTTCTGGAACTAAAATAAGTGTGTTTAGAGTCATTTTAATGCCTGAAATTGGTCGATATAGAAGCTTCTGAGTAGGAGAAAATGTCTGTAAAAATGATAATTTTGGTCACATTGAGGCTTCAAAAAGTGATTATTCAACATGAGGCACAATCCAAATGACATTTTGAATCAATTTTTCTACAGTCCAAAAAAATCAATTTTCTGCTGAAAAACGATGACCTTTCTCCAGATGGTCAGAAATGGTAATTTTTTAATGTTTAAATATTTGAATGTAAATGACTATTATCACTTTTGGAGCTAAAACAAGTGTGTTTAGAGTCATTTTAATGCTTGAAATTGGTCGAAATAGAAGCTTCTGAGTAGGAGAAAAAGTCTGTAAAAATGGCAATTTTGGTCACATTGAGGCTTTAAAAAGTAGTTATTCAACATGAGGCACAATACAAATGACATTTTGAATCAATTTTTCTAAAGTCCCAAAAATCAATTTTCTGCTGAAAAACGATGACCCGTGACCTGTCGTACTTTCTGTAGATGGTCAGAAATGGTAATTTTTTTATGTTTAATTTTTTGACAGTAAATGACTATTGCATGTGAGTTATCACTTTTGGAACTAAAATAAGTGTGTTGAGAGTCATTTTAAAGCCTTAAATTGGTCTCATTGAGTCTTTAAAAAGTAGTTATTCAACATGAGGCTCAATCCAAATGACACTTTGAATCAATTTAACTACAGTCTAAAAAATCAGTTTTCTGATGAAAAAACGATGACCTGTGACCTGGCGAACTTTCTCCAGATGGTCAGAAGTTGTAATTTTTTAATGTTTAAGTTTTTTGACTGTAAATGACTATTGCATGTGAATTATCACTTTTTGAACTTAAATAAGTGTGTTTAGAGTCCTTTTAATGCCTGAAATTGGTCGAAATAGAAGCTTCTGAGTAGGAGAAAAAGTCTGTAAAAATGACAATTTTGGTCCCATTGAGGCTTTAAAAAGTAGTTATTCAACATGAGGCACAATCCAAATGACATTTTAAATCAATTTTTCTATAGTCCAGAAAATCAATTTTCTGATGAAAAACGATGACCCGTGACCTGTCAAACTTTCTCCAGATGGTCAATAATGGTAGTTTTATAATGTTTAAGTTTTTTTACTGTAAGTGACTATTATCACTTTTGGAACTAAAATAAGTGTGTTTAGAGTCACTTTAATGCCTGAAATTGGTCGAAATAGAAGCTTCTGAGTAGGAGAAAAAGTCTGTAAAAATGGCAATTTTGGTCACAGTGAGGCTTTAAAAAGTAGTTACTCAACATGAGGCACAATCCAAAAGACATTTTGAATCAATTTTTCTACAGTCCAAAAAGTTTATTTACTGATGAAAAACGATGACCCGTGACCTGTCTAACTTTCTTCAGATGGTCAGAAATGGTAATTCTTTAATGTTTAATGTTTTGACTGTAAAAGACTATTGCACGTGAATTATCACTCTTGGAACTACAATTCGTGTGTTTAGAGCCATTTTAATGCCAGAAATTGGTTGAATTAGAAGCTTCTGAATAGGAGAAAAAGTCTGTAAAAATGGCAATTTTAGTCACATTGAGGCTTTAAAAAGTAGTTATTCAACATGAGGGACAATCCAAATGACATTTTGAATCAATTTTTCTATAGTCCAAAAAATCAATTTTCTGATGAAAAACGATGACCCGTGACCTGTCAAACTTTCTCCAGATGGTCAATAATGGTAGTTTTATAATGTTTAATTCTTTTACTGTAAGTGACTATTATCACTTCTGGAACTAAAATAAGTGTGTTTAGAGTCATTTTAATGCCTGAAATTGGTCGAAATAGAAGCTTCTGAGTAGGAGAAAAAGTCTGTAAAAATGGCAATTTTGGTCACATTGAGGCTTTAAAAAGTAGTTATTCAACATGAGGCACAATACAAATGACATTTTGAATCAATTTTTCTAAAGTCCCAAAAATCAATTTTCTGCTGAAAAACGATGACCCGTGACCTGTCGTACTTTCTGTAGATGGTCAGAAATGGTAATTTTTTTATGTTTAATATTTTGACAGTAAATGACTATTGCATGTGAGTTATCACTTTTGGAACTAAAATAAGTGTGTTGAGAGTCATTTTAAAGCCTAAATTGGTCTCATTGAGGCTTTAAAAAGTAGTTATTCAACATGAGGCTCAATCCAAATGACATTTTGAATCCATTTTCTGATGAAAAACGATGACCTGTGACCTGTTGAACTTTCTCAATATGGTCAAAAATGGTAATTTTTTAGTATTTAATTTTTTGACTGTAAATGACTATTGCATGTCAATTATCACTTCTGGAATTAAAATAAGTGTTTTTAGAGTCAGTTTAATGCCTGAAATTGGTCGAAATAGAAGCTTCTGAGTTGGAGAAAAAGTCTGTAAAAATGACACTTTTGGTCCCATTGAGGCTTTAAAAAGTAGTTATTGAACATGAGATGAGGCACAATCCAAATGACATTTTGAATCAATTTTTTTACAGTCCAAAAATCAATTTTCTGATGAAAAACGATGACCCGTGACCTGGCGAACTTTCTCCAGATGGTCAGAAATGGTAATTTTTTAATGTTTAATTTTTTGACTGTAAATGACTATTGCATGTGAATGATCACTTTTTGATCTTAAATAAGTGTGTTTAGAGTCCTTTTCATGCCTGAAATTGGTCTAAATAGAAGCTTCTGAGTAGGAGAAAAAGTCTTTAAAAATGACAATTTTGGTCCCATTGAGGCTTTAAAAAGTAGTTATTCAACATGTGGCACAATCCAAATGACATTTTGAATCAATTTTTCTACGGTCCAAAAAATGAATTTTCTGATGAAAAACGATGACCTGTGACCTGTCGAACTTACTCCATATGGTCAAAAATGGTAATTTTTTAATATTTAATTTTTTGACTGTGAATGACTATTGCATGTGAATTATCACTTTTGGAACAAAAATAAGTGAGTTTAGAGTCATTTTAATGCCTGAAATTGGTCAAAATAAAAGCTTCTGAGTAGGAGAAAAAGTATGTAAAAATGTCAATTTTGGTCACATTGAGGCTTTAAAAAGTGATTATTCAACATGAGGCACAATCCAAATGACATTTTGAATCAATTTTTCTACAGTCCAAAAAAATCCATTTTCTGATGAAAAACGATGACCCGTGACCTGTCGAATTTTCTCCAGATGGTCAAAAAGGGTAATTTTTTAATATTTAAGTTTTTTGACTGTAAATGACTATTGCATGTGAATTATCACTTCTGGAACTAAAATAGGTGTGTTTAGAGTCATTTTAATGCCTGAAATTGGTCGATATAGAAGCTTCTGAGTAGGAGAAAATGTCTGTAAAAAAGATAATTTTGGTCACATTGAGGCTCCAAAAAGTGATTATTTAACATGAGGCACAATCCAAATGACATTTTGAATCAATTTTTCTACAGTCCAAAAAATCGATTTTCTGATGAAAAACGATGACCCGTGACCTGTCGAATTTTCACCAGATGGTCTTAAATTGTGATTTTTTAGTATTTAAGTTTTTTGACTGTAAATGACTATTGCATGTCAATTATCACTTCTGGAACTAAAATAAGTGTGTTTAGAGTCATTTTAATGCCTGAAATTGGTCAAAATAGAAGCTTCTGAGTAGGAGAAAAAGTCAGTAAAAATTGCAATTTTGGTCAAATTGAGGCTTTAAAAAGTGATTATTCAACATGAGGCACAATCCAAATGACATTTTGAATCAATTTTCTGATGAAAAACGATGACCTGTGACCTGTTGAACTTTCTCAATATGGTCAAAAATGGTAATTTTTTAATATTTAATTTTTTGACTGTAAATGACTATTGCATGTGAATTATCACTTTTGGAACTAAAATTAGTGTGTTTAGAGTCATTTTAATGCCTGAAATTGGTCAAAATAGAAGCTTCTGAGTAGGAGAAAAAGTCAGTAAAAATTGCAATTTTGGTCAAATTGAGGCTTTAAAAAGTGATTATTCAACATGAGGCACAATCCAAATGACATTTTGAATCAATTTTCTGATGAAAAACGATGACCTGTGACCTGTTGAACTTTCTCAATATGGTCAAAAATGGTAATTTTTTAATATTTAATTTTTTGACTGTAAATGACTATTGCATGTGAATTATCACTTTTGGAACAAAAATAAGTGTGTTTAGAGTCATTTTAATGCCTGAAATTGGTCAAAATAAAAGCTTCTGAGTAGGAGAAAAAGTATGTAAAAATGTCAATTTTGGTCACATTGAGGCTTTAAAAAGTTATTATTCAACATGAGGCACAATCCAAATGACATTTTGAATCAATTTTTCTACAGTCCAAAAAATCGATTTTCTGATGAAAAACGATGACCCGTGACCTGTCGAATTTTCACCAGATGGTCAAAAATTGTGATTTTTTAGTATTTAATTTTTTGACTGTAAATGACTATTGCACGTCAATTATCACTTCTGGAACTCAAATAAGTGTGTTTAGAGTCATTTTAATGCCTGAAATTGGTCAAAATAGAAGCTTCTGAGTAGGAGAAAAAGTCAGTAAAAATTGCAATTTTGGTCAAATTGAGGCTTTAAAAAGTGATTATTCAACATGAGGCACAATCCAAATGACATTTTGAATCAATTTTCTGATGAAAAACGATGACCTGTGACCTGTTGAACTTTCTCAATATGGTAAAAAATGGTAATTTTTTAATATTTAATTTTTTGACTGTAAATGACTATTGAATGTGAATTATCACTTTTGGAACTAAAATCAGTGTGTTTAGAGTCATTTTAATGCCTGAAATTGGTCAAAATAGAAGCTTCTGAGTAGGAGAAAAAGTCAGTAAAAATTGCAATTTTGGTCACATTGAGGCTTTAAAAAGTGATTATTCAACATGAGGCACAATCCAAATGACATTTTGAATCAATTTTTCTACAGTCCAAAAAATAAATTTTCTGATGAAAAACGATGACCCGTGACCTGTCGAACTTACTCCATATGGTCAAAAATGGTAATTTTTTAATATTTAATTTTTTGACTGTAAATGACTATTGCATGTGAATTATCACTTTTGGAACAAAAATAAGTGTGTTTAGAGTCATTTTAATGCCTGAAATTGGTCAAAATAAAAGCTTCTGAGTAGGAGAAAAAGTATGTAAAAATGTCAATTTTGGTCACATTGAGGCTTTAAAAAGTGATTATTCAACATGAGGCACAATCCAAATGACATTTTGAATCAATTTTTCTACAGTCCAAAAAAATCAATTTTCTGATGAAAAACGATGACCCGTGACCTGTCGAATTTTCTCCAGATGGTCAAAAAGGGTAATTTTTTAATATTTAAGTTTTTCACTGTAAATGACTATTGCATGTGAATTATCACTTTTTGATCTTAAATAAGTGTGTTTAGAGTCCTTTTAATGCCTGAAATTGGTCGAAATAGAAGCTTCTGAGTAGGAGAAAAAGTCTGTAAAAATGACAATTTTGGTCCCATTGAGGCTTTAAAAAGTAGTTATTCAACATGTGGCATATTCCAAATGACATTTTGAATCAATTTTTCTACGGTCCAAAAAATGAATTTTCTGATGAAAAACGATGACCCGTGACCTGTCGAACTTACTCCATATGGTCAAAAATGGTAATTTTTTAATATTTAATTTTTTGACTGTAAATGACTATTGCATGTGAATTATCACTTTTGGAACAAAAATAAGTGTGTTTAGAGTCATTTTAATGCCTGAAATTGGTCAAAATAAAAGCTTCTGAGTAGGAGAAAAAGTATGTAAAAATGTCAATTTTGGTCACATTGAGGCTTTAAAAAGTGATTATTCAACATGAGGCACAATCCAAATGTCATTTTGAATACATTTTTCTACAGTCCAAAAAAATCAATTTTCTGATGAAAAACGATGACCCGTGACCTGTCGAATTTTCTCCAGATGGTCAAAAAGGGTAATTTTTTAATATTTAAGTTTTTTGACTGTAAATGACTATTGTATGTGAATTATCACTTCTGGAACTAAAATAAGTGTGTTTAGAGTCATTTTAATGCCTGAAATTGGTCGATATAGAAGCTTCTGAGTAGGAGAAAATGTCTGTAAAAAAGATAATTTTGGTCACATTGAGGCTTCAAAAAGTGATTATTTAACATGAGGCACAATCCAAATGACATTTTGAATCAATTTTTCTACAGTTTAAAAAATCGATTTTCTGATGAAAAACGATGACCCATGACCTGTCGAATTTTCACCAGATGGTCAAAAATTTTGATTTTTTAGTATTTAATTTTTTGACTGTAAATGACTATTGCATGTCAATTATCACTTCTGGAACTAAAATAAGTGTGTTTAGAGTCATTTTAATGCCTGAAATTGGTCAAAATAGAAGCTTCTGAGTAGGAGAAAAAGTCAGTAAAAATTGCAATTTTGGTCAAATTGAGGCTTTAAAAAGTGATTATTCAACATGAGGCACAATCCAAATGACATTTTGAATCAATTTTCTGATGAAAACCGATGACCTGTGACCTGTTGAACTTTCTCAATATGGTCAAAAATGGTAATTTTTTAATATTTAATTTTTTGACTGTAAATGACTATTGCATGTGAATTATCACTTTTGGAACAAAAATAAGTGTGTTTAGAGTCATTTTAATGCCTGAAATTGGTCAAAATAAAAGCTTCTGAGTAGGAGAAAAAGTATGTAAAAATGTCAATTTTGGTCACATTGAGGCTTTAAAAAGTGATTATTCAACATGAGGCACAATCCAAATGACATTTTGAATCAATTTTTCTACAGTCCAAAAAATCAATTTTCTGATGAAAAACGATGACCCGTGACCTGTCGAACTTACTCCATATGGTCAAAAATGGTAATTTTTTAATATTGAATTTTTTGACTGTAAATGACTATTGCATGTGAATTATCACTTTTGGAACAAAAATAAGTGTGTTTAGAGTCATTTTAATGCCTGAAATTGGTCAAAATAAAAGCTTCTGAGTAGGAGAAAAAGTATGTAAAAATGTCAATTTTGGTCACATTGAGGCTTTAAAAAGTGATTATTCAACATGAGGCACAATCCAAATGACATTTTGAATCAATTTTTCTACAGTCCAAAAAATCGATTTTCTGATGAAAAACGATGACCCGTGACCTGTCGAATTTTCACCATATGGTCAAAAATTGTGATTTTTTAGTATTTAATTTTTTGACTGTAAATGACTATTGCATGTCAATTATCACTTCTGGAACTAAAATTAGTGTGTTAAGAGTCATTTTAATGCCTGAAATTGGTCAAAATAAAAGCTTCTGTATAGGACAAAAAGTCTGTAAAAATGATAATTTTGGTCGCATTGAGGCTTTAAAAAGTGATTATTCAACATGAGGCACAATCCAAATGAAATTTTGAATCAATTTTTCTACAGTCCAAAAAATCGATTTTCTGATGAAAAACGATGACCCGTGACCTGTCGAATTTTCACCAGATGGTCAAAAATTGTGATTTTTTAGTATTTAATTTTTTGACTGTAAATGACTATTGCATGTCAATTATCACTTCTGGAACTAAAATAAGTGTGTTTAGAGTCATTTTAATGCCTGAAATTGGTCAAAATAGAAGCTTCTGAGTAGGAGAAAAAGTCAGTAAAAATTGCAATTTTGGTCAAATTGAGGCTTTAAAAAGTGATTATTCAACATGAGGCACAATCCAAATGACATTTTGAATCAATTTTCTCATGAAAAACGATGACCTGTGACCTGTTGAACTTTCTCAATATTGTCAAAAATGGTAATTTTTTAATATTTAATTTTTTGACTGTAAATGACTATTGCATGTGAATTATCACTTTTGGAACAAAAATAAGTGTGTTTAGAGTCATTTTAATGCCTGAAATTGGTCAAAATAAAAGCTTCTGAGTAGGAGAAAAAGTATGTAAAAATGTCAATTTTGGTCACATTGAGGCTTTAAAAAGTGATTATTCAACATGAGGCACAATCCAAATGACATTTTGAATCAATTTTTCTACAGTCCAAAAAATCAATTTTCTGATGAAAAACGATGACCCGTGACCTGTCGAACTTACTCCATATGGTCAAAAATGGTAATTTTTTAATATTGAATTTTTTGACTGTAAATGACTATTGCATGTGAATTATCACTTTTGGAACAAAAATAAGTGTGTTTAGAGTCATTTTAATGCCTGAAATTGGTCAAAATAAAAGCTTCTGAGTAGGAGAAAAAGTATGTAAAAATGTCAATTTTGGTCACATTGAGGCTTTAAAAAGTGATTATTCAACATGAGGCACAATCCAAATGACATTTTGAATCAATTTTTCTACAGTCCAAAAAATCGATTTTCTGATGAAAAACGATGACCCGTGACCTGTCGAATTTTCACCATATGGTCAAAAATTGTGATTTTTTAGTATTTAATTTTTTGACTGTAAATGACTATTGCATGTCAATTATCACTTCTGGAACTAAAATTAGTGTGTTAAGAGTCATTTTAATGCCTGAAATTGGTCAAAATAAAAGCTTCTGTATAGGACAAAAAGTCTGTAAAAATGATAATTTTGGTCGCATTGAGGCTTTAAAAAGTGATTATTCAACATGAGGCACAATCCAAATGACATTTTGAATCAATTTTTCTACAGTCCAAAAAATCGATTTTCTGATGAAAA